>NW_026067957.1:9382000-9424241 GCF_014885135.2 Alexandromys fortis | reverse complement strand
CTGGGAGGAGGCGGAAACTTGTTTTTCTTTTCCTTTTCTCAATAAAAAAAAAAAAGAATAGCCTTTTAGAAACAAGCCAAACTAAGAACAGGCATTCATAAGAAAAAAAAAAAAAAAGTTGGAAAGGCCCTGTGACTTTTAGTCTCTTGTCAATAACATAGATTCCTTATTTCTAAAGGACCATGTTAGTCTTTCATTAAGAAATTGTAATATGATTAATTAACATTTTAGGTATCATTCATGAGCAAGTCTTCCCACTGTTTTCTGGCTAAGCCTAGTAGCACACACGCCGCCTGCCTTCTCCTGAAATCTTTCTTTGCTTTGCCTCTCCCACACTCAACAGACACTTATCAAATGTATGATGTACTAAAGGAAGGACAGAAAAACAGGGCAGTTCTTGCCTAATCTCACTGTCATGTAAAGGCCTTGTATTCTTCAAGCTTTAGAAACAAACAGAATCATCTGCTCCTGGTATTTTTGGAGATTTTGTGGAAACATTCATTCTGGGAATGTCCAGCTACACTTGCACTGACAGAGGCAGTAGTGGTGTGGGACAATTCTATGTTCTGTCAATTGTATTTTAAATAAATGCTGATTGGACAGTATCCAGGCAGGAAGTATGGGCAGGACAACCAGACAGAAAGTAGAGGCAGATCAATTAGAACAGAAGAATTCTGGGAAGGAGGAAACCCATTCCTCCCCAGTCCTGTCCAGACACTGAAGAAGGAAGATGTGGCCTGTCCCACAGAAAAAGACACTAAGCCATGTGGTTAACATAGATAAGAATAATGGGCTAATTTAAGTTATAAGAGCTAATATGAGGCCTGGAGGGATGGCTCAGCCGTTAAAGGCTAGGCTCACAACCAAAAATATAAGAGCTAATATGAAGCCTGAGCTAATGGGCCAATAAGTTTATAACTTATGTTGCCCTCTGTGTGATTTTCTTTGGGATTATGGGCTGGGGGACCAGGGGGAACAGAAACCCCAACAAGCAGGCCCTCATGTTACACAGTACTTCACCTGTGACTGTCTTGTCGTATTCTTTTCTCTGCTTCTGATCTCAGGGGTTTAACCTGTAGCCACTTATTCCAGGGTGCTAAAGTAAGTTGCAGCATCCTTACTTACAGAGTCCCTCATTAAATGACTCCAGACCAAGATTTCTGCTGCATTTTCCTCATGACTTTAGCTAATGATCCTTTGGCCCTAGCCAGAGTCACATGTAGAAGCATTCAAGCTGGGTTTAGACACTGTTCTCTGACTCTAAGGGAAACATCTGAGCTTCTGAATTTCTAAACCTTTGTTGTAGGAAGATTCCTCTTCAAGATGCTCCTGCATTAGCCGTAATGATGGGTGCCCTCCTCCAGAGTCTGGGCTCTGTCTAAAAGTTCTTCTCAAACTCTGCCCTCTCCCAACTTTTTCATCCTCAGGAAAACTTTCTAAGCTGTCTTTTCGGTCCTTGAATAAGAGATCAGCCTCATAATCTATTATTGAATTAAGCTCCAACCATCTTCACTTCTCATCCAAAACTGAGAGGGAATCCTGCTTGCTAGGAATGTAATTGCCTCTGGCTAGGAGCAGCTGTGTTATGCATATAGATCGAGTTGATCAAAATGTGTAACTTCTCTAAAACACCAGTTTCCCACAGGTGGACTCATTCTGCATGCCTTCAGTTTCCAATCACTTTCTCTCATGGCAACAGAGTTTCCTTACTGCCTTCACTGCTACAATCACGTATAAAGTCTTTCAAGTACAAAGTCTTTAATTATGCTTTGTTTTACATATATCTCAGGCATTCCTCCTGGCGTTCTTATTCTGTCCATCTTTCATTTTCACCTAAATGACACCATTTGGTAAAATCCCTCACCTTTGCCCAAGCAGAAGTAGCATAAATGATGTACCATGTTTCTCTCTGCCTCTAATTTCAGATGAATTCCTAGTCTTGTTGCATAGTAATCTTCACTCATCCAGTTGTCTTTCACAAATAGAGCAAAGCAGAATCTGCTTCTAAGTTAAACAAAAAACAGAAATCAGAATGTCAAATTATAATTGGCATATCCCAGACATAATCAATATTGCCTTTTGCAAGTTCCTCCCACAGCTAAAGCAAACCCTGGTTAACGCTGGCCAAATCTTGACTAATTTGGCTTCAAGTTATTACCATACTTAATATCTCTGAATCAACATTGATGACTAAGATGAAGTGAACTACAAAAAATGATCAGTCTTCAATGCAAAAAGTTTCCACTTTGTGCCAATGATTGCTAGTGCACCTGTTTTATGTTCAGAGTGGGAAAAGTATCAAAAAAGATGTGGCCAATTTTGAAAGAGATGGAATGTTTTCAGTATCTCAAAATAGCTCAAATATATAGCATTGCTTCTACTACTTATTCAAACTACAAGGCTGATTAAGCATATGCATAATGTGGGCATAGAAATAAAAAATTACCTCCTTGCATCTCACCTCACCCTCCCAGAATCCAAACTGCAGAAGAATTGGTATTGATTCAAGTAGAGATGAAGACAAGGTAGGCACTCAGCTACTATCCATGGAGTGTCTAAAAAGAGGCAGCTATGAAGGACTTTCAGAATTGCTGATAGCACACTGACAAGAGCTCTTATTCCAGTTCCTGCTTTCCAGATGGATCCCTCTTTTAGCCCAAACAGCTACCCTATAAGAAAGAGCTGCTCTGATCCAAACCCTAAAAAACTAAGAGGAAACCCACTTCGTATTTATTAGCAACAAACTACTCTAAGTCATGGTAAGCTTGTTATTCAGGTAACTAAAGTGGCCACCAAGCATTGCCTGGATGGTCTGCACTAAGGCTAAAGCATGGGGAGTCGTGCTATAGATTTGCAGGATTCATGACCTGAAGGAGTCTAGCGTCCAGTTTTCCTCGGGCTCAGAACAAACAGAGGCTTCAATGCTTAGTTTAGGGTTGTAACTTACCTCTGTGCCAATCAGGGGAACTATGGTTGATCAAGAAAGGGGAGGGGCAATGAAAACCATTTAAGGAATCGACAGGGGCAGCTGCTCTGAGGAGCATATGAATCTTATTTAATAAACGTAGCTGAAATCTCTAAGTTGAAGATCTCAAGTGTGTATTCAAGCCACATAGGGCAGAATGTGACTAGAGCCTCAGGGTAGGGCTACATCCTCAAAGACAGTTGCAAAATCAATGCTCAGGGAAGTGAACGGGATCATGAGGGTAAATGTCCCTCAGCCAAGTTTTTTATTTTGTTTAATCTCCAAGCATAATATTTTCTTTAACTGATATATCATTTAAAATAATATTCCAATGTTTTCTAGTACTATTATGCCTCAGTTTTTAATTTTTAGGTCAGTGTTTTGGGCAACTTATTTTCAATTTCCAGTTATCTCAAATCTCTTTAATGCAAAGTATTTTTGAGGTATTAATGAGGTGGCAGAGCATAATTTTGAACAAGACGTAAGAATTATGCTAATAAAATCCACGGCAGTGAAACTATCCCTTGCACAGCCAAAAGTGTGCATTGGGAAGCTCTCTACAGACGGGTTCAGCCTGATGTGCAGTCAGGAGAGCGCTCCTTGAAAACCGACACATGCACCGATTCAACAAGTAAATAGGTAGAAAGTTTGAAAATGGAGTGGGCGGGGGAATATAGGAAAGTCTGACTGCCTCTGAAAAAAAAAGTGCCCAGACAACAGAGCAAACAAAGGGGGTGACAAGAGCTCACTGTCGGAAGTGCTCACGCGTTCTCCTATACTTGTTTTGCACCTTTCACTTGGCTGCACCAAGGTACTGGTCAGCTGACAGCATCATCTTATCCAACCTGCACAGATACCAGAGCCTGTGGTGAGGTACTGGCAGCTGATGGTAATATCCAATCAACCTGCACAGATACCAGAGCCTGTGGTGAGGTACTGGCAGCTGATGGTAATATCCGATCAACCTGCACAGATACCAGAGCCTGTGGTGAGGTACTGGCAGCTGATGGTAATATCCGATCAACCTGCACGGATACCAGAGCCTGTGGTGAGGTACTGGCAGCTGATGGTAATATCCGATCAACCTGCACGGATACCAGAGCCTGTGGTGAGGTACTGGCAGCTGATGGTAATATCCGATCAACCTGCACGGATACCAGAGCCTGTGGTGAGGTACTGGCAGCTGATGGTAATATCCGATCAACCTGCACGGATACCAGAGCCTGTGGTGAGGTACTGGCAGCTGATGGTAATATCCGATCAACCTGCACGGATACCAGAGCCTGTGGTGAGGTACTGGCAGCTGATGGTAATATCCGATCAACCTGCACGGATACCAGAGCCTGTGGTGAGGTACTGGCAGCTGATGGTAATATCCGATCAACCTGCACGGATACCAGAGCCTGTGGTGAGGTACTGGCAGCTGATGGTAATATCCGATCAACCTGCACGGATACCAGAGCCTGTGGTGAGGTACTGGCAGCTGATGGTAATATCCGATCAACCTGCACGGATACCAGAGCCTGTGGTGAGGTACTGGCAGCTGATGGTAATATCCGATCAACCTGCACGGATACCAGAGCCTGTGGTGAGGTACTGGCAGCTGATACCAGAGTCAGCTTTACTTTTATGTTTCCATGAAAAACAAACTGTAACTACTTACGACCAAGCTGGGTGGACATTGTGGGAAGCAGCAGGAGGTAACCGGCCGTTGCTCTCCACTGAGAATTCCCATAGCACAGACAGCAGCATCCCACACAGTGACTGGGATTGGGTGTAAGGCACCTTTGTTGGTTAGCATTCGAGCAATCAAATCCACAAGAACATCCTCAAACGGGAACACACATCTTTCTTTATTATGTATTTCTCTAGTATTTGCCAGAACACTAACATATGGAAATATCTTTTTCTTTTAACATGCAATATGTTTAAGTTTATGTTATATGCGGAGTTCACTTAGATAAAGTAGAGGTAACATTGGAACTATACATAGGGAGACGAAAACTTTGGTTCTGAGATCATTAGTTTACACACTGATAAATTGGTATCCACAAAAGCCCATGCGACTCCTATGAGCTCTTTTACATGTTGGCACTTTTAAACAATACAGTTGACCGTTTCTTTAGGGATAATTTTCTTTGTGTGTGTGTGACACATGATGTATTAAGATACGTATATTAAAGATTGTGAGGTTGAGAGCCCGGGTTAATGCATGCGGTCCACAAGGCTACTTACTACCGTCCATATGTCACACCCACAGAGTAAATTTCTCACTAACAATTGATCTTTTTCCTCCAACTTAAGGCAGAACCCCTCATATGGGGTACTTTGTGTAACTAAACAAGTCCAATCTTTTCCACTCGGGGTTCAATCAATTCTCCTACAGAACAACACTACTGTCCTTTTATCCAGGTGTTAGGGGCATGTGCCTTTCATCCCAGAATTCAGGAGGTAGAGGTAACAGAACTGAGTGTTCATGTAGACTGGGCTGCAGAGTGAGACCTTATTTTAAAGAAAAAGGGACAAAGCAAAAATAACAACCATAAAAGCGCCCTGTTGCCTTTGAACAACACAACCCTTCATCAGCAACAGGCCTGCACTGCGATCACGTGTCCTGTACTCCGATCACGTGTCCTATACTCCTCGGATCACGTGTCTCGTGCCAGCTTCTCTCCTTCCCTCATTAGTGCACATCTCTGCGCACTGTTCTTCCTACTGACGATTTCATAAGATGTCAAGATCTAATCTATCCTGAACTCTCTCACTCGACCCTGTCTATGCTGCCCTGAATGTGCCCTGGCATTCTCTCAGCCCATTCTCCTGCTGCATGTCTCCCTAAAGAGAACTACTCCACAATGCAATGGAAGACCTCCAGCACTGCCATAGAAATGGACAGTAGCAAAGCACTAACAAAAAGTGTGCCACAGCGAAGAGTGACCTTTTAGGTGTCCTGCTTGGGGGGCAGCAACTAACAAAAGCTATCTCCTTCCTAGGGACTGATGTAATTGCGCGTCCCAGTACACTTTCTAGTCCATAGCTTCTCACGTAAACAAACTATGCATGGCAGCGCCCAACACAGCATCCCATTTGACAATTCTAAGCAACAACACACATTTAATATTCTACATCCACAGGGGCATGATTACAGGACTCCAGGGTACACCATACACAGGAAAAGTTATAACCGTCCCCCTGGAGTCATGGCATGTGGAGCTATCTCTCCTCAAAATATTCTACCCAATATAATCTTGTGGAGGGTTGGTACAGTGGAATTTACTGGCAAATAAGACTTTTTTCAAATCCATACCAACTGCTCACTGTTTAATAGGCATCTGTCTCTCAAGCCTATCTCCAGATTTTGTCCTGAATCCCTGTCTTCTCCGTGTTCACCTTCTATTGTAAGCACCACACACTATCTACCAGCCCAGTGTGGTTGTGGCTCCATTATATTCTCTATACCAGCACTTCTTCCACAAATAACAGCATTATTCAAACAAAAATCTTGGTTAGTTCATTCATTATTCCTAAAAGCCTTCAGTGGTCTTTTATTGCTTTGCTTTTTATTTTCTTGAAATGAAATTCTGATTCTCACAGCCTGTAAAACCTCTGTATAAGCTTCTCTGTAACTCTCCAGTCAAAGTTTCATCTGCTTGTCTATCTGTCTGTCTGTCTGCCTATCTATCTACCTGTCTGTCTGTCTGCCTATCTTTCTACCTGTCTGTCTCTCTGCCTGTCTATCTAACTCTCTCTACCTCTCTCTCTCATCTCTCTCTCTTTCTCTCTCTCTCTCTCTCTCTCTCTCTCTCTCTCTCTCTCTCACACACACACACACACACACACACACACACACACACACACCAGGGACAAGCTCATTCCTGTGTCAATACAGTCAAATGTGCTATTGCTTTAGGTGTTTAGTTTCACTCTTTGTGGACTTTGCCCCCCCCAGATTTTAATACTGCTGATACAGGGGCTGAGCCTTTTTTACTGACAAATGGAATCTCTGCAATTAGCATGACACCTGTTACATAAGCTTGCTTAAAAGGCAGGTAGTAACTTTAGAGGGAACAATGCCAGAGACAGTTGTTTAGAAATTTTTTACCATATGGTTAACAGATCAATGGCTGTGAAGCATTTGTAGAAAAGAAAATATCCAGAAACAATTCCAGAAAGAAAAATCTTTACATGGAAGCAGCCTGTGCCCAAAGGAAGCCAATGCCCCACTAGCAAGAAATTTTTGATCATGTAACTTTAATGATATCGGTGACAAAGACTTTGAAGGTAGCAATGGCATTGGCAATAGTGATAAAGAGAAATTTGTATTTATTTCCTAATCACTGTCCACCATACAATTAAATAAATTATTATGAATTCAAACTTGATCACAGCTGAACTCTGCTTCTCCAGCACAGAAACTGTGTAGAACATAACATCCTCCTCCTAAAACCACAGCCAGCTTTGACGATAAATTTGAATTCATTAACCTCTTAACTCTGGTATGAGTCCATATTCACAAGTATGACAACGATTAAGTTAATGAGTTAATCATTCCTTCCTAGTTACAGTCTTTCTTAATTAGTTGATTTAAATTGAGGAGTAGGAGGAGGAAGGGGAGGAATCTTCTGTAGAGACAATGTTAATAGTGCCAGATAAGGCTTCTGAAGACCTGGATTTCTTTTTCAGTCCCATAAATAAAGATATATATTCAATGTTTCTTATAATTTTTAATTCATCAAGTACCACTAAGCTGATTATGGTATTTTTGGCAAAACAAATCATGTGATAAACACTACCTGTCATTTATAGTGGCACTGTGCCTTACACTGGGTCCTACAGGGGCTATGGATGGGAATGTGGCATGTTACCCACAGAACTGTGAGTGGCAGTTTCTCAGCCATGGACCCAGAAGATAAGCCACACTTTTAGAATACTCGAATCCCTTAATAAGCTTTTATTTCACGTGCAGTACTTTGTTCCTAGATTTGTTTCAAATTGTCAAAATTTGCTCAACTTTCCCCACATGAATTGGATGAGGTCCCAACAGAGAATTACTAATTGATGCAGACATTGTTCAGATAATATTCTTAACATTTTCTTTTCTCCACTACGACTTCATATTTAAGCTGCCTAAAGGGTTGGCAATTTTGTTTATCTTTTTTAAAAAAAAAAACTTAACTGTTTCATTAATCTTTTGCAATTTTGTTCTGTTTGTTAGCTTGTCTGTTTGTGGAGATTATAACCAAGCAAGGACATTGCTGAAAGAGGCTATAAACACTCCTGATGAATAGAAATCAAAAGTATTACCAAACTAAATTCAGTATTATATTATAAAGCTCATTCCCCTTGACTGAGATCCTTGTCAAGTACGGAAGGATGCGCCAATATATGCAAATAAATGGAAACAGCTCTTCATATCAATGTAAAAATGTCAGGTGCTCGTTTCAGGAGAGGCAAGAAAAATGACAAAATTAAACCTCTCATCAAAGTGGCAAATTAAGTTTACAATAATATATAACAAACTCACATCTACTATCACACCAAACTACAATATTTAAAGATTTCTCTCTAAGACCTAGAACAAGACAGGAGTGGGCTCTTCAATCATGTTCATCAACACACACTAGAAGTTCTAGATAGAGACATTTAACAAGAGTAAAAATAAAGGCATAAAAATTTTAAAGTAAATATATCTAATAGTCTTTTTCTGCAGATGCATCTTATATTTAAAAAACTGGAAAGAATACATCAAACAACTGTTTAAACTAGCTAATAAATAATTTCTGTGAAACTTGAAAGTACAAATCAACCCAAATGTGAAGCATTTCTATCGATTAATGGTAAAGTTGGGAAGAAGTCAAGTAAAAAATTATTTTTTATATTAAGTTTATTCATTTATTTTACATCTCTACAGCTGTTTCCCCTCCTTCCTCTCCTTCGTTCTTTTCCACACTCCCTCCCCACCACTCACCAATCTGCTCCTCCCCTGTTTCTGTTCAGAAAGGGCAGGCCTCCCATGGATGCCAACAAAGCATGGGCTATCAAATTGAGAGGGGACTCAGCTCCTCCCTTGTGTAAAGGTTGAGCAAGGCAACCCAGTATGTGTAATAGATTCTAGGAAGTCCACCAGAGCATTAGTTAGGGACAGGCACTGCTCCCACCACCAGAAGTCCCACACGTAGATAAAGCTGCACAACCTTCACACATATGTAGAGGGCCTATGTCGGGCCCATTCAGGCTCCCTAACTTATCGGTCCAGAGTCTATGAGCTGCTACGCAGGGCAGGTAGTTGCATTTTGGGGTTAGGGAGAAACCTGGTGCCAATAAAACTCTCAGGAATCCAGAAAAATGACCCTAGCTAAGACTCCTCAGCAATAGTGGATAGCCTGAACTGACCATCTCCTGTAATCAGATTGATGACTACACTAATTGTCATCAGAGACTTCATCAGTTCATCCAGTAACTGGTGGAAACAGAAGCAGAGATCCACAGCTAAGCACTGGGCCGAGCTCAGGAAATCCTGCTCAAGTGTTGAAGAAGGGGAGGAAGGATTGTATGAGTCAGAGGACTCAAGGTCATCAAAAAGGAACCCACAGAAACAACTAACAAGCAAGAAAATCTATTTGTGATAGCTACAAAAAGTTAAATACTTACAAATAAATGTAACCAAAGAGGGCAAACTCTAAAACATTAAATAAAGAAATTGAATAAGATACAGATGAGATAAATCCATTATTTGTAGTTTTTTAATGTTTAAATGTGTGTATTACTGAAATTGCCCTATAACTTTGATGAAATGTTAGTCCAACTCATTATAGTCTATACTAAAGTAAATAAGGAAAAGAAAAGCTGGAGGCATCTCAGACTCTGACTTCAACATGCACTACAGAGCTTAAGGAATCAAAACTACACTGTGCTTCATAAAAACAGTCGTGAAAGAAAAAAAACTAGATATTGATAATCAATTGGATTTTGATTTTTAAACAAGGATTAAAAATGTTCAGTGAGGCCGGGCGGTGGTGGCGCACGCCTTTAATCCCAGCACTCGGGAGGCAGAGGCAGGTGGATCTCTGTGAGTTCTAGGCCAGCCTGGTCTACAAGAGCTAGTGCCAGGACAGGCTCCAAAGCCACAGAGAAACCCTGTCTCGAAAAACTAAAAAAAAAAAAAAATGTTCAGTGAGAAAAGAGTCTACTTAATAATGTTGAGAACATTAGACATCTATACACAAAACTATGTACTGAAAATAGACCTGGGTGTGGTGGCTCCAAACTGTAGTACCAAAACTAAGAAGGCTGAAAAAGAAGGATCTCTAGGTCTGAGCAGTCTGGGTACAGGCTAAGATGCTGTCTAAAAAAAAAAAAAATGAGGAAGGAAGGGAAAGATGACCCACAAACCTCATCATAGACAGGAGAAGCATAAAGCAAATTAAGGTCTTAAATGTAAAATGCAAAGCTATAAAAAATACTAGAAATACAATATAAGCTAAGACCTCCATCATGTTTGTCTGACCAACACTTTTTTGGACGTGACTATTAAGGTATAGGCAAAAAAAAAAAAAAATCAGAAGACATCAAACTAAAAAGCTATTGTAAAGCAGACTGAACAATCTCCAAAGTAAAGTAATAACCTACAACATGTGATAAGGGCTTTATGAACTATTCGTCTGATAAGGGGTTAATGCTCAAAGGACGTGCTTACCTCTGTTCAATGACAAGAACAGAAGGAACAAGGTAGAAATGGCTAAGATATTCCAGATGAGGCATTTCTCAAAGCAAGACAGAAAAAGCTAGCAAGAGCTTTTTTTATGTTCAAAATCTCATATAGGAAGATACAAAGCAAAACCACAATGAACAATTACCACATTTCATTTAGTATTTTTAGAGTCGCAAAGAGAAAAATGGATAAAGGTTGGGGGTGTAGCTAAATAGTAGAGTAATGTAGGATTTCCCTCTGTATGCTGTGATTACCATTAATGAATAAAGAAACTGTTTGGGACCTATATCAGACCAGAAGTTAGGTAGGTTGGGAAAACTAAACGGAATGCTGGGAGAAAGAATTAGGAGTCAAGGAAGAAGCCATGTAGCACCACTGAAGACAGGTCAGAACTTTAGCCAGTAAGCAACAGCCACCTGTAAATACACAAATTAATAGAAAAGGTTTAAATTAATATGTAAGAGTTAGACAAATAAGAAGCTAGAGCTAATGGGCCAAGAAGTGATTTAATTAATACAGTTTATGTGTGATTATTTCTGGGTGGCCGGAATGAACAAGCGGAGATGGGAATCAACAACGGCTCTCTCCTTACTACAAATTAGCAGCGTAATACAACAGTGGAGTGTTTGCCTAGCATGAGAGAGGCTGTGTTCCATTCCCAGCACTGAAGAAAAAATAAAACAAGCAAAAAGACAAAAATGGTGTTGGTGAAAACGTATGCTACTACAGATACTATGGAAGCCATATAGAGGATCTTCAAAAACCTTAACAACTATCATATGATCTAGCAAGAACCCTAAGAATGTAGCCAAAATAAGTTTGGGAAAATGGTCTTTCGTTCCCAGGACCCATGCATCAGTGTTTACAACAGCCAGAATGCAGAACCTCAAGTCCTATGTGAATAATGAAACACTATTTCACCCTAAACACAAGAAATTCTGTAATATTTGCAATATAGATGAATATGGAGGACATTAGGTAAAATAACACAGGCACAAAAAGAAAAATGTCAGATGATTTTGTTCATATGAGGAGTATGGAAGCCTCGATCTAACAGAAGCAGAGCGAGAACAGGGGTGGGTTGATAGTGAGGAAGGTGGTTGAAAAGATTTAGATCAAAGATCGCATCTGTATCCCAAATTAGAGGAATAAATTCTGGAAACCTAGTGTGTGACAAGGCAACTACACTTGTGAGTGAATTCCGGTGATAAATGCATTGTGGATGTTAAACACTGTCACCACATTATATGAGGGATTTTAACTAGACTAACAGTTTCAGAATAAATACATATATATAATGCTTATGTCATAAATGTACAAAGTTTTCTTGTCAACTCAGAATGTTAAAATTTAATTAAAGTTTTTATTTAAAAACTTCTCACTTTCACTATTTTTTTATTGTGAACACTCTTAGAAGTGCAGACTTTAAAATATTGTTTTAGGTAGTATACACAACTATACAGTATGTTCATTCTGTACCTTAGGGGTTAAGAGAATTTTCGATTTTACATTCTCATGTCTACATCATAGAGACAAGTTATTTGATATCAAAGAACTAGCTAGGAATGTGGGAAATAATAGTAGAAGCTTACTTCACTGACTCTCAAATGAAGTACCAGCAGACTTGCTTCCTGCTTCCTTTTCCTCTACTCCCTAAGCATCTCTCCATGTGCAGATGGTAGATAGGCAGGTAGGTACATAGGTAGAGGTGGATAGGTAGGCAGGCAGGCAGATAGGTAGACAGACAGATAAATAGACAAACAGACAATAGATAGATAGATAGATAGATAGATAGATAGATAGATAGATAGATAGATAGATAGATAGATGATGGACAGACGATAGATAGATAGATAGATAGATAGATAGATAGATAGATAGATAGATAGATAGATGTATATCCTTCCCTATTTTTTCAAGTCCTAAAATAAAAACCATTTTAGTTCTCACGACTTATTTGTTTGAAATTTTCATACTTGTACACAATGTGTTCTGTTCTAACCCACCCCATCCTTTCTTCCAATATATGCCCTATCTCTCCATGACCACTTTCCTTCCAACTTCACTTGCTTTTTATTTTAAAACCCACAGAGTCACCTTAGTGTTTCCTATATGTAAATGGGTACAGGACCATGTGCTGGAGCACAGAAGCCTCTCTGGGACTGCATTCCTAAAGAAAACTGATTCTCCTTTCCCCAGAGGCCATTAATTACCAATAACTCTTCAGCTAAAGGTGGGACTTCATGAGTACCTCCAACATCCATGCTGGTGTTTTAGCTGGTTTGTTCTTGTATAAGATTTGTGTAGTCACAGCTACAGTGAATTCATGTCTGCAATGCAGCTATTATGTCCATCAAATACTGTTTTCCTGCAGACATCTGCTCTTCTGGCTTTTGCAATCTTTCTGCTCTTCTTCCTGCAACAATTCTTGGGTGTTAGTGTGAGGGAGTTGCATAGATGTCCATTTAGAACTGAGCATGACAAGGTCTCTCATTTTCTGAATGTTTACCAGTCTCTAAAGAGACTTACAACTTAATAACTATGTACAAAAAACCCAAAAACACAAAACAAAATCAGCTTCTTTGATCAGGTTTGAGAGATGTGCTAATCTCTCATATAAAGATGGGAACTTAGAGGCCAGTTTATAATTATGCCCATCTGGCAAAATAACAGCATTAGAACCTCCTATGGGGCCTATTATTTAGTCAACCACCAAATTGGGGGATTTTCTTTGATGTTCATCTATTTTTGGTTGGAAAGATTGTTGTTTTCATTTTGTTGCTAAAGGGACATATTATCAAAACGGACTCTACATTCTTATCTCTATTCTTTAGATTAATGCATTTCTCATCAGAAAGGTTTCTTTGTGTGTAACAAATGGAAGTTAATGCAGAAACTCACATCTAGCCAAAGTACAGAGAATAAGTGATTATGTATTGTACAGTCACACGTGACCAAAGCTCAGGGACCATCACAGAAAAAAGAGCAGGAAGATTTTAAGAGCCAGAAGGCAAGAAAGGACCAGATTGAAACAGTGTCTTCTGGACATGACAAGACTCATGAACTCACAACATCTGTGGCTGTCTGACCAAGCTCAATCCAACTTTTTATCATGGAGTAGAAGGAGTGTCATGAGCTCCTATTCATAACTGAGGAGCAATGGATGGCTAGTGGCTTTTGTGGGAGGGGGAGTCAGTTTTCTTGGAGGGTGTGATTCCTGGTAGATCATCCATGCTCCATTGGACCACATCACACCCAGAAATATATGAAGAGCAAAATGCAGAGTTGATAGGCTGCTCCACTTTAAAAAAAAAAAAAAAAAAGAGGACATAAAAGAGAGCATCTTCAACAAATTGTGTGTGTGTATTCTACAACACATGGGCACAGGTTCCTACGTAGAACCCCTGTAGCACAGTCAATAAGAGCAACAATGACTAAATGGGACCTCCTGAAACTGAGAAGCTTCTGTAAAGCAAAGGACACTGTCACTAAGACAAAAAAAAAAAAAAAGGAAACGAAACCTACTGAATGGGAGAAGATCTTTGCCAACCCCACACCAGACAAAGGTCTGATATCCAAAATATATAATGAACTCAAGAAACTAGACATGGAAATCCTAAATAACCCAATTAAAAAAATGGGGTACTGAACTAAATAGAGAATTCTCAACAGAAGAATTTCAAATGGCCAAAAGATACTTAAGGATATGTTCAACTTCCTTAGCTATGAGGGAAATGCAAATTAAAACAACTTTGAGATACCATCTTACACCTGTCAGGATGGCTAAAATCAAAAACACCAATGATAGCCTATGCTGGAAAGGATGTGAAGTAAGGGGAACACTCATCCATTGCTGGTGGGAATGCAAACTTGTGCAACCACTTTGGAAATCAGTGTGGTGGTTTCTCAGAAAACTGGGAGTCAACCTACCTCAGGATCTAGCAATACCACTCTTGGGAATATACCCAAGAGATGCCCAATCATACTACAAAAGCATTTGTTCAAATATGTTCATAGCAGTATTATTTGTAATAGCCATAAGCTGGAAACAACCTAAATGCCCCTCAATGGAAGAATGGATAAAGAAAATGTGACACTTCTACACATTAGATACTACTCAGCTGTAAAAAACAATGACATCTTGAACTTTGCATACAAAAATGGATGGAAATAGAAAACACTATCCCGAGTGAGGTAACCCAGACCCAAAAATATGAATATGGTATGTACTCACTCATTAGTGAATTCTAGCCATAAACAAAGGACATTGAGCCTATAGTTCGCAATTCTATAGAAGCTAAGTAATAAGGTGATCCCAGAGAAAAACATATATAGATCCTCCTGGAAATTGGAAGCAGATAAGATAGCCAGGCAAAAGTTGGGAGCATGTGGGTGGGGTAGGGGGAAGGGGAAAGGGGAAGAGAGAAGGGAGAAGGGGAGGGTTGGGGAGAGCTTTTGGGGAGTGGGAAGGACAGATATGGGAGCAGGAAAGGAGATATTTTAATTGAGGGAGCCATTTTGGCTTGGAGGGGCTCCAAAGAATCCATAAGGATAATCCCAGCTAGGACCCCGGGGAGTGGAGGAGAGGGTGCCTAAACTGGCCTTGGACTGTAGTCAGACTGATGACTATCTTGAATATCACCATAGAACCATCACCAGACAACAGATGGAGATAGAGACAGAGACCCACATCGGAGCACTGGACTGAGCTCCCAAGGTCCAGCTGAAGAGCAGAAGGAGAGAGAAGATGCGCAAGGAAGTCATGACCAGAAGGGGTTGGTCCACCCACTAAGACAGTGTGCCTGAGCTAATGGGAGCTCATCAACTCCAGCTGAACTGGGACTGAACCATCATGGGATCAAACTGGACCCTCTGAATGTGGCTGACAATTGGGGCAGACTGAAAAGCCAATATTAATGGTACTGGGATTTGTCTCTACTGCATGTACTGGCTGTTTGGGATCCTATTCTATTTGGATGCACACCTTTCTATGCCTGGTTGGAGGGAGGAGGGCCTTGGACTTCCCACAGGGCAGGATACCCTGCCCTCTCTTTGGACTGGAGGGGGAGGAGGGGAAGAGTGAGTGGAGGAGCTGGAGGGAAGTGGAATGAGGGGAGGAAGGAGAAATTTTGATTGGTATTATTTATAAAGTAATAAAAAATAAAAATAAAAGAAACTAAAGCACTTAAGAAAAGTAGGGAGGCAAATTGTATCTGGAAAGAGTTAAGAAAAAAAGTTAGGGTGAATACTATCAAAATAAATTATATGAAGTGAAAAATTCATAGAAACATTTATTGAAAAAATTAAAACTCCTTTTTTCTACCATTTGGAAAAATAAAAATAAAAATTTCTACTTTAGACAGGGTCTTAAATAATATCTTGTTTATAGATTCATCTTCATTTTGAAGATATGTTTTTGTTTCCTTGCAACTAAATCACCAAGAGGGGCATGTTGGAACACACGTTTCATCCCAACACTAAGGAAGCAGAGGAAGGTAGATTTCTTTGAGCTCAAAGGCAGAGTGTAAATACAGAGTTTTAGTACTGCATAGTAAGACTTTGTCTCAGATTAATTCATTAATTATTCTCCTTCTGTTCAGAAGTTTAAGCCTATAGTAAAGAAAGAGGAAAGTTCTGCACTGTGAGGGGCTCACTGACAGCTAAATCCTCCCTGAAAGGGCGGGCATTCCCGGGATTTCCAGCTGAGTCCCTTCTGCTTGGCCTTAGCACTGGCCGTGACTACAGAAAGGAGATTTCTGCATAGCTCCTAGGACTCCTACACACCAAGAGAGAGAAAAGTGAGCCTGGGAAAGAGAAGCTAGACACCACACGTACCAAAGGTTCTGTCATTTAGACTTTTCTTTGAATTTTTCTATGTTCTACTAAACAATTCTTAAGGATTATACTTAAGAATTCAAAAGCACACTTATGAATGGCAAATATCACCTGGTATTGTTCTCTTCGTTGCAAGAGAATAATTCCATTGTTTGCCGTTTTCTATTTATTTCTGATGACACTCTGTTGTGCATGGTGCCCTCATCTTACTTTTATACTCAGTTACAGGTGTGTTGAAGGCAGAGGCCTGGACACAATGCTCATACACACCCTATAGGAATCAAAATGCACCGAGGATGTAGGAGCTTGTAGCAGAGGCAGTTAGCAACAGAACCTATCCAGAAGGAGAGAATTAGATATGTCATATTTATTCAGGAAGTATTAAATGTACCTACATTTGAGGAAATAATTTGAAAATCTGTTGAAATTCTTCTGATAACATCATACCACTCTTTCTTGTTAATCTATAACTTCAAAAACTAAAAATAACAGTATGATAATTCCAGCCTAATTTTGTGTGTGTACATACATAGTTATTCACATATCTACATATGTAAACATATGCACATATATATATACATATTCATAAATATACATTCCCTTATATATAGATGCATATATATGAGGGGGCACATAAAACTAGAGAATGAATGCCTATGTGCACCTGTTGTGTTTGTACATCTGTCAGTCAGTCATCTGTCTGTCTGGAGGAACAAAGGGAGAGAAGTATTTCTAACCCCCTCAGCAGACAGGTGACTAACGGTGACTACAGCGGACCCGAGTTTCTTTCCAGAATGTCAAATAGCTAATCAGTCCCTGACCTAATATTGACAGGCCACAGTTCCATTGATCTGTCGCCTCGTGGCTACAGAATGGGCTCTCGGTTGGCACAGTGGTTGGCAGGTGAGAGAGCTCATCGTGGACAGGATAATGGTCCCTGCAGGAGAAGGTGGGCCATCTTAGAAACAAAGTCATCACCGGGATTGGAACACACCAGAAATTCAGTCTTTAGGGGAAGCAATTAGTACTGTAACTCACCTGGCATGATCTGAGAAAGAAAATTAGGTGCCAACAAATAATACATTACTCACAACGCAGCTCCTGGAGGACACAGGATAGAGAAGGACTCGTCATTGCAAGAAGGCTATCAGATCTGCCCAAGGAATTAAAACTTAGACTGGCATGGGTATTTTTCATCCTGTTTTGTGAGGTTTCCAAATTTCACTATTTGAACCAGTTGCTTGAAGCAGGATGATTAATTTTATTTCCCGAATTCTTCTCAGATGTATAAAAAAAATCACATACACATAGTCATTTTATAGATGACTGAATAAAACGGAATTTTATTTAAAAAATAAAAGATTGAAATTGAGTAGGGAGTTGGAGGTAGTGTATGTGGTTTAAAAACACTAAACATGATCTTTAAGATAAACATGTCTATCTTCTTCCTTAAAGCTGTCTCCACAATCTTTCCAAGGAGGGGTTAGAGCAGGTTATCTGGCGTATTAAATACACCCAGGCTAGGAAAGGGACTCCTGGCCACACCACCCTCACAGGTTGTGAGAAGCCATTCCCAGTGAGAAGGACCACATTGGAAGTGGATTGACAGTTTCGACTGCAAACAGCTTTCCAAGAGATTAATCTTATAAAGTACTGCAAATGAATAAGGACAACAGGGGGAGGTGCTCACCTGCCAGTCTCCGCTGTGCAAGATGAGAGCCTGTCTGCACTCACACATGCGCCGACTTAAAAAAAAAATCACATAAAAAAACAACATCTTTGCTACAGAGACGTTTTTAACAAGTATTACAGAAAGAGCACCAGCTACCAAAAAGAGTTGCCAGGGCCAGAAGGAGCCATCAATCGGAACAGTTTACATTTCAAAGTTTTTCCAAGAAGAGTGAAAACGTCTCCCCTCCTTGATGGAAAACGGAGGCGCTACAGTGAGGAATCTATTAGCTGCCTTCTCGCTCAGGCTCCTTCTCCAGAGCAGCCCTTTAACCCGAGCGTGGAGCAAGTGGGGAGAGAGGGAGAGAGGGAGAGAGGGAGAGAAGGAGGGAGAGAGAGAGAGAGAGAGACAGAGACAGAGACAGAGACAGAGACAGAGACAGAGACAGAGACAGAGAGACTGAGAACATACTTGCCTCTCCTGGGATCCACGCCCTGGGCAGCATGCAAGGCTGAAGTTTTTGAATTGCATTCCTCTTCTTCGTGAAGTGCATTGTTCAGAGAGGAGGCTTTTGATTCTGAGGGCTCAGTGAGAGCATCAGGTCACTTCATTTCTCCCTCAGGCTTCTCAAGTCACTTAAGGAGCTGTTGTCCCTACCAACCTTAGGATGCCTTTTCTGCTTGACATAGTCCAGGAACTGACTCTTGTCTCTGATTTGTTTATGTCCCAGGAATAGATGATAACAATGCAGTATTTAAGCAAAATTTATGTGTGTGCTTTAATTGTTATAATAAAAAAGTTTGCGTACTTGTCCCTGTTGGGGAGAAACCACACATCCTACAAGAACAATTTTCAAAATGTAAAATCGACTGATACTTTTGTTTGGGGCTTTCGGCTTTTTATCCACTATTTGATGTTATTTCTAAGTATGAAATCTGCCTTTTCTGAATACACTGGAATAAACTGCACATTCTTTATTTGCAGTATCTAAAAACAAGACAAGGGCAAGTACTAAACCAAGAAAAAAAAATAACTTCACAGTCAAGTCTTGGGGCAAAGGATAACACTAGCAACATTTTGACGCTAATATTCCATTAAGTCTTGCTATTGTGCACCCCCAAGGTTCCAGCAACCCTACCATTAGTTTCAAATGTGCCACCTCTTACCCACTCCCAACAAGAAATTTGTACAACCATAATGAAGACTGAGATACTGAAATGCTCCAATAACCCAGAAGTACTACAGCCATTGTCTTCCGTCACAATATAAACGGGACAGAAATGGGGAAAGCCAAGGAGGGGGGGGTCTTTTTTTTTTTTCTTTTTGAGCATACAAACAAATGCTGTTCATCATGTCTGCAGAAAGTACAGGCACTTTCTTGGATTGTCTTATTGATATAAATTACACAGCATCTCTGGCAATTGTCGACAATTTCTATACCGACATCCTTCGCAAATACCATTGGGTCTCGGTGAACTCATTGTGACCTTCTGGTCAGAGGCCATCACTGTGTGATGTACATAATTCTCTCAACACTGATCCATTACTTCTGCTCGGTGTTGGGGGTCAGGCCAATAGTGTAAAGTCAAAGATAATTAGCAGCCCTATCAATAACCAGCGACAGGGTTGCTGCGTAAGCGACAGGGCAAAAGCCAAAGAAGGTTGCAGTATGAAGTGGAAGGGGAGTGCGGGCGTATTCCCGGTTCGAGCGGCTGCTATGGACTATCAGCATCACCAGGAGACCTCATTGCATTAGCATAAATTCAAATGACAAATGCACAGTGCTATTCAGAGACTCATTAATTTGCAGTGAGTGCAGTGCTCATGACATATTAGTGCAAAATTCAAATGTCTTTGTAGCAATGCGAATTTAGTTGTGAGACCAAAGTCGCTAAAATGAAAATGTGTGGGTTTTTTTAGCAGTTTATTAAATTATGAACTGTGATGACTATATCCGTGCATCTTTTTAAGCAGATGAGGTCCAGCGTGCTCCAGCGGCAAAACGCATGGTTTGTGTTGATATTTTCCTGTTAGACAATTTCCTAGCTCAGATAATATACCAGACAGCGCTGAGTTTTGCTGCATACGGACTGAGAGCGCCCCCTTCTGGACAAATGGCAATGTCGCTTAAAAAAGAAGAACAGACATTTGTTTTTCTTTTCATGTTTTTAACAGGTTTTGATACGAAGAATTTCAGTACCCACCTCAAAGCCAAAGGAAACAACTTGTGATCAACTTTCTATGAAATGGAAAAGCCTGACCAGTGTTTGAAACTGGTCTCCAGTTATTTTGTGTGGCGCTTCTTTCTCTAACATCTCACACACGATTCTATTTAAAAATAATTTCCTGGTTTATATATGATAAGAAAATAAGCAACAAAATACTATTGGCCACTAGATTCTTTTTGTTCCACAAAATCATGAGAAAGTTTGCAATTACTGGGAGTTTGTTATGTTGGGGTGTGTGGAGACACAGCTACAGAGTCATTTCAACAAAGCAACCAAGTATGTATTATATGCCTCTCTGTTAATGAGACCGTGAGCAGACAAGAGAAGAAAGGCTGGACCACACCTGGTCCACATGTGGATGGTGGGCATTTTCTGCTTAACAGAAGGAACCATCTGCCTGCTTCCTTCATTACTCAAAGCAGCATGTCTCAAATCCTAGCACATCCCACACAGATAGAAACTACTCCAATTAGTAAAATAACGAGATGAAGACAGTTAATTTTGTGTTCATGGTTAGCATAACAAAATGTACAATAGCAACAACTGTATTTTCCAGGGCTCAGGGTTCTTGTTACAGAAGAGTCATATCCCAGGAGTATAAACACTCATGTTGATGTCTAATAGTAATAAATACACACATATAGCATTTCTCAGTGGAAGTTCTGACTTGCCAAACCAAGTAACACACTTCTAAACAAATTGAAAATTATATTACTACTTGAACATTACTTTTAAAATAATTAAAAATTCCAGATATAAGAATCATACCACTTAGTCATTTAGGTTAGCTAATCTCAAATAGTATATAAGAATTCTGCACTACCAGACACTTAGGAAAAACACGTTTATCATTTTGTAAGCTTTAAATAAATTACATAAAGTGAGGAGGGAGTTGTGGTAAACTATTAGTGCTTACAGGCCTAATAGTGTACTTTCTCGACATTTAGTCAAAGATAAATGTGGAAAGAAAACCTTCCTAAGAAAGCTGCATGTTTTAAGTCCATTTTATAATATTATTAAAGCTGTGCATTATTTTCAACAATTAAAAGTAAGATCCTGGCCATTGATTCTACTCACTTGCAACTGAGTTGCTCTTGAGTTATTTAGCAGTCTCCTTTTATTTACGGGAGCTGCCACCAGGAAGAGCTGAAGCTAATGAGGATTGAGAAGGATCACTGTGCATTAAACTCATGGATGTGGCATGTGGCTGAGCAATATTAGATTGTCACTGCGGCCAGATGTCTAGGCATTGCTTCTTCCTAATGAATTCTCCTTTGCAGCGTGATTAAAACCCTAGACCCTGGGAATGTCAGAGTCACAAGGCCCGTTGTTGAGCATCCCTCATTTTATGGATGTAGGAGCCTGAAACTCAGAGATGTTAAGCAAATTTTCCAGAACATAATGACTGGTGGCAGGGATGAGGCAAGAACTCTTCGCTCTGGAATTCCTTCTGGAACTTGAACCCACAATAAAATCAGCCAAAGGCCTGTAGGAGGATGTCTGGGTCTGTCTCCAGACCTCCTGGTTCTTTACATCTGAGACAGGGCAGAAGACTTCCCAGCAAGTTTCAGGCAATAGTCTCCGGATGATGCTGTTCTTGATGATACCAGGACTGATGAGATGCAAGAGTTTTTCTGATAACTTGTTTTTTATATATAAACAAAGCAATCACAAGTGTCAGCATCACCACATCATTCTGGTGTCTTCTCATTAACCCTCCAAAAGGGCTGGGGTAACTTCTGCTGTATGAAAGACTCGAAAAGTGCCAAGCAACAAATAAAAAGAAAAGAGGCAAGGCACTTGTGTGGAGGACTTTAGGAGTCATGGTCACCCCTGAACATCAGTGTTTCTAAAGAATAACACCACACAGTTAAGCGTCAAGTACAAGGAAAGCAGCCTTATCCTTCACAGCCTTTCCAGCAAGCTAGCAATTCTGAGATCTGTATAGCAGCTTGAGTCCCTTGCCAGTCTCTGAAATAAACCAGCATTTCTAGACCTAAGAACCCCAAGTACAAGTCATCATTGCTTATGTCATCTTAGCAAATACTTCTTAAGAACAGAAGAGAACGAATGTTCGTGTGGATGAACCTGAACTCCCCTGGGAGGACAGTCAAGATGGACTTCATCAGGGCACACGCCAGCTTAAACCTAAGAACCAGAGTTTAACGAGCTTTTTCAGCACTTCAATCACGTGTTAGAAATCTCATTTCCTCCTTCATTTCTTCTTCTGGTTTGGAAAAGACTGAAGAATATATTAACATATACAGTTCTGTACATATAATATATATAACTATATGTTATATGTGTGTATTGGTATCATGTATATGATTCCAGCAGTATAAAAAATAGTTGACTGACATTGAAATGAATTTAATTACATATGTCAACCCTGGTGTTCTTGTACTTTTTCCTACAGAGACATAATTATTTTCATAAATTCTCTTATATCAGTTTCCCCACAGATTTGATTTCCCAGAATGGGTCTGATCTAAATTCATACAATGAATAAAATGGCATTCTGCTGAACATTAAGAAGATATCACCACAAAATAAAATTTCTATTTGGGGAGTAAGTTGGTACATTTAAAAAATGTGATTTGTTACGTTCATCGGTTCTACAAAGACAGCTTTTTTTTTTTTTTTATTGAAAACCATGCTCAAATAACACTGGATTGCCGGCAGTTCTGAGCTTGTCCTTTTATTAAATTTTGGACTGTTGTCCTAACTTGTAGTGAAACCAACCAAGGCACAGGAAGGACTCGCACAGGCTGTGTCATTGCTAAGGGTATATATGGGTGCCCCGTGCTTATGACAAAGATACTCACCTAAATACGTCAATGTCCACCGTTGCCTCTCCTGATCCAAACATCTTTCCTCGTTTTGAGTACTTGCTCTTTCATTTCTCCTTCAGTCCTGGTAAAATAAATCTTACTGCTTGACACTTCTGCATTGTAGTGAAAGTCTTGGTTTTCTCTGTCTACATGGAGCTGTGTTTACGGCTGCAGGCATCGCTATAAAAAGAACCATGCGTGGCAAACATGCAAATGTCTAATTTAGATTGAAAGTCTATGAGAGTGAGCCTTCTTTATAGGCGACAGAATACTCTGTCCTTTAAAAACGTGATTAAGCATTATCAAATATCTTAGCAGGTCATTTGACAAAATAAACTTTGGTGTCAATGCATAGGCTGTCCAGTGAATAGAAAAACAGAAGCCTGCTAATCCAAGTTATCTATGCTACAACTAGATTCTTATTTATACCTTTTCATTTGAAAATATATGCCTATGTGCTATTTTTAATCCCTGGGTAAAAATAAAGTGAGGTGTTTTTTGGTTTATTAAGCAAGTGTATTTCACCTGTTTCTAAAATCTTCTCTTTGATATTTTTAAGACAGTTATCTTAAACGAAGGCAATAAAAAGAAGTATTTTTGTCTTGAAGAATCATTATTAATTAACATGAATGTTCTCTGTGTAATTTTTTATTCTGTCTCCACTCATAAAATTGTACAGACAATTGTGTTTTGCATCTGAGTCAATTGGTAAATTTGATTCTAAGAAGAAATAGTAAAATATGCATATTATACGTGAAGAGGTTTTTAAGTTTCAAGTTGCCATTGAAAGTGTGATCTTAGATTTCCAGGCTTAATAACAAACCTCTGAGATGAAGTAATCCCTGAAGCAAGCACTTTGCTATTGCAGGCAGTTCTGATTTTTAGCTGCCTTTTTGCCCCATCCCCCTAGAGGTGGACAATTTTAGAAAAATCTGTGATGTTAACTCAAGGAGGGATCCCATGTAATCTGGCCACCTAAATGAAGCCAGATCTCCAGGAGTGGGTTGATAAAGTGCAATACAGCCTGTAAAATTATGGGCTGGAGCATTCTCTATCCATTCGTACCACAAGAAGCACAAAAGCAGCTTAGTGCAATTGCTCGGTGTTTCAAATTTAAATAAATACAAGGTATACAGGGATGGGGTGTGGTGGGGGTGGGGATAGTTCCTAGCTGTTCTTTTCTCCTCCAGAACACTGAATGTCTAAAACATGTTCAATCCTGTTAATGCTTGTCAAATATTTCACAGTTCAGCTTTGTTCAGTTTTTTTTCCCTGACTATGAAAAATCAATTTGGTAGGATTCAGATTCAAAGCTGGAAGCACTGGAAGAGGCCTTAAATAACCCTACCGCACCACGTCTGTAGGTGCACAGCAGAATCCAGACACTGAGACGACTTGACCATAACCGTACTGCACCACGTCTGTAGGTGCACAGTAGCCCCCAGACACTGAGATGACTTGACCCTAACCTTACCACACCACGTCTGTAGGTGCATAGCAGAATCCAGACACTGAGATGACTTGATCATAACCTTACCACACCACGTCTGTAGGTGCGCAGTAGAGCACTAACACTGAGATGATATGGCCAAGGGTTTTGCAACAAGTACAACTTCAAGCCAACTCTGTGATGTCCCTTCATACTGCTCATTCTATTTTTTCTTTCATAATTAAGCAATTGACGTGCACTATACAATGTGATTTTATAATTAAGATCAAGTCTCATAGACAGGGTTATGGGAAGCTTCAGTGGCAAAGCATTTCACTTGGTATTTAGTCATTACACTCAAATAGTATCATTATCTTTCAATTATAGAGATCAATTTTAGTTCATTAGCAAAATAAAATGCTTGCAGAAAGTCCACACAAGCTCTTCAAAGCCACAAACTCCTAAATGTCAGGATTGAGCTTCATTTCATTAAAAAAAAAAAGGAAAGAAAAAAAGAAAAAGAAAAGAAGTGACAAAAGAACCCAAGGTCAATGCACAGCTGTGCAGGACTTAGTGGCCTGCATGACCAAGATCTGCTAAAAAAAAAAAAAGGCAGAATTCAAAGTTCTGTAAAGAAAATCCACGTCATTGCCAACTAATAATTGCCATTTCTCATTTCACGCATTTGGTAGCTTTTCCAGGGGAGATTGGGTCTCAAAGTATCGTGGCACAAATATCACAGCATGTGTGTATATATTCAAGCTCAGATGGCCTTATGCTGCAGGAAAGGAAGAGTCAATTAAGGTTCATCCCTAAAGAGGATTACTATCGATGGGCAACACAACAACCAAACAATACAGCTAAGAGGAATGGTGCCAAAGTCTCTTGGCTCTCCAAACTGAGCTCCAGCTAAGCAGAGCTACAGGCAAAGGGGTCACTGTATTATCAAGTCTTGGATGATGCTGACGTCCTCTTGATGCAACTCTGTTGGTACATCTTGGAGGAAGTTATTGCCCTTAACACATTTAACTATTGTGAGGTTAACATTTAAAGTGTCTAAAGTTATACAAATATGTTAGTGTTAAATTTTTAGAGTATGCCAGGAGGTAGTGATGCAAGCTTTTAATCTCGGCGCTTGGGAGCAAGAGACAGGTGGATCTCTGTGAGTTTAAGGCCAGCCTGATCTTCAGAGTGAGTTCCAGCACAGGTTCCAAAACTACAGAGAAATCCTGTCTCGAAAAACCGGGGTGGGAGAAAGTATAAACTAGCAATATGGTCTATAGCTTTTCAACATGCTTTTACAAATATTTAAGTTATTTATTGTCATTAAACTGTAGCACCTCGATGTACTCAAATATTCTATTTTGAATTGTAGTCACACTTTTTCTAAAGAGGACAGAAGTGGTCTTCTTATACAGGATATGACCATACTGATACCACACAGTCATACTAGCTTTTAATAAAGCAGGTGAAATTAACTTTGGATAAAGTAAGGTTTTACCGATATGGTTCAATATGCAAACTAGAACAGATGGCAAGCTTTGAATTGTGATTGTACATGTAAACCCTTTTCAGTATAATAAACTTTAATATGTAATCAATCTTCTTTGTGATTGTTTTCCCCTAAGACACAATTCTTGAAGTGATCAATTGCTAGAAATTCAGAAAGTTTGCTCCCACAACAGAAAGACTAGATTTTTCTGCATCATGTCAGACAAATGGTGGCTGTAGCAGAAAGTCTGGACAAAATAAAAAATGAAGCAATCAAAAGATAGGGACTATGAGTCTTGTTAACTTGAAGGGAACAGCCCTGCCTGAAGTGGAGCAGCCCCGTCTATAGTGGAGCAGAACCGTCTGGAGTGGAGCAGCACTGTCTTAGTGGAGCAGCACTGTCTTAGTGGAGCAGCCCTGTCTTAGTGGAGCAGCCCTGTGTAGTGGAGCAGCCCTGTGTAATGGAGCAGCACTGTCTGTAGTGGACCAGCCCTGTGTAGTGGAGCAGCACTGTCTGTAGTGGAGCAGCCCTGTCTGTAGTGGAGCAGCACTGTCTGTAGTGGAGCAGCCCTGTGTCTTGGAGCAGCACTGTCTGTAGTGGAGCATCCCTATCTGTAGTGGAGCAGCCCTGTCTGTAGTGGAGCATCCCTATCTGTAGTGGAGCAGCACTGTCTGTAGTGGAGCAGCACTGTCTGTACTGGAGCAGCACTGTCTGTAGTGGAGCAGCACTGTCGGAAAGGAAGACACTGAAACAACTGTGGGATCCACCAAGGAGGCTTCAAAGAGAACTGTGGCAGCCATTTAAAAGACCTGGCACTATGGAATACCAGGAGCCAGCCCTACCTCTAACCCTGGTTCTAACAGTCTTTCCTTTACAGCACTATTTGAATAAGCAAGGCCACTGCTGTCTGGACTGGCAGATGAAGCCACAGCTTAACAGCAAAGGAACCCATCAAATGGAAAGCAAGCTAGCAGTAGTAGCAAGGGCCGAAACTGATGCATGAACTCTTGCCTGGAGGTCTGGAGCAGAGCTTCCCTGGTAGGCTGCACAATCCCTACAGTTCCTGGGTCATCTAGGAAACTGCTCGACTCTCTGGTATGCAACACTGTACTTCTCACCAAGCGGCTTCGTGGAATCGTGAGCGAGTCTAATGTACCCAATAGAGAAGAAGCTCGTGACAGCCCTTGCAGGCACAGCCAAAAAGCTGGTTATCCCAACTACATAAATTCAGGATTGTCTTGCTGGTGTTTCTGTTTTAAAAATACACAAAGGGAGGTGACTGCTACACATGCAAGCATTTCCTGAAGCCCCTACGTATGACTCAGTCCATTTTATGTCTCTGGCTGCAGACTTCATCAGTTAGATTGTGGCATTTACCTTATGCAGAAGAAAGGTAGACTTGTTCATACTGATAACCTGATACTTTATTCCATAAATGAATCCATGTTATGAGGGATGCTGACAGTCGAACAACCCTGGACGCTGCTCTTGCATGTTGGACGTCTTCAGGAATGTCCTTTTGCTTCCCAACCCTGCCCAACGTTTTTCATTTATATTCATATCTCACAAAGAAAGAAGGAAAAGTCTTAGAGATATTTGTGTTTTCTTTATTTAGCTTAAAGATAAAGGGGAAGATGCAGCCTGGGGGAGGGGGGTACTAGAGTGATTAGGAATAAGTTCTCCATCAACAAAATCAATGAGAGGAAAAATAACAGGGCGTCCAGAATAGCTTCAACGTTCTGTTTAAGGGCAGGGGGCCAGAAAAGGTAACTTCTTTTGCAAGTTATTCTAATTTCCAATTTCTCACATGCCACATTTATGCATTCACATTAAATGGCAAACATTAAAAATAACTCCTCTCAGTTGATCATCACCCCAGTCCAAACCCAAATCTGCTCTGAGCAGACAAGCCCTGTTGCCAGGGACGAGCTCATTTTTCTAAACCAGTCCTCCTGTGTCTACGAAGACACAAGGGGTGCATATATACAATCAGTGCATCAGAATACCAGAAGAGAGGGTAATTGTGATTGTTTGCTTTTCCATGAACACATAAAATATAACTTTTAATTCTAGGAGGGCATAATTTCACTATTTTGAGCAGAATAAAGCATTGTTTGGAATTATAAGCCTTAACCCTAGCATTGAGTTTTGCTTTTGAAACAACGGACCGAACACACTGATCTTCAGGCTTGTCTGAAACAAAAATTCACATTATTTACACCCAGACTCATTATAGGTGTGTAGCTGATGAACCTCAAGTTGAGTACACATGAGCCTTGAAAGGAATGAATTCTGTACAGTCCCCCCAGGGCTTGCTAGGAAGAGAGCTGCCATCAATGAACATTCGCTGTTCGCTGCACTTTTTAGGTGACTTTGTGTTGTAGCTCTGAATATGAGTCCCTTTGGAGGTCCTTGATGGAGGTGTGGTCCATGGAACCTTCAAACAAATGGTCAGTCTCTTGAAGACTGTCTCAGTCTTGACCTTTGTTCAACTTCAAATATTTAGGGAGCACTCAGTGTGATGGTTAGATTTGAAATGAAAAGGTTTAACGGAATGTTGGAAAGGAGAGTGGATGGCTGTGTGTAGCAATCTTGTTTTCTTTACATAATGTAACACACTAATAGACGACATTTTTCTTTGCTTTCTGCTGTTAACTTTGAAAATAAGCAAGTTACTGTCCAAATCCGAGCCAAAAACACCACAGGATTTCTGGCTGGGAAGGGACACTTCATGCACAAATGTGGGAAAGGAAAAAGTTGATAAACAGCCAGTTGGGAAGTGTGAAGAGATTATTTTTATTTCATGGTGTTTTCAGTGTATAGTAGCTCAGATGTTCAAAAATGCATCAGTGTGCCTGCGAGTTTACAGTTCCCGTAGTAGATACAATCCAGTGTAGTAGAACGTAAAATGTTCCTCATGGCAGCACCTGCACCTCCCCCTCTCCCAGTCACCTTCTTTGATCCTAACCTAATTGGCTTAAAACAGTCCAGCTTGGACGGGTTGGGTTTTAATGAGAGTCTGTGACACGTGGTCCCTAAAAAGCAAGACACATGCTGGACCTCCACTGCTGTCTCTCTTTCTGGTTATTTTTATTTCTTCTCTAGTCAAAAGGGACCGGCAGGGTTATGTTTCCCTTGCTGACCATTCTCCTTCCCACAATGGACACCAAAGTATCACATTCAGACCTTGAGGTTTGCAATGATAGTGTTTGCAAAGACCAGAGGGGGAAAGCTGAACAAATTACAACTGATCTGCATTCCAATGTTGATTCTGTTATTTTAAAAAGAAAAGTTGATATAAATGCACTCACACATTCTAATTTAAGTCAGACTGGATCTCTAGAACAATAAAATACAAGGACTGGCCTGAAAATTGAGCTGTAACCTCTTTGCAAGTATTTTTGTGTATTGCAGACAGTATTTTAGAGGAGCCTGACCTGCATCCGTCCAGATCACTCATTCTTTCTTTCTTCGTCATCATCTCTAATTACTTTATTAATTAGAATATTGACTTTAGTACTAGGTACAGTCTGATGGTTTCACAACACAGAAAGCTTTGAAAATTAATGAAGGAAAATTACAATTGCCTTGAATAGTAAATGTGTGTCACTTGTGAACCTAAATGGGAAATAAATATCCTTACAAAACAAATGCCACAATAATGGAAAACTATTGGAAATACCCAAAATTGTAAAAGACAGTAAGTTTTCTTCTGATGTCCCATAATGAAGGTCTGTAGCAATATAATAAGCAGAACTTAATATAATCATGATCACAGATTGCACTTCTTATATATTCCAATATTTTTATATATCCAGCACCACTAACTCCTCCCCAAAACTGCTTTAAGATAGCAAAAAGAGGCTCACAGCCGATGTCAAAGGCATTCAAGATCTGTAGAACGTGAGTGTATATTCTGAAGGATACGGAGACCTTTGTAAAGATGAAAACAATTTTAAACGACTAAGTATGGCTAACAGTTGCTGGGACTTCTCCTGTAGGTAGTCCATGTTCGCCCATTAGGTGACAAGCAAGAAAATCCACCTGAAAAAAACCTAAACAAATTACAGAATTCCCACTTTAAATTTGGATACTACTCAGCTCTCTTTAAGTTTCTGAAGTAATATTGATTAATAAAATAGCAGAATTTCATCCCTTCTCTTTCCAGATATGTGGCTCTTCTGTCTCTAGGTTAGAAAGGCTTATTTCTAGTATATAAACTGTTTCATGGGAAAATAAAAATAATTTCATAAAAATAAGACTAGTGTTTCTAAGGCGAGAAGGAATTGCACCAAAGTCACATTTTATCTAATATAAATTAATTAAAACAAAATTATCATTTCCCCATTTCCTTTCTTCTTTCCAACCCCTTCCACTTCCTTCCAGCTCTCAAATTAGTGACCTCATTTTCTTTATTATTGACACTATTTAAGTCAGCGAGCTCATTGGTGCAGTATGGACTGGATGTCAGCCTGTCTTCTAGGCTGTGCTTCACTTAGAAACAGGCAAATCTCGCCTGCTAGAGGGGCAGCTGCTTGAGGAAATGGTTCTTTATGTAGACAGCCATGCTTACTCTCTGCCTTCATGACCTGCCTGAGAATATCATTAACGCTATTGTGCGGTTTCTGTGTGCTTTCACAGTCTCTGATTTCATACGTACATCAGCCTTCTTGTGTCTGGAAGATACTGTTTTCTGGGAGCCATTCGCCAATTCTGTCTCTGAAAATCTCATTTCCGTTTACTTTTCCATATAGATCCCTGGACCTTGCGGAGTAAGGTGTGACAAAAGTATCTCCTTTAGGGCTGAGTGCTCCAAAGTGTCTCTCTCTGAGCATTATGCAGTCATGGCTCTCTGTGTTAGTTCCCATCAACTAGAAAAAGTTTCTCCAACGAAGCTGGGGTAAGCACTGTTCTCTCTGTGTGTCAATATGTCGTTAGGAGTCATCAGTTTTATAAATATGAATGTTTTGTTGGTGTGTATGTCTGTGTAGCATATATGTGCCTGGTGCATTTAGAGGTAAGAAGAAGGCAACAAAGCCCCTTGGACTGGGTGATGGACCCCTGTGAACTACCATGTGGGTGTTGGAAATCAAATGTGAGTCCTTCTGCATGAGCAACTGAGCCTTCTCCCCATCCCTTGGATGAACAATCTTACTCCTAGGTATATAGTTCCGAAAGCTAAAAATGTAACCAAAGAACTGACATACAAAACTTTCATAACCAATATACTCAAAGTGTCAAGTGATGGAAAATAACTAGAAGTTGTTTGTTCATCGGTAACACGTGGACAGGGAAGACATTGTGCCAAGTTATTCACCCATGAAGCAGAGTGCAGTGTGATGCACTCTGAAAACAGGATGCTGAGGAAAGGTGTGCATGCCTAGTCACATGGCATATGTATCCGTTAGTACACGGATTAGGGAAATATACACAAAAGCAACCTAGTCATTGTCAGTAGCTAAGTAGCATGAGATACAGCTGATTGTTTCCCACTGCTTTAAGGTGATGAAGATGTCTTGTAACTGCACTGGGACTGACAGGTTCTCAGTATTGAAGAAGTCACTAAAAGCCACTGAAGATTATTAAAGTGGTGAGGATTTTGCCTCAACAAGACAAAAGAGAAAGAAAGAAAGAAAGAAAGAAAGAAAGAAAGAAAGAAAGAAAGAAAGAAAGAAAGAAAGAAAGAAAGAAAAGACTCATTCTAACTCAAAACCTAATTTGGCCCAGAAAGACTGGCTGCAGAGTAGCTGAGTCCTGGCATTGGAGATGTCTTGCATACCCTAAGAGGCATCCTTCCAGACCTGCTATAGCCCCCTGCAGAGGGATTGCAGTGCCAAAGTCCACTGCTTTAAAGTTCATCCATCCATCGTGGTCTTAGACATAAACACCTTGTTATGTGGACTTTTATTAAATAAGGGGGAGGATTTTAGAATATTCCATCCAAATTCAGAACATTCTGCCTTTTAGCTGTTTGGTCAATGTTCAAAGCAAATACAGGATGGTTTCCTTTTAAGGTAACAAAGGCTTCCAGTTTCCTGCAGACTTCCAGTTTACATCCACCTACCTCATGTTGTCCCCAGTTTCTGCATCGCCCTCATAAGTGTCCCCATATGAACCAGAAGTGGCACCGCCCCTCTTTAAGGTGAATATTGTCACTCTCCCTTCCTCATCTGTCTCCCAGGCATCTTGTCCACTCAGGCTGTAATCCCACTCCCTGGCCTGTTATCTGCAACCCATTTATGTGCTCTCTGTGCAGTCCCCATAGACCCTGTCCCCAGTCTCACTGTAAGCTTGGCTCTCAACTCTCCCCAATCCCAAGATAGAGCTAGTCACTTATAAGAAACAAAACGTCAGAAATAGGTAACATACTAGGCGATGGGGGAAAGTAGGCTTTGCTATCCCATATACACTTAACACAATTCAATCCAGACATTATCTTCAGTTTACTTTAGGTGAACTGTGACACTGTAACAGTAGTTAATTTGTGAAGCAAATCAAAGTGAAAATTTCACTCACATCTATGGGCTGCAATGAGAATTTCATAGCTGCCTCCTGCGTGCAAGAACTTTGTTCTGGGTAAATAGCAGTCATCCTTTTGTTTCTGCCCGTGTGCAGTCGCAGGTCTCATCTTTATAAAGAACGGATGAAAGAAAACTGAGCTAAGAAGGCTGAAATGACCTGAGAGGTTTCAAAGGAGATTGCCATCAACGGTATACCAAATTAACACATTCCTTTTAAGTAGGAATGTGCTGCTTGCTTCTTCCATCTGCCTTCTTCCTCCTGCCATGAATCTCTACGTATTTAGAAGAAGAATGATGGCAAGGGTCCATATTTGACCATCAAGTAATCCTAAGCAAAAACTAACAGTCAGTGTTTGAGCTGGATGCCTTTAGCTGCGGTCGAGGTTTACACAGGCTGTGGTAAGACAAGAAGAGTTTGATATGAGATTACCCACCGCCCAGAGACGAGTTCCCTCTGCCAGCCTCCCCAAAGTAGGTGGTCTCAATCACTGCCCTCTTGAACTTATTGAAAATGTAGGAGCCTTCCAGCTTTGGTTTTCATCCAGCGCACCCTTGGGCCATCCTCTCGCCATAGCTTCCTATCGCTTTCTACTATCAAATTTAAATTACTGGAAAGGGTGTCAAATGGGTCCCACTTGTCAACATTACTGTGTTTGGTGGTACCATGGGTCATGGCATCACCATGGTGCAGCTGCCATTGTTTCAGATTCATTGCTCTTTTTCAACAGCCCGGGCTAAGATAAGATACATTATCTGCTTGGGGCAGGGGAGGCAGGAGGAAGAACTAATCCTACAGTACAATCGAAATTCCTACCAGTCTCTGCCTTTTAAACAAGGGAATCTTCCTCAGAATGTGAGATATGATACCCAGCTAGGGCCTTGTGTGTGTGTGTGTGTGTGTGTGTGTGTGTGTGTGTGTGTGTGTGTTTTCTTCTCATCCATTCAGATCACTTCTGTGAGAATACTGTTACTATTTCCACTATAACCTCCATTAAACCAGATTATGACTCACTCTTACTTTCAGCTACATTAAAAACATATTTGAGATTCTCATTAATTGTCAACTGGATTCTATTCCCAACAGATTACATTTAAATTAGCTATACCTCATAGTTGATGGAATCCTATCTGGCCTAGGAGAAACAAGAGTGTCTTTCAAGCACTCCCCCATCCTGATTACAGCCTATTTCTCTTCTCTTGACAAACTCAGGATTCCCCTCCTTCCCATGCAGCTCAAATGAACACCCAAACAAAATACATCTTGGGTTTATGCTTCCATAACAAGCAGTAATGTTTAAAAATGAATCTGGCATTCTGACATTTGAAAGTGTTGGTTTGGGCTTACCTTTATGTTTTTTCACTTGTTTGTTTTTGTGGAGGTGTATTTTTTTTTGTTGGCACTTGGAAATAATTCTGTGTGGAAGATACATAGGCCGTGAACAGTTCCCAAGTTTATAATGAATTAAATTCTTGAAAAACTAGATATCAATTTAAATGATATAATTGAACTTATATTTTTCATGAGATGACCGTGATGGAGGTGTGCAGTGTCTTCTCTGAAGGCTGACAGTAAGCATTTTGGAGTCGAAGCAGAACACTCTAATCCCCCTTCACACACACACACACATACACACACCACAATCTGCTTTATATTTTTACAGATTAAAGGCTTCTAAAGCAGGTTGGATTTCACCAGTATCAAGTCTAACTGCCAGATTTAGATGTTCCCAATATGTGACATCAACCACATTATCCTCTCACCGTTTTCTCATGTCTAGAAAAATGGAGTAATGATGCTTTTCTCCTGGAATATCATAAGAATTGAACTAGACAGCCCATGGAATGCACTCTGCTTCAGCGAAAGCTGTGGTTACCACTATCATGGGTGAATAGTAATAGCCAGGTTTCCACCGCCCCTTCCTCTGGTCTGCAGGCATCTCTGAGTTTTCACTTCGCATTCTGTATGTCCCAAACATAAACATCATTCAATGCCATTCTACACTTCTTCCTGCCAGAGTGTCAGTTCTGTTATTTCTCTGCTTCCCAAAACCCAAAGTTCTGCCTCTGACTTCAGCCTTTATTCTTACCCTGTCATTTAGCTGGGATCTGAAGAAAAAAGAAAAAAAGAAAACAGCCGTGTCCTTTACACTATACTTGCCAACTCAGTGAATGGATTCGATTGCCATAATCCATCACCTAAATTATACGTAGTGTAACATTAGCATGTAATGGTTTCATAATTTTCCATGGATTTAATTCAATAGTAATTCTTGGTTATTGTCTCCTACCAAAACCTATTCCTAAGGCCTCCCTCGCCTTTGGTAAAACTATTCCTGTTTCTTACCCCAAACTCTGTGTATGAACCTCTTTCTTTTTCAGTCCCCAAAACCGAATCCGTTATTGGCAGGACCCTATCACTTCAACTTCAAAATACATGCAAATATTTCCCTTTTCTCTTCATTATGACCCTCTTTGACCTTAGTGGAGTCAGCATCAGCATGACTTCCCGACTTGCCCTTGGTCTAGATATCAGGAACTCACTAGAAGAGAGCAGTTGAGGGGCACCTGTCTGTATCCTAACAGGTCCATGAATATAGTCTAAACATTTCAGTCTAAGACCCACTGCACCACTCAAATTTTCTCCTCACCTGGACTAGATAACATTTGACCCATCTGCCTGGCTCTCCCTTGCTCCCTGTATCCCATTTCCATATGGAAGTGGGGATATTTATTTTATTTCAACTACCCCAGTGGCTTCCCACATCCATTAAACTAAACTAATTCCTTATCTACATACAAATACCTCCACTTGTCTTTGTTCTTCGACTTTACAGTTAGTGACACGGGTCTTCTTGTTCTATCACTAGAACAGGTCATGTTGGTGTCTACCCCTGGGACCTCACATTGTGTTACTCAGTGAGATGCTCCTGAGCTCTGTCCACACTACAGTAGTATCCTAAATCACCTACTGGAAAGGCCAGACAGCAAGTACACTTTCAGTCATGTGTACCCTAAAACCAGAACAATCGCTAGCAGATAGCTACACATTTACGGGCATGGCTAGTTAGGTGTAGCAGCTGCAGAAGAAATACCTTTCAGTGGTGTCAAGACATTTAGAAAATCTTCCTTGAAGAGACTGTGTCAAGTTATTCTGAAAGGAGCAGAGTAAGACAACAGGTCAAATATATAATTGAAATCAGACTGCGCAGCCTTCAAATCCCAGCATGCCTCTCTCAAACTACCAAACTGTCCATTTCTCCCTTTTTCCCTCCGCTTCTCCCCTCCCTTCCTTTCTCCTTTTTCCCTCCCTACCCCTGTTCTCTCTCTCTCTCTCTCTCTCTCTCTCTCTCTCTCTCTCTCTCTCTCTCCCTCTCCCTCTCCCTCTCCCTCTCCCTCTCTCTTTCTCTCTCTCTCCCTCTCTCGCTCTTTCCTCTCCCCCTCACACACACACACACACACACACACACACACATTCTCTCTCATCTGTCTCTGACTCTGATTCTGTCTGTGTATGTATGTGTGTGATCTCTGTGTGTGTTATTCAACTTATAAATCAAATTTCTATCTTTTGTTATTAAGTGACCGTTAATGTTTAAACATGAAGTGTCCGCCACTTGGTCCCAGCTGGTGGCACTGTTTCAAAAGGTGAAGATTATCTGGAAGACTCTGTTCAAAGTGAGGTGAATCTGTCCCTGATTCCAGTAGGAGGTGTTTATTCCCTGGTCCATGAAAATGCAAGTAAGCATGTCACAAGCTCCTGCCATGCCTTTCCCACCTTGATCAATGGTGTTCCTGAGCCAAAAAACAAAATGAATCTCTCTTTCCTTTTCCTTTTGGGCACTTGGTCACAGGGAGGAGAAAGTGGTTCAGTAATTGTTATCTTCCTCTCAGAACTGTTGTTGAATTGGGTGACAAAAAAGGAATTTCCTCCATAGTAAACATGCATTGGAAACCATATCTTGTAGCTTCATAGACTATTTGACATTCTCTAAAAGGCAAGTTTTATATTACCTATGACAATACAATTGTAAATCAAAACAAAATAAAGAAAAACTCATTGTAATTTTGTTACCTCAAAACAACAACAAAATTCTACTATGTCTTATCATTTTTCTTTTATATTTATAAATTAGTTTTGTGTTATAAAATCCCAAAGGAGATTGAATTTTGTAATTTCTTGCCTCCTTTGAGAATCTACCTTGTGTCTTGTTTTCTGTTTCCCCTTTTAATTTTCCACAAGCAGAGAAGTGATCACATTTCTGGGTCCCCTTGTTTTTGAAACCTGGGTTATATTACCAAATTTTACTGCAGCCCTCACACAAGCAGTTCATCTCCCATTGCAAGATTATGGAAGTCAAACTTTTAAAATGCATGAACCAGCGATTAGAATAGTGGTCATCTCAAAGGCTCACATATCCGTGATTGATACGGCGTCTACAGAACCAAAATTCTTTGCTATCCTTTGGGTAGAAATTGCTTGTAACAGAAACGGGGGTGAATCCTGGAGAAGAATGGAAGCTGGAACACTTAGTAATGTGACAGCTGTTGAGCTGCATGTACTGATAAACTCTGGGATGGTTTCTCTCAGTTATTACCCTAACTGGATCCAGGATCAGCTGAGAGACAGGATTCTTGGTGTGCTTTTGTGAGAGCATTTCCTAAAGGTCAGGTGAGTGAGGAGAGGCAAACCCTCTCCAAAAAAGGGCAGTGACCCAAACAGGAAAAGGTTTGAGGAATACACACTGATGTCTTCTTTTTGCCACCCTAAGTCCCTGCTAATGAATGCTTCGACTCTGTTGCTGCTTCTGCTGTTGTCGTCCTTCAGTGACACTGGAACCTAGCTTGTTCAGCCTTCAGTGATCTTCCCAGCAGCTCTCCAGGAATCCTCCTGGCCTTTGGCACCAGATTGGAACTGTTGCATTATCCAGCCTTGTGAACTGAGCAACCATGAGGCTCTCAACCTCACTAGCATGTAGAGCGCCATTTTTTTTTGCATACTCAGGTCTTATTGTGTAAAGAATCTAATAATTCTCCTTTGTAATATCTATTCAATAAGTTCTCTTTCCTTCAAGAACGTTGGCTAATATAAAGGGCTCAGTGACAATATAGATGAAGGAAGAGATGCATTATAAACACAATGCGAAGAGTAAACTGTTATAAACCTGCAAGTTTACAGTCCATACAAACACCGAAATTGATTGCTTACGGTACAACACACAACATGCTAGATACTGGGGCTACAGCAGTGAGCAAAAATAAATACGCAAATGGAGGCCTGGGTATGACTCAGTCTCCACTACATATATGATAGAAAATAGTAGCAAATTAAATTAGTACACATATACATGTAAATTCATAACCAAAATTTTCATCAGGGAGAAAGACCAAAGTAGCATAAAATTATAAAATATCTAGACTTCGTCTGAATTTATGAATCAGGGAAGGTCTGAGAGAGAAGTCATTGAAGTTGGACACATTAACTCATACCTGCTATCACAGCCCTTGGACATGGAAGCAGGAAGACCAAGAGGTGTATGCCAGTCTGGGCTACCTCAGACACTGTCTCAAATTTTAAATATTTTTAAGAGGAGCATTTGAACTGAGCGGGAAAAGCAGACTTAAATTAGACAGTCACGCGTGAGGCAGGAGTTGAAGAAATTGGGTATAGCAAGTATTAGAGACAGAGAACGGGGCATTCAAGGCCTGAGTCAGAAGTGACAAAGTCTATTGGTAGAAATTGTATAAAACCCATACGCTGTTGGACAAAATCACTCATAAGATGCCACTTGGGATGTGTATATTCGGATCAGGGAAAGATTTTTAACCCTCGGAATTAAAGGAAATAGATGAGCGAACTCTGGTAAAGCAAGCGACACAGTGCCTGGCACAGAATAAACTCATTTGCAAGTACTGCTTCATCGTCTCTCACTGCATCATCTCCGCTTAGAGCAGCTCTTCCTCTGTCCTAGGACTGACTGAATGTAGTTACATGCAGCACGGCAGTTGCTTCCTTCAAATCTGCTCTGCACACTGAATCATTTTTTTCTCACATGAAAGCATGCAGTGACGTCACCACTGGTTGGTTGTGTGCTGTGATTTTCGATATGCTTTATCATGTTTTAATATCAAAGGCCAGATGTTAATCTTATCCATCAAACATGTAGGAAATATGCCATTAAGATGGCCGTAGGGTGACTCGAGAGATGGCTTAGCTGTTAAAAGCATGCATTGCTCTTACAGAGACCCTAGTTTCGATTCCCAGTACTCACATATATGGTGGTTCACAATCATTTGTAACTCCAGGGCTAAGGGATCTGATGTCTTCGCCTTCCTCTGACATCCATAGGCCACCAGCCACTCATGGGATGAAAATGCTCAGACACAAAATCATTCAATCATAAGAAGAGGGTGGTAAAGATGGAGTTTACAAATCAAAATGCAAGGAAGAGTTTAAGATTTAATATAGAATTAAGTATCATCCAGAGTAATTATCTAATTATGTTAACGAAGACACACACCAAATGGTAAGTCCACAATACACCAAGAACTACACTGATATGAGAAAACAAGACCTCACCTGCCGCGCTCAAGACCGTGGAGATGCCAGCCGGAGCCATGGGCCATTCGCTAAAGTGAAGTTGCACAAAAGTCAAGGCTCTCCCTTTCCTCTGAGTTTGGAACTGCAATCCAGAAGAATCTCTTCTTCCCAGGTCCAAGACCTCAATCTCTTCCTCAACAGGATGAGAGATGAGGAGAAAATACAAGCAGACAATAAAAAGAAATTCTGCTTAATAACTCTTAAGCGTCTTCCCTATTTGGTTCTCAACTTTCTCTTGGATATTCTGCAGGAAAAAGGGTACTCAAGAGGGAGAAGTCTCCCAAGTCATGAGAAGAGCATATATGATGGGGTCACCACCTGGCTCTACAGTCCTCCTCATTGCTCACTGCCTCGGTAGAAAATACAAGCCATTCAGCATTTTGCATGGGATCTCCGTGGTGCAGACCTTCCCTAAATCCTGCAACCTCATCGATCATTGAAACTTTTACTTTTTTTGATTTTTTTTCTAGACAGGTTTCTCCATGTAGCTTTGAAGCCTGTCCTGAAACTTTCTCTATAGACCAAAGAACTTACAGAGATCCACCTGTCTCTGCCTCCCAAGTGCTGGGATTAAAGGGTACACCACCACCATCCTGTGAAACTTTTATTCAATCAGCACTCCAAACAAATTTTAACCACAGTCAGTGAAATTTCATGAGTGCTCAGCTTGTCTTTGAGCCTTCCCTGCAATTTCCTTTCCCATAGACTTTCCTTCCGTGCAGTGCCCTTTCCCGTAGAGTTTCCTTGCATGCAGTGCCCTTTCCCGTAGAGTTTCCTTGCATGCAGTGCCTTTCCCCATAGACTTTCCTTCCATGCAGTGCCCTTGCCCGTTGAATTTCCTTCCATGCAGTGCCCTTTCCTGTAGAGTTTCCTTCCATGCAGTGCCATTTTCTATAGCGTTTCTTTTCTCCTCATTGCAAACTCAATTTAGAAATTACCTTCCTAAAATCCCCTATCCTAAATGCTATAGCCTGGGTTCTGTGTCCCTACCTGACCTCTGTGATTGTCACATTGAGACACTGTCTGCTTAGTTTTTTCCCTCCAAACTAGATTATGATCTTTCTGAAGGAAAAGACAAAGAGGAAAGTTTTTACAAGTTTCTTTTTGATACAATCACCACACTAAAGTTCTTCTTTATGCTAAGTATGCTTTATGAGAAGTAAAGTCCCTCTCCTCATGAAGCTTACATAACTTAGGTCTGTCAATGCATGAGTGATGTGGTAGTCCCCTCTGTGTGCTGTGATTACCATTAATAAATAAAGAAACTGCCTTGCCCTGTCGGTAGGGCAGAACTTAGGTAGGAGGGAAAAATGGACTGAATGCTGGGAGAAGGGAGGAGAGAGAGAGATGCCATGGATCTGCCACCAGAGTAAGACATGCCTAAAATTTGCCGGTAAGCCACTACCATGTGGCAATACACAGATTAATGGAGATGGGTTAAATTAAAATGTAAGAGATAGCCAATAAGAAGATGGAGCTAATGGGCCAAGCAGTGTTTTAATTAATCCAGTTTCTGTGTGATTATTTCTATTCTGGGCAGCCATGAATGAACAAGCAGCCTCCTCCTACACATGAGGAGGAATTTAAGTTAGTAGCTATTATTTTTCTTTTCATTGACTGAAAAACCACTATTTACAGCTGTACCCAAAAAATGCCAGTTAAAAACTTATTTTAATCATAATATTTACTCATTTATTTATTTGTCTGATCAGTAAAAGGAATACTCAGAGTAGAAAAAATATTTAAAAAAATGAGATGAGTATTGAGTCATGTGTATTTACTATATATATATAATCTTATCACTCAAAAAAACTAGCCTGGGAAGATTGCTGTGTTTTGAGGACATCTTGGGCTACACAGTGAGGATGAAGACAGCCTGGAGTACACAGTGAGGATGAGGTCAGCCTGGGCTATAGAGAAAGCTTCTGGTTGAAAGATCAAAAAAACCATGTGAGTAGCAGATCATCTGTAAACATAACACTTTTATTAATGCTTTAATACATTTTTATAGTAAGTTACTGTGCATGTTTACATGTAAAGATGCACATACTTTCTATGGACTTTAAGAATGCCCCTCGACCAAAAAAAAATGGATAAGGAAAATGTGGTACATTTACACAATGGAGTACTATACAGCAGAAAAAAATAACAACATCTTGAATTTTGCAGGAAAATGGATTATTTTGAGTGAGGTAACCCAGACACAGAAAGACAATTATCACATGTACTCACTCATAGGTGGTTTTTTAAACATAAAGCAAAGAAAACAAGCCTACAAACCATAATCCTGGAGAACTTGGACAACAATGAGGACACTAAGAGAGACTTACATAGATCTAATCTACATGGGAAGTAGAAAAAGACAATATCTCCTGAGTAAATTGGGAGCATGGGGACCTTGGGAAAGGATTGAAGGGGAGGGGAGAGGAGGGAGGGGAACAGAGAAAAATGTAGAGCTCAATAAAAATCAATAAATATTTTAAAAGATAGAACTTGTGTACAATAAAATTTATTCACTCAATGTGTATAATACATGTCTAGTAGGGTGCCCACAAAGTGACTCAGCCATCCTTGCACTCTGATTCAGAACGGTTTCAGCCTCGCAGAAGGACTCTCCACAGCATCCCACTTGATTAGTAAGTCCTCCCCCTCCACTACAGCCCATCTACGAACTTACTACGTTCTAAGGATGTCAGGACCACGGGGGGTGCACCCACCCACTGAGACAGTGGGGCTGATCTATTGGGAGCTCACCAAAGCCAGCTGGACTGTGACTGGAACAGCATGGGATAAAACCGGACTCTCTGATCATGGCGAACAATGAGGACTGATGAGAAGCCAAGGTCAATGGCAAGGGGTTTTGATCCTACTTCATGTTCTGGCTTGGTGGGAGCCTAGCCAGTTTGGATGTTAACCTTCCTAGACATGGAGGGAGGGGGGAGGACCTTGGACTTTCCACAGG
>NW_026067957.1:9354031-9381946 GCF_014885135.2 Alexandromys fortis | reverse complement strand
GGGGGAGGGGGAGAACAGTGGGGGAGGGGGAGGGAAATGGGAGGCTGGGAGGAGGCGGAAACTTTTTTTTCTTATTCTCAATAAAAAAAAAAAAAAAAACACTGCAACTGCCAAGTATGTTAGGTAACACATGCCTTTAATCCACGAATTTGGGAGGCAGAGGCAGAAGGATCACTGTGACTTTAAAGCCAGCCTTGCCTACAGAGTGAGTTCCAAAATAGTCAGGGCTACATAGAAAAAAAATTGTCTCAGATAGAAAAAAGAAAGAAAGAAAGAGAGAGAGAGAGAGAGAGAGAGAGAGAGAGAGAGAGAAAGAGAAAGAAGAACAAAAGAATGCTCCTAGGAAAATTCATGTACAAACTAGTATATATTTCTATATTTCTTGAGTAAATTCAAAGAATGGAAATGCTAGGTCATTTGTCAACTCAATGCTTAAGAATTTGCGCATAGGCCAAATAGCTAAGCAATTGTTGTTATTCATATTTATATGAGCAATGTTTGAAAGTTTTGGTTTCTTTGCTACCTTTTAAATTAAATATTCATTAAACATAGTTTTTTTTTTTTTTGTCTTGCTCTGTAAACTATACAAATGCTTTTCTCCTTAGCAGACTCATCTTATGGCTGTCTTGGTCTGTTTCAAGCTGCCGCAGCCAAACACTGCCTAGTGCATGGCTTCAACAGCAGAACTGGGCTCTCTCGAAGCTCTGAAAGCCAGAGGCTCTGGAATCAAGGTTCCAGCAGACTTTCTGGCTTGCAGATGTGTGCTCTGTCCTTAAATGCCTTTTTGTGTCCATGCTTCAAGAGAGGGAAAAGCTCTGGTCTCTCCTGATCTCACAAAGTCTCCAATCTCTGCTAATTAGCATCCCACCTCCTTAGGTGCATATAATATTCATTACCAACTTACTGACATTGTGACCAAATGAAAGTCACATTTGGGTTAGGGCTCCAGTATATGAATCTAGGGAGTCCAGGATGCAATCCAGTCAATAGTGGCAGATAAATGGTGGTCTATTGCAAAATCCTGTACAGAAATAATGCTCCAAAACCAAAATTATAAAGTTAAAAAACTTTTTCCTTAAAATACATTATTTGCAAATTTCCTTTAAAATTCATTTTGTTGTGTTAGCTACATACCCTTCACGTCCAAGTGTGGATATAAGTGTCTTTCTGAAATTTCTCACCTGCATCTACTTGCAATCTGGAAGAACAGACTTCACACTCTTTCAAAAGATATTTAAATTTTCTGTGTAGCTCAACTGTTGTTGTCTCTAACTCCATTTCTCTGCTAGAGAAAATGATGCCTTTTACACCACTGAGAGCTGTGTAATCTTGAAAGTTTTCGTTTAAACTGATGAAGGAAAAGAGGCCATCCTAGAGGGAGCCTTATTGGAAGCTTCTACTAAGAAAAAAAAAACTTTAAATTTCCAAAGAAAACTAATTGGAACCCTGAAGCAGATGGGAAAAGCAGAAATTTTGGAACACCTCGGTGACCTCATTACAAGCATAATGAAGAAGGCAACGATGGAGTTAATTAGAAGAGAGGCAAGAAAAAAGATTAAATGAGAATACAAAAACAACAAATGTAAGTCAGAGAAAGAGAAGCATTCAGCAAGAAATAGAATATGCTGATCTCTGCAGAACTATTCAGAATGGAGAGAGATGGGAGCTAGACTCAAACAAAGGAGTATAAACCAGGTGGCCACTGGGATGATAAGCCTGCAGAACACAGAGCAGGCACCTGGAAGGAGTTACTAGGTAGCCGCATCAAGCAGAAAATATAGTCCTGTAGGCAGAGGAATTTAGCTGCTTATGCATGAGGAGCCGTTCTTTGTAAGTTGACAAAAATTAAATACCTCTGTATGTGACAGATAAAACCTCAAGAATGTAATGGATTCAAGAACTGTCCAAATTTGTCCTTTGCCACTTAAGACCACCCTAAGTGGTTCACCTCTTATGTTTGTTTTTCTGTTTCTTTGAGACCGATTCTCACTCTGTAGCCCGAGCTAAGCTTATGTTTACTATATAGCCTAGGCTGGCATCACGTTCACGGCAATTTTTCTATAGCTTGGCTAATATTCACTATATAGCCCAGGCTAGCACCAAATTTATGGCAATCCTTCTGTAGCTAGGCTTATCCTCACTATGTAGCCCAGGCTGGCATCAAATTCATGGCAATCCTTCTGTTTCTTTCCCAGGGCTGGTAAGCACCAGCATGGAACACTCTGCCTGGCTGTTTACCTCTTTGCCACTTTCTCCCAGTCAGATACCTAAAGCTATTTAATAGGATCATGATTTCCATAAACAGCATTTGCGCATCCATCATAAGCTAGAAATTGTAAATTTTAAAATTATTCATAAAAATACATTTAAACTTGCATTTTTCCCATTTATCTACAACTCGTGTTTATTTTGAAATCAGAAAGACATTTTTATAACCCAAAAATTTCTGGCAAAAGTTTAAAACAAAGAGGATCATTTTTTCCTTAAAATATGATGTCTACTGAATAGAACGATGACTTTAAAATGTATGCACTAATTAGAGATATGATTAAGAAATGATTCAGTGGACACAAACCAACTTTTAACAAGACCATCCCCAAATATTATTTCTGAATTACATAACTTGACTAGTACAATGAGTTCACAGACTAGAAATTTCTCATATATTCTTTGTTTATATTTGAAATAATACATGTCTGCATGCTATAGTTAAATTGAACATGAAACCATAAAATATGATTTGATAGGCCTCTTCTTAATGTCCCGATAGTCTTCACTCTAAAGGTTCATAGTCTCACTCATACATCTCTTAAGGACGTAACCCAGCTAGCATCAGATTGTACTGACCAGTCATTTTTGCTATAGTCAAACAGAGCTCTGTGTCGAGAATATATAAAAATTCTCCAATCCCATGATTATTTCATGAATAATGCAGAAAGAACATTTTCCGCACATGCCATCTTTAAATCTCTCACAGAACTATAGTACATTAGAAGGGTAAATTAAATGTTAATGTTACCCAGTGCCTTTAAGAGTTTAAAAAATAAAAGTAATGTAAGTGGAGAGAAGGGTCAAATTATTTTAAATATCATTTTTGAAGAGTGGATTCTAAGCAAAAAGAAGGCAATGCTGCATCAGTACTTACTTAAGAATCTGCTATTTGGCTTGTGGATGGTGTTCAATCAGAAAGTGACCACTCAGTTCCCAGACCCAAGTGAAAGGGCCTGGCAAGATCGTGGTCCCAATAATGGGTAGGCAGAGACACCAGCTCCTGCACAGACCAAACTCTTCAGCCAGACTGTGCAGCTGGGTTGACTAGCTCTATCTTCAGTGGGTTTCAAATGTAAGACAGAGAACAACTGAGGAAGATATCCGGCCACTGCCTCACCTCTGGGGGGCATCTGCACATATGTGAACACATATGATGATACACATACACAAGCATATACAAGTTAAAATAAAAAGCAAAAACCCTATACTATAATAACTTACATCATTTATCTCCCTAGTGACAATCATTCCCTAGCAATTAGTCTCTTCTGCTAAATCAGAACCTCATTTCTTCAGCCCGTCTCTTTCTAGTTCACTAATTCCCTTAATCGCTCCAACTCAGTCACTCCAATTATCTGCCAAGCCAGTCCTTAAATCTAAACCTGCTAATTGTTTGTTATTCTCCTGTTTCTCCTGCCCTGGGATTGTTAAAGATTTCTGAACTTAAGTCAGATAGTCACGTGGATTTGCCGCTACAAATCTCTACCATATGTCTTTCCCCCAATCGCTTTTATCTCCAAGACTGTAGTCAACACCAACAGCCATCCACTTCTCAGCTCTGGAGTCTTCCTGCCTCGTCCCTTTAGAATTGTTCCTCTCCTCTTCCTGAATCATAATTTTTTGTTGGTTAGTGACCATGGCTCGCTGTGCAGATCCCTCTTTTCCTGGGCCCCTGGACTTGAAGGTGTGTGCTAAATTGTTATCTGTGTTTTGTATCTTGGATGAAATTCATGTTTTACCGTGTAAGGCCAAGTCTCGGTCACTTTTGGTGCTCACTCAATGAACTCAACTATAATCACTCAAAGGTGTTTTGTACTTTTCACCAACTGGTAAGTTGCTGACTGATCAGGTGTACCTTTTTTGTGCCTGTCTTCAAATTTCAAACTTGATTCAGTAGAAGGCTTCGAAACTCATGTGAGAACTTCTACCAATTCCTGTTAGAATTTTACTAAGGTCCATCTATATTCTCTCCCAAATAAATCATTCTCTGGACATCTTCCAAACACTCTCTCACCTCTCGTTTGCAGTAGATGATCTAATTTATCAGTCGGTCTAAAGTCATTTCCCAATAGCAAGTCTTTCACCTTCTTCATATGTCATAGCACTATCTCTGCAGTTGGGTAGGTACCCGTGAACAGGCATGGCACTTGAAACCATCACAGGGTCTTTGGAATTATGGCAGATACAAGATTGGTTCCAAACCTCAGCCATTCATTCATCTGGTGGTTTAAAAACACCTAATGAAGGAAAGCCTATGAAAGATCAAAGACATCAGGGAAGTGAGAAGCAGGACCCCAAGTTGAGCTCATACGAATTCCGTAAAACTTTTCAAATACCAATCAAGGTGAGAAAGCCACAATCAGTCACTTGGAAAGATCATGGCAGACAAGCAACAGTGAGCAGAGCATAGATCCCGAGGAGGGTGACAAAGCAAACAGAGGGTGGGGATGAAGGCATTCCTCTCCTTATATGGGGCTGTCTTGCAGGCAGCGCAAAGCCTGTGATGACAGCAGTAGAATGGATAGCACTGACTGCGCCAGGAAGCTAGGGCTGAGGCCTTTGCCCTCCAAAGAAGAAAGGAAATACAGCCACATTGTTAACAGGGTGTCTCTCTTTCCAAAATAAATCTAGAATCCCATTGTCACATGCACGCTTTTACACGGTTCTTGCTCTATTTTAATTTGGTGGTGCATGCATGTAGGAATATATATATTTATGTTATCTAAGAAAGTTCCTCGACAGTAGGTACATTTGGTAACATGTGGGACAGGTATGGGTAGTTGTACAAAAATAAACTACCATTATAACCACCATTTCATCATAATGCTTTTTGAGAAAATAGTGTTTAATTGTATAATGACAACAGTTGTGGTATACAGTGTTTTACTATTACATAGCACAATAATGAAAACTGAAAAACACATTGTAACCTAGTGTGACAGTCAATATTATAAAACACATTTCCTGAGCTGATCAGTAAATCACTTGCATTCTCTTCCGTCCTAATTAGTGACTAAGGTTGCACATTGCTTGCTGTCCTCCTTGTGTCTAGCTAAATTATACCTAACCTACTTTCTTTAAGAATCCTTGTCCCTCTGCCTTTGGCAATCTTGTATTCTTTCAAATTTTCCAATCTTAACAATTACAAAGCAACCACATAAACAGAGACTATGGAATCTTAATCCTCTCATTCAGCTTCCCCAGAGCCACTAAAGGAAGACAGGCTGCCATGTCAGCAGCACAGGAGTTCAATGTGCGCATGACGCTAAGATGACCAGGAAAGGCCAAAGCACAGCCTACTGGAATTGTCTTCAGGCTAAAACCATGTGGAAGTAACACAATTACAACAACAGGGATGTTGGCAAAAGGGGGGGGGGGGGTAAAAGGAAAGGAAAAACCAAATGGTATTTTAGTTGGGAAACACATATAAGTGGTTTCTACAATTTAAAGTATTTAAAAGAAGGATTCTGAGTCAGGTACTTGCCAAGTAACTTCTTCATTCGCATTGTCTTCATTTTCTTTTTCTTTTTTTACTTTATTTTATTAAGCCCTACATTTTCTCTGCTTCCCTCCCTGCCTCTCCCCTCCCCTTCAACCCTCTCCCATAGTCCCAATGCTCCCAATTTACTGAGGAGATCTTGTCTTTTTCTACTTCCCATGTAGATAAGATCTATGTAAGTCTCTCTTAGGGTCCTCATTGTTGTCTAGGTTCTCTGGGATTGTGACTTGTAGGCTGGTTTTCTTTGCTTTATGTTTTAAAACCACCTATGAGTGAGTACATGTGATAATTGTCTTTCTGTGTCTGGGTTACCTCACTCAATATGATGTTTTCTATCTTCACCCATTTGCCTGCAAATTTCAAGATGTCATATTTTTCTGCTGTGTAGTAGTCCATTGTGTAAATGTACCACATTTTCCTTATTCGTTCTTTGATGTTGGCTGTTGGCTTGCTGTATATTGCCTTTATTATGTTTAGGTATGTTCCTTGTATCCCTGCTCTCTCCAAGACCTTTATCATGAATGGATGTTGTATTTTGTTGAAAGCTTTTTCAGCATCTAATGAGATAATCATGTGGATTTTATTTTTCAGTTTGTTTATATGGTGGATTGCGTTGATAGATTTTCATATATTGAACCATCCTTGAGTCTCTGGGATGAAGCAGATAGTCTTCATTTTCAACTGAGCTATAAAGATCTAAGTTGTGAAACTAATACCATGAACTTACCAGATGCCATGGAAGCTTTGAGTCATGGACACACACTGTGTTCTACTTTTCAAGGCTCTGGGGTTTATTCAAGCAATAGATATCTAACACAGGAAAGTATCTGATGATTGCTCAAACACTGCACAACTATTCATCTTTTCACATATAATATAGCATAACTGTGACTTGATTAGTGACCCTATACCCTTTAGAATATAATCTACCCTCTAAAATGTCTCTTATGTATATAAAGGTGTATTGTAGACATATAAAAGAAAATATATGGTCTGTCTTCAGAAATAATATTGCTTGGCATTTTGAATTTAATAATAGTAGACATGAATTGTATATCAATAGGACAGTTATTTTGCCTTAATTAATCTTTTGTTTCTGTCTTTAAAACCTGTGGTGGTTTGAAGGAGAATGGCCCCATTAGCTTATATGTTTAAATTCTTGGTCTCTAATTAGTAAATCTATTTGGAAAGGATTAGGACATATGGCCTTGTTGGAGGAAGTATGATATTATTGGTTGAGGTATTTCACTGGTGGTGAGATTTGAGGTTTAACAGCCAACATCAGGCCCTGTCTCTCTTCCTGCAACTTACAGATCTGACATGAGTTGCCAGCAGCTGCTCCATCACCAAGCTCGCCTGCCTCCAAGCTCTCCATCATAATGTTCATAGACTAGTACTCTGAAAATGTAAGCAAGCCCACAATTAAGTATTTCTTTTTATACGTTTCTTTTGACACGGTGTTTTATTGCATAGTAGGAGAGTAACTAAGATACTACCTTACTACCACATGATAAGTCCAATTAAACCTGGAATAGCTCTAATTAAGGAAAAACGGTACACTCCAAGAATAGTTAACATGAGGCTATGACATCAGTATCTTTGAAAGTGCTAACATGCTCCAGAAATATCAAGGCAGAAACCATGGGAAAGCAGCAAAGAAATGGCTTCAATACATTATTGACTTCTGGGATTGTTGAGTTCAGAGTGAGAGTTCCCCTCTTGGTCTATAGAACCAATCTCCATCTTCCTGGAACAGACATACATAGTTTAAGAAAAGTTCACCGGAGATCTAACATCACACCTTTTAACCTTAATACAGAAGGGTGCATTCCATGTAGGTCCGCCACCGATGGCAAGACCGAACTCATGGGTGTCTGTAGACCACCTCACATCTCCATCACCATAAAGCAGCTGGACCTGCTCCAACAGTCAGGAAGCCAGATGCCTGAAATAAAAGCAAGTCAAATTTAATGCTGCCTGTCAACACCTTTCACTAATACAGCAGCAGTGACTGATTTTCAAAAGCAAGCCTCAGTTTGCTTTTGCTCTGGCCAGTCTCTTCCTATCACCAAGGCAATGCCCCTCAATGCTGCCCCTGAGAGGTGAGCAATGCACCTCAATACTGCCCCTGTGAGATGAGCAATGCCCCTCAATGCTGCCCCTGTGATGTGTGTTGCTCCCTTGAGTTTTCTGAGCAGAGCTTGAGTCTGATTAATTTTTAATTCAATATATTCTAGAGGCCCATGCTTCCAAAGCATTCCAGTCAGAAGTGAAATTGGGGCAAAATCTGTATCTCTCAGAATGTTTTGTCTTAAACAGTTTTCATATATTTTATTCTTGATAAAACTGCTTTGTCAAGCAGTAAAATTTTTAAATAAAAATTGCAGATGAGTGTAAATAAATAAGCACCAATAAAAACAAATCCTTCCTCCAAATTAACATACTTTGTGTTCCGTTCCATCGGTTTAGTCCAAGCAGCCATGAAAACAATAAGCACTCAATCTAAAAGTGAAGCATTTTATTGGCTATTTAGGGCTTTTCATTTCTTCTGGTTAATAAAATGAAATTCAAATATTACATTTGAAGCTAAATCATAAAGCCATCAGAGAACTTATTTCCCCAAATTCTAACTTCGAAAATATATGGGAAATTGCCTAAAGGTGGAGAAAGTTGTTGCTTTTATCACACTGAGTGTCTGAATCCCCAAGATGATTGATTTAACGAGGTTTGCACATTAGAGGCTTTTCCTCTGTTACAATAAGAGGAAATCACAGGAAAGATTAATGCACTCTGCATGGCGCCACTGTATTAAAATGTCTTTGAAATGTCTTCACTCCGGGAGCACTTCATGCCCATGCCAGCAGTTAGAGAAGTTGTTCTCGGGGTAAAGAATTTATTAGCAATGGCCGATGAGGATGTCATGTAGGAAATGAATACCTGAGATCCACTGAATTTCCAAAAGACATATAAGGCAATGAGTTTCCAAACAAAGCTTGATTTCATAACTCGTCACAAAGAGAGCTATCTTTTGAGATCCTTTCAAGAGAGGACACCTACAGCCTCCCACAGTGTGTAGGGTCTTGTCATAAACCACAGTGTTAGCAACTCGATTCAAAAGTCCTACCTCTCACACTTGGATCCTCATGGTTTCTGTCGCTGCAATGTCCCTTTCGTGGCCTTAAACTCCCTCTTCTTCGCATACAGATAAAAAAATCTCAACACCTTATTTTAATAGCTGGGATGGTAACATATGCTGATTATATACCTCATTATCTATACCTCATTATGCCTGGACCTGTTCTTTCCCATAGCAGTCTGATTATATAAAAGAGGCAACTCAGAATATTTTATTAGCATACATTAGTTGTAACAAAATAATGGGCTTCACTTTGACATCTTCCTGCATGCATTTCACATACTCTGATCATATTCAAACCATCATTATCTTCTTTTATCTCTCCTATCTCTGGCCCTCTTACTCCTCTCAAATAACCATCTTCTACTTTCTTTTTTATTTCCTAGATTTTCCTCATGAGAGAAAACACATAGTATTTGTTTTTCTGGGCCTTGCTTATTTGCCTAACATGCTGATCTGCAATCATTTCCCTGAAAATAATATGATTTTCCTCTTGAAGCCTAAATATTTCTCTGTGTGTGTGTGTCTCTGTCTCTCTCTTTCTCTGTCTCTCTCTCTCTCTCTCTCTGTCTTTCTCTCTCTGTCTCTCTCTCTGTCTCTCTCTCTGTCTCTCTCTGTCTCTCTCTCTGTCTCTCTCTCTGTCTCTCTCTCTGTCTCTCTCTCTCTCTGCCTCTCTCTCTGTCTCTCTCTCTCTTTAGTTTGTGTCAACTTGACACAAGCCAGAGTCATCTGGGAAAAGGCAACCTCAAATGAAAATGTGCCTGTATCAGATTAACCTGTGTAGTCAAATCTTGGAGGCATGTTCCCAAATAATTAATGAGGAAGGACCAAGTCCACTGTGGACAATGATATCCCTGGGCAGGTTATCCTGGGCTGCTTTAAAAAGCAATGGGAATAAGCCATGGAGAACAAGTCAGTATTGAACAGTGTCTCACTGTGCTGGGAAATTGTTTGTTGTTGTTGTTGTTGTTGTTGTTGTTGTTGCTGCTGCTGCTGCTGCTGCTGCTGCTGCTGCTGCTGCTAACTTGACACAAGCTGGATCATCTGAGAAGGAACCTCAGTTGAGAAAATGTTGTCCCCATCAGATTAGCCTTAGCAAAACTGCAGAGCATATTCTTGATTGATGGTTGATGTAGAAGAACCACCTACCATAGACAGTGCCAGCCCTGGGCAGGTGGCCTTGGGTTGCATAACAAAGCAAACTGTGCAAGGCAGGCAGGAAAAGCAATGCAGGAAGCAGCCTTCCTCCACAGCCTCTGCTTCGGTTCCAGCTTTCATCATCCTGTCTTGGCTCCCTATCCTGAATTCCCTCAAAGATGGACCAGGGCCTGAAATCTGTAAAAAATCTTCCCCATTTCCTTTGGTCATGGTGTGTTTATCACAATAATAGACAGGAAGATAGATCATATCATTCATATATGTATTTATATTACATATGTGAATATATATTTTATTTATATTTATCTATAACTTTACTTACACACCTCCATATAAATCATGGTTTTGCACATTCCTCCATTAATGAGCCGCTAGGCCAATTGTATAACTTAGCTATAGTGGAGTGAAAAAATTACCAAAATAAACAAGGGTACTCAAGCGACTTTATTGTGTGATAATGCTCGTTTCTTCAATTATGTACCTAAAAGTATTGTATCTGGATAATATTATATTTCAATTTTTAGTTTGTGAGAAGCTGCCATAGTAATTTCTGTTGTTTCATTAGCTTCTCTAATTATATTGCCACCAACAATGTGAAAAGTGTGGAAAATTCTGTCCCCTTTTCCACTTGCCTACTTCCCACCCCCACACCACCATATCCACCATGCCATCCCCATGCCTATCTTATGCCACAGCCTCAGAAGTATTTGTTGCTGTTTGTTTTCCTAAATGTAGCTACTCTAACCTGGGACAGTTGGAATGTCAATGTAGATTTTATTTTCATTTTCCTGGTGCCTAAAGGTGCTAACCATTTTTTACACGTTTATTTCCTATTGTATGTCTTTTGAAAGTTGTCTAATTTGACCATCTAACAAAAACCCTGACACCATGCCTGAGAAATCATATTTTGAGTTGATGGTCACAATTTTCCAAGAGACTCCCAAAACATTGCAGTCTGTAGCCCTTGGTTGCTCCCCAAGACATGGGAGGTCAGTCACTATTGCTCAAGGCATGGTGCACTTCAGACACAGGAACCTGGGGCCTTTGAACAGTATGGTTTTTTTTTTTTTTAATCTGTGAGGAAATGCCATGGGAGCACATAGTAATGTATGGTGATTAACCCAAAAATAAGCAGCTGCAGAGATTGCTCAGTGGCTGAGTGCTCGTATGTGTGTAGGCACATGTATGTGTAATACAAGAGACCTGTGTACATACATATGGAGACCTGAGGCTGCTCTAAGGAGTCTTAATCACTCCCTACATTACTTATTAAAGCAGGGTCTTTTGATTACGTCTTGAGCCCATTGATAAGACTGGCTAACTAGCTAGCCTTTTTGCTCCAGATGTCCCCTACCCACACATACTTTCTAGGTGCCACACCTACCAGACATTTACTTGGGTGCAAGGAATCCAATCTTTGTCCCCAATACTTGCTACTTATGCAGCAAGTACTTTAACTCTGAACCCATATCTCCAGTCCTATATGCAATTTTTAACCACTTTTAGAGAAAAATAGCTACATCACAGACAAAACTAGTGTATTAACAGAGAAAGGCCATGTGAGCCATGGAGATCCTGAAATTCCCACATTTCCTTTTTCTCCATATAGCATGCCACCCTGTCCCTTTATAGGGTTGTTTCTTCAGTATTGCTATTACTTTACTACAGTGTTCTACCTCTAAGTATCATTTTCATGTACCCTTCTGTTTTCATAGTAAACATGGGAAATACACATATTTATTTATATTTAGATGTAGTGTGTATTGCATGTATGACTCACAGTATATTTCTATTTACCTTAGAATATTATAGATGTTTTTTAACCTTTTTTTTTTGTTGTTTTGAACTTTGGGGCTTCTTTTTGGCACCATTGGAAAGCCAAGTTCAAAGAGTCTGGAAATTTCCAAAAAAAAAGAACCATAAAAGCGAATGAATGTGTGGCTATGCAATTAGACCTCTGCAGCTGAGATCATGGAAGACGGCTCCAGCAACCTCAAACAGAAGAGACTGGAGAGATGCTCAGCGTTTAAGTGCTTGCTGCACAAACACATGGAGCAGAGTTCTAGTCCCCAACACCGTGTTGAGACCACAGCACTCGGTGGCTTGGTGCAGAGAACATCCCAGTCGTAAAAACTCACAAAAAGAAGTAATTCACCTAAAAATTATTATAAAGCGAGCCTAGGCAGTTTGGATGCTCACCTTACTAGACCTGGAAGGAGGTGGGAGGTCCTTGGACTTCCCACAAGGCAGGGAACCTGGACTGCTCTTCGGGCTGATGAGGGAGGGGGACTTGATTTGGGGAGGGGAAGGGTTATGGGAGGCGGTGGAGGGGAGGAGGCAGAAATCTTTAATAAATAAATTTTAAAAAATCTGAACAATTAGATCTTAGAAAAAGAAGTAAGACAACTTCAAGATCTCATGAACAAATTGGCATCCTTATAGGGCCCCCAATCATAGTAAATCCTTCACTCCCCTTTATGATTGGAAGTTCAGACAACCTGACTAGCCTAGTTTAGCTCCAGGTTCCATGATACTCCATGCTCTTCAGCTCAAGAGGCTGGATACCTAGTCAATCTATAACTGAACCAATGTGAATGATGCCCTAGATTTGAAAGCTGTGATCTGCTATTGGAGCCTGTGGCCTGTTCCAGCTGGAAGAAAGGATGAGGTGAGGGTTCCCTCCAAAAACTGGAGGCAGAAGCAAGAAAGCATGCTGGAGCGTGCATCCGTGTCTTGTGCTCAGGTGATCACAAGGAGATTTTGACGAATAAAACTAATCAGGGAGACACCTATGTTCTTCACATTTATAGGTTTTTTTTTTTTGTCTTTGTGAGTTCTACAAGAGAACATGCTCATAAGGTTGCTTCAAAGAAGATTCTCAGAAATTTTGTTCAGTCTTTGTGAGTTCTACAAGAGAACATGCTCATAAGGTTGCTTCAAAGAAGATTCTCAGAAATTTTGTTCAGCTAAAGCATGGTGTGACTACTAACCATCAGTTTATGGCACTATTGACTATTTATGGGAAGAATTATTCTCAGTGCTGAAAGGCAGCTCACAAGCTTCTGTTGAAAAGCACTAGTCATATCCCCACCGTACCACATCCATTTATCAGTCGCCAAGCCTCTCCCAGACATGTATGTAGAACATGTACCCTGTAGGTCTAAAACTACTGCAGAAAACCTACACTTCAAGTTGATGGCGCTTGTCAGGGCAAAGTAACTTTTGTGATGTTTCCATGCCTCCATGAGCACAAGTTTTATCAAACCACTTGACAATGGTAAGGGACTTGGTTTCCTGAACTTTCAGGTTTGCCCATCACTAGCCCACAGTTTGTGAATGCAGCTAAAATAGTGATTTAACTTCAGACTATGATTTTGCCTCTGCCATTTGATTACTACTTTTATGACCCTAAGTATGTCATTTTTCCATTTGAATATTGAAATTCACTTATATGAAGAAGTGATGGGAATAATAATTTTATCTCTCAGATTTATATGGTTAAATAAGTTAATATATACACACAGTAGTAAACCTCAGCTAGATATTTTCCCAGCTTCCCTGGTAAACAACACTGATGTGTATACCAGTATTAGTCTTGATCCTTACCACATGTGTACATATGCATGTGTGTATTGTGTGCATATATGGATATAAGTTCCTTAGGACTTGGATTTTGTCTTTCCCCAAAATTTGTATGTTTTGCTGCCTTCTCCCATATAACACACTCCTTTTCTTCGCATCCAGTTTTTCTCTTCCTCACATACTTGCTCCACAGTCACTCAGTTGATCTTTTATAAGCGCAAATATGTGAACAAACCAATGAAGAATCTGGCCCTAGGCTCTCAAGACATAACTCTTACACTGTGGCAGACAGAACATCAAAGCAATAATATCGTATGAAGTTGGGACCAAACTCACCCTTTGAAGCCGGATATAACTAACTTGGGATTTTTTTTTAATCTCTTATTCTGGAAAAATGATTTATCTATGCTAAATTTACTTTTATGTATTCTTCTATGCTTACATCATATTACCACAAAGAATTTTATTATAGAAAAGATGACTTTGGTGTCCAGAGCTCATCCCAACATTCAGATGGGTCCTGGGGACAGTGTCATGAAAGGCCATTGAAGCAGAAGATGCCAGTAGCATGTTGAGGTCATACACAAGTTATAATGGACTTATACAAAATGTAAAAATATAGACTTAAAGAAACTAAAAGTGGTCAGAGTGCCAGAGATGCTTTAAGCTTTAAGAACTTTAAGTTTATGTGAAATAACTAATTAGTGATCACAAATTAATGAAATACAGTGGCGTGGTGGTGGAGAGTCACACATTTTGATTGTCTGCTTGCTAAAGATGTCCCTGCTCCTTCAGTACAAAGAACTTTTGAACTCATTTTTTTGAGGACTACTGAGAACTCAAGAACAATGGCAATGGGTTTTTGATCCTATTGCACGTATTGGCTTTGTGGGAGCCTAGGCAGTTTGGATGCTCACATTACTAGACCTGGATGGAGGTGGGTGGTCCTTGGACTTCCCACAGGGCAGGGAACCCTGATTGCTTTTTGGGCTGACGAGGGAGGGGGACTTGATTGGGGGAGGGGGAGGGAAAGGGGAGGCTGCGGTGGGGAAGAGTCAGAAATCTTTAATAAATAAATAAATTAATTAATTTAAAAAATTAGTTTTAACAATATAAATGAGAAGGGATTGTCATAGATTAAAAACTGTTTCAACAAATGTAGCAAGCAGAAATATTGCACTAACTGTGTCTTAGTTATTGTTCTATTGCTGTGAAGAGACACCCTGACTAAAGGAACTTGTAAAAAAAAATGCATTTAAGAGGAAGCTTGCTTGTCGTTTCAGAGGTTAAGTCCATGGTCATCTTGGCAGGCAGTAGGCTGGCAGGTATGGCACTGGATCCATAGCTGAGAGCTTACATCCTGATTCACAGCAGGAGACAGAGAGACTGGGCCCAGCATGGGCATTAGAACCTCACAGAAGTCCAACCCCAGTGAGGCATCTACTCCATCAAGGTCACACCTCCTAATCCTTCCCAAACAGACCCACTAAACTGGAGACCAAGCATTCAAACGAATGAGCCTGTGACAGTCATTCTCATTCAAACCACCATAGACTGAAACACTCTCCTTTAGCTAGTTAAGGAAAACTGATCACATATTACTTCACAAGTAAGTCTAAGAAGCTGTATTTAACATGTGACAATAGTACTATAGCTTTCCCTAGATGATAAAACAGTCAATTATAAAATCCTATAAATATTATAAAATATGATGCCTGCTTTAAGATCCTCCTGCAAAATAAAATTATAGTCAAAGAATAAATAAAATAGATTGGTAAAATACTTGTTGAAGCTTGGTGGTAGGGACATGCTCAAACTTTTCTAAAATGGGAAGATTTTAAAGACATGAAGAACACCTGAGATGAGAAAGAATGTTTTCTCTTCCCATTTCACCTCACAGCCATTGCTGAAAGTGTGAGCAATTGCTTCTTAGGGTAGAGCAGGGAGTGGGAAAGCACAAGGGAATTATCCATCTAGGCACTGCATTCACAAGTGTGGAAAACTCTGCTTGGGATTTCATCATGTCTAGTAGCAAATTCCTTATCAGTTCCTCTAATTTTAACATAGACATTCTATCACAGGCAGTTACTACTGATACTGAGTTACATAAAATTATTTTATTGCCCTTAAATTATTTATTTTTAATTAAACAAGTAATCATATGCCCATTGCAACAAAACATCGTATGTTTGCTGAAAAACAAACAATGGAGAGGAATAGAGGGCCCAGCTTACGCTTTTCTTTTGTGTCTACCTCTCCCTTCTCTTCTCATAGGCTAATGGTATTAACATAGATTTTTAATTGTTTGGGTTGAAGTGTTTCTTGAACAGCTCTGTCTTAGATGGTATTATTTGTGAGGTATTACTTAGTGAGTTTATGTGATGATGTATCTATTTGTACCTTCGTGTGGGACATAATCCTTTTGGAACAAGGCATTTTCTTTTTCTTTCACCTCTGTTGCACCAGAGACTCCGGCAGCACTTATTTGAAGGTCGCACTGATATTGATGAGAACAACTGGACTCACACAAACTTGTCTTAATGGTAAAAGCTAAACGCCAAGTCTGCAAATGTAATATTTTACCTTTCCCGCCCCCACCGAAAAATAACAATAGAGCACAACCAGCGATAGCAGCAGGTGTGTGACATGCACACGGCAAGCGTGGAAGCTGACGTGACTGACATTCTGAAGACATTTTCCAGCAAGATGAATTGTCAAAGCTGAGAACGTTTGAACAGCAGGGCACAGCAAAGAGGCATTGCATCTTCACATTTCAAGTCACTTGGCTGTGCTCGGCAGAGTTCCTTATAAAACTGAGTGGAGAGAAATCTACATTAACTGTTGAGCCATCCATAGGGCTGCATGTGGTAAGGAGAGAGGGCATATGTGCCCATCTGTTCCGGATCTAGCTACCTTCCCAACCTTGCCTCTCTTGTCATTTTTAGAATGTAAACAATTCGAATGTGGGGAGGAACGGGGTTCTGTGGTGTGTTCTGAACGGTTTCCAGCACTTAGAACATTTTTAAGGAATAACAACATTTTGCATTGGACTGGAGGGAATAGAACTTCCCCTTCATTTGCTAAAATGAGAATATCTTTTATTCACCAAAAGCTGTTCTTTGGCTGACCAATTTAGCAAAAGAATAAAGAACTCCCCCTCTCATGCTTAGAAAGGACCTGTTCTTAAACAATGAAATGATAATTCAAGGAGACATGTAGTAGCAGGGAGCCAGTTTGTAAAACTACTTTTCTGGACAAGAAAGATGGTTTCAGAATGGAGGGGCTCAATTGGAAGCAGCCCTGATGCACGTTCAGTGGGAAATGTGTGCAGTTGGGCCAGGCATGGATAAAAGGAACAGAAAATGTTCTGGTTCCATATGCCTAAGTTTAAAAGTGGGCCGAGGTGTCGGTGCTGTCTCCTGCAGTCTTTAAGAAAGAGTTATAGTCTGCTTCATTAAAAGAAAGTCAAGGTTTGTAAAATCTCACTTGGCATTTATCCTTTAGTTCTTGTCATTCAGATGTAAAGAAAAATGCAACAAATAAAACAAGCTGTCCAGGCTTACAGAGAAGGACTGGGAACAATTCAAGTGGTCCCCAAAAGGGGACCAAGAGAAGAATAGCCTCGTCAGAGCAATAGAGTAGCATTCAGTGGCAAAGGAGGGCAAGCCAGGGAGGGTCTTGCTAAGCTTACAAAATGCTGAGTGTAGTGGGATACTGGTTTCAGAGCAAAGAAATCGAAACCTATTTGCGCATTTGAAATCTCATCAGTAGCTTCCCGTGCAGGGTGAGAACTGGGGGGCTGATCTTCGGAGGCAGTTACTCAAAGTTTCTCATTTGAAATATTATTTACTGCTAAAGTGTCTTTAAGTAAGTCCCTTTTAAGCATATATTAAAACTTGAGGTTTATTAAACAGGCCAAATGTCACCTTCAGAGTGACTTTTTAATGCCCTCTTCCAACTCTGGTAGTATTGTCTAGGCTGATTGTCCCTAAATAAACTAATTAAATAAAGCAAGTTTAAAGTGTTCATGTGCGATACACTACACTTCCTTAGACAGCCAATAGCCTGAATATATAAATATTTGAAATGGTGAGTTGCTAACGTAAAATGAAAGCTATAACCTCAGGACTAGAGCTGAGTCCACAGGGTATGACTACAATTTAGAGCAATACAGTCAAACTAACCAGAGAAAATATGTATCTCCGATTGTGCACACAGAGGCTAAAACAAGAAGTCTAGCCGAATGACAAACATTATAAGCCGTCCACAGTGAAGGCTGGTTTACATGCTACACTCCATTTGTGTCAGTAACTGTTGTATGCACACAACATATGGATGCTTCACCCAACAGCCCATTTCCATAGAAGATAAAAGAGTAGGAAGAAGGGAAAAATATGCCAACTGCCACTGGTTAAATAATAATAAAACTGTTGGGAATTATGATCCAGTCTAAGAATGAATACTACAGGCCTCCAGGGGAAGCTTAACCCAATCCCTAAAACCATTTGTTGTCCTGCTTTCTGTTACGTCTTCTCAATCACTCTGAAAGCACATGCCTGCAGTATGCTGGAGAAGCTATGATGTATGAAGACAAAGCCAGTTCTCTTCCTCAGTAATGTAATCCTCACAAACTTTCTTGTTTCCTCTTTACCCTATTCTTTTAATAAAGTAAGGAAAGGACACTGCCTTTTAATATCAATTTTAAAAAAAAATCCAATATTGTGCAAGAAAAGTAACAGACAAATGATAAGCACACTGGCACGATCCTGCTGGCTACTTAATTTGTAGATGTAAGTCAGTGTAATATAGGCACTGCATTGGAGAACAATGAGTAATTCCATATTGTAGCCACACAAAGCCCTTTTAGTCAGAAATAGCCCACTTTTAAAAATTAGGCAAAAATACTACTGGGAAGGCTGGAGTCTCTCCAAATAACTCAAAGAAACATAAACAGGTGATAATAATCTATATGTCACTTCAGCTCAGTGTCTGTGAAGTAGAAAACTCTATAGTAAAAACAAGTAAAAAAAATGTGCTTTAACAAAGCATTGTAAAATATCTTATTTTCTATGCAAAACTTTTAGGCTTCTTTTCAGTTGGTCATCTGTTATGTCATCCAGGCTGAAGCTCAGTACAGATGAGGACAGTTCATTGTGACAGCATTGTGTTTCATATCAAAGTGCCCATCAGTAGTTACAGATTACAAAAATTAAAAAATAAACCATCATTGTCTGGAGAGATGGCTCAGCAGTTAAAAGCCCTGGCTGCCCTTTTAGAGAACCCCAGTTCAATTTCCAGCACCAACATGGCAACTCACAGCCATCTATCATAACTGTACTCCCATGGGGATCCAACACCATCTTCTGGCCTCCTTGGGCACTGCACACATATGGTCTACCAATGTACATGCAAGCAAAACACCCATAGACATAAAATGATAAAAATAAAAATAATAATTTTTAATCACCAAAGACATTTTTGTAATAATTTTGGTTATACTGTAAATGACAAAAAAGCCAAAAAACAATCATACTTCTTAATAGTTTGTTAGAACAACACAAAATCCAGACCAGTAATTCTGGAAGGGATTTCTCCTTCAGCACTTGCCAAATTATGTGCAATCTGGAACAGGAAATCTCTGTCAGTGTAGGGATGCTAACAAGCCCTCTTTGTTGAGTAGTCCTAATTACTATTATTATTACTATTGCAATGAGTTCCTACTTTTTACAGTAAGCCCCAAGCCACTAACAAATGTTCCAAGGGGATGGGAGACCAAATTTCCCAATATGACAGCCTTCAAAATATCCAAACCCTGCTGCCACAGGCCAGGACTATGGGTTCCAAATCAATCATCCATCACACAACTTGGGAGGATTTTCTTACAATGTACTTGACAGACTCCACACCCTCTCAAGTATTTTTCGACTCTGTCCCAGTTAGGTTGAGACATTAAGACTTCAATACCAGTGTGGATAATGTCCTGCTTCCATTAAAAGCCTGAATTTATATACCTTGTAGTCACATGACTTTTCCCCATGTTTAATTTGTGATTAGACATAATGCATTTCTTTTTGTTTTTATTATTACTTACCTCTCATGGGACTTTTTACATTAACACCTGAAAATTTTACAAGATTGTTTTCAGTCTTTTTTCAATTAGCATTTATTCTTTTTTAGTAGAATTAGAAAATCATAAAGATATAGTAGATTATATTTATGATGTGAGGTCCTGCTTCCATAATAATAAAAATAATGTATTACAGATAAATGGAGTATTAGGAACATTCACTAGTATTCTGAAAATTGACATTGTGCATTAATCAACCAATAATTTTCTGTATCAAGCTTTTCAGTCAAATATAATTACAATTGTTTATCACCAATTTCATATTTTATTCTTTTATTTATTTGTTTGCTTTTGAGACACAGTCTAATTCAGTAGTACCAAGCTAGCTTGAAACTCACTATATAACTCAGTCTGACCTAAAACTCACTCTAATCTTCATGGCTCAGCCTTCTGAATACTGGGGTTTACAGGAGTGAGCCACCACTCTCAATTTATCATGTTTTTAAAACACATGCAGGGTTTTAACCATCACTCGCTCTCCACTGAACAATTATTCCCCCCACCCTTTATGTAGTAATCCATGAAAGAAACAGAAACATTTTTAGTTAGTAAGGGCCTTTTACTGTTAAAGACATGTCAGTACATTCTGTCTTGCTATGTCGTGCCATGGACCACTTTCGCCTTTGATGAAAGAAAAATAACTTCCTTCTCCACACATGTGAACTTGGAATCTTGAATCCAACTGTTCTAAAATACAAAGATTTTAAAATGCTGAACCTTGTTAAAGTTACTAAGGGTGGCCATGAGCTCACAGACACCTGCAATAGTGGTGGAATTCCAGAAAGTATCTTCCAAAGTAGTGTTTTCAATGATCTTTCTCATTAGTATGTTCTTTTTTTTCCCCTTTGGCTCTCCCCCCCCCCCGATTTTTAGAAGATCACTGGACTTTTTTTTTTCCCACTGTCACCTTGAGTGGCAGTTTTTCCAGTCCTGCCTCCTCTTACTAAATATTGGGAGCATCACTGAGCTACATTGCTGTTCCTGCTTTGAGTCACATTTTGAAAAAACATACAGGACATTCAACAGAGAGGAGTCATTTGTTGTCAAAACTCTCCTGTTCTGTGAATAAATGTGACATTCGTAGTCCACAAGGGTCAGGATGAGAGGTGTTTGGGCATCCGAGCTACAGTGGCTCTGAGTTTTCTGGATCTTTGAGGGTTCTGCTTCAATACCTTAAGCGGCTCTATGACCCCCACAATATCAAAGTCATACACCACTTCTACGTTTGTCCTTGGGAAAACAATCAAAGGAGCATACTTGTTATGGAAACATTGAGGAGTGATACTTAAGAAGCTTCCTTTCTGTTGACGGAAACTGCTGGTTCGTTTCTCGACTGCCCAGACCCGTGCTCGTTCACTCCCAGCTGCCCGGACGGAAAATAATCACACAGACTGTATTAATTTAAAAAATGCTTTGCCAATCACTTAGGCTTATTTCTAGCTAGCTCTTATATCTTCCATTAACCCATTTCTATTATTTTATATTTTACAACAAGGCTCGTGGTTTACAGGTAAAGTTCCCCAGGCGTCTGTCTCCTACAGCAGCTCCCTGGTTTCTCCCTGATTCCACCTTCTCCTCTACCCCTGTTTGGAATTCCTGCCTTACTCTCTCCTGCCCCGCCATAGGCCGAAAGAAGCTTTTTTTATTAACCAATGGTCTACAAAGAGGATTCGCACATCACCTCTCCAAAGACCTAGAATGTCCCGTGAAATAAGGTGACAGAGTGCGGCATCTTCGGACTTTGTGCTCTTACAGGAAGGTTCCCTTTTCAGCTCTCCGTTTCTACTGCAGCATACCTGCGTTCCATGTGGATGAGGGTGTGTGCTAAGTCTAATTATTGCTCAAAGAAGAGCCAGAAGATAGAACTACCAAAAATACTGCTACTGTACCAGCTTCAAATACGTGAACATGAACTGGACTTATGTCTGGGGATGCAGCCTGCGAAAAACAAAAATATTTTTAGAAAGTCCTGTGCATGCTTCTGAACACGGCCAGATTTGGAAAGTCTTTTACTACAGTGTTACAATTAACTCCCTTATGATATCATCTAACAGTATTTAACAGTAAATACCGCATTAAACATAATCTACATGTTCTGATATGATCATTTGTAGTAAAACCTCCAAGAATATTCTAAGACTTTCATTTCCTTAAAAATGAATAAAAAGAGGACGATATGGGAACAGGAAAAGCTGGAGGAGGGAGCATCCATGTTCTGAAATGGAGCAACCAGCTCTGCTCACTTTGGTTGGGTCTTAGAGTTCAGACTACAGGGCCTTGGGCATCAAGATCTACCCAGAAGGGGATTCTGGCTGTAGGGGAGGCTGAAGTATGTCAACACACTGGGAGCCAGGCTATTGTGCATACAGGATGGGCTGGGCCATGCAGAGACGGCAGGGCTCTGAGCTTTAACTCCTCTCAGCAAATGGGTTGGTTACGTGTCATGTCGTGTGCACTGAATTGTCAAGCTTCCCTCGGGCATGTGCATGCATGTGTGCATGCGTGTGTGCATGTGTATGTGTGTGGGCATGTGTATGTGTGTGGGCATGTGTGTTTGTGTGTGTGTGTGTGCATGTTACAGTTTGATGACTCTGGTTCTGAACTGCAGTGCAATGATCACTCCATTTAAGACTGCATATCTCCAAGCATCTTTGCCTCTGGTACAGGCAAATGGCACAGAAAGGGCACATCCAGCATCTCTTTAGCTTCATGCTTTCCCTGTTAGCTGCTCACCATAAGCCAACTGCCTTACGATGTCCCCAGCATCCATAGAAGTGAATAGCTGAGACAATCATTGCTGCTGTTTCCAGATAGGTGTGTGTGTGTGTGTGTGTGTGTGTGTGTGTGTGTGTATTTCGACATGTGGGAGCTTGAAAAACAACAACTTGAAAGCAAGGAAAGGTGTACCATAGCCACAATATTTAATCGCCTTTGTGCCATATCACAAATCTGAGTTTCCTAACTCACTGGACTCCCCTATAAGTACAAAAATGCATTCTAATGGTTTGTAAACATTTATCTTTCTACCACTGTTGTAAAAAGGATCTAGTCTTCATATCCATCTTCTATTTGGTTGACATAGGTGATTTATTTGTGCATATTAATTTCATAATCTAATACCTTTCTGTATAACATGAGGGCCGGCTTGTTTCCTGCCCATTAGCCATAGTTGTTAGGTCACAAAGAAAATCACACAGAGGACTATATTAATGATAAACCGATTGGCCCATTAGCTCAGGCTTCTTATTAACTTATATGAGCCCATTATTCTTATCTATGTTAGCCACATGGCTTGGTACCTTTTTCAGCAGGGCAGATCACATCCTGCTTCTCCTGTGGAGGAAGAGCTTCCTTCTTCCAAGAATTCTCCTGTTCTCATTGCCCCACCTCTACTTCCTGTCTGGTTTTCCCACCTATACTTCCTGCCTGGTTACTGGCAGGAAGTAACCAATCAGCATTTATTTAAAATATAATTGACATAATATAGAATTGTCCCACACCATTTCCCCCTCAGATTTTACGTGGAGTCAGTGTACTACGTGGGAGCACCAATCTGTAGGGAGAGGGGGCCTGCTTTTGGTCCAGGCCACCTGGCTAGCTTACACCCAAAATAATTACACAGAAACTATATGCATTTGAACACTTCCTGGCCCATTATATCTAGCCTCTTCTTGGCCAATTCTCACATCCTGATCTAACCCATTTCTACCAATCTGTGTAACATCACGAGGTTGTTGCTTACTGGGAAAGATTCAGCATGTCTGACCTAGCATCTCCATGGTGACTCTCTCTGTTACTCTTCTTCCCAGCATCCAGTTCTGTCTTCCCCACCTACCTAAGTTCCTGCCCTATCAAAAGGCCAAGGCAGTTTCTTTATTCAACCAATGAAAGCAACACATGAACAGAAGGACCTCCTATACCATTTCTGAACTTTCTAATTATTTTTCAGTGGATTCTTTTGGAATTTTCCAGTTTCTGTGAGTGTGTGTCTGTGTCTGTGCATTTCTGTGTGTGTAGATGTGTGTGTACATACATGTGGGGACCAGCAAACAACCTTGGGGGTCATTTCTCAGGACCTTTTTTCCTTTCTTCTTTCCTTCCTTCTTTCCTTCCTTCCTTTCTTCTTTCTTTCCTTCCTTCCTTCCTTATTCTTTTTTTGAGAGGTAGAGAGGGAGGTTGGGGGCACCAGCCTGGAATGAAACTCACCAAATAAGCTAAGCTGGTTGGCCAGAAAACCCCATGCTTCCTCCTGTCTCCTGCTTCATTAGTCCCCACCCCCACTTGCCTGCAACCTTGCCTGGCTTTTTAAAATGAGTTAAGGAAATCTAACTCAGGTCCTTATGCTAGAAGGGCAAGTATTTTACTTACTGAGCCATCTCCCTAGCCAAGAACCTTCTGGGTATTCAATCATAGCTTGTCTCTTCTGTTCCTCATCTTACCATTTTAAATTGTTTAGTTTTCCTTATTTAATTTTCCTAGCTAATGTTAAATGCCAGTGGGGAAAATGAGAATCTCTATAATTTTATTCCTGACTTTAGTGAGAAAATTTACTTATTTTGTAAAATTTCATTTGGGTGATTGTGACGCACGAACATATACATATCTCTGGATACATATAGAAGTATCTGTACATATGCATTTCTACCCACAAATGCAACATACAGTCAGTGCATCAATTCCCCCTTTTCTGATCTCTTAAAAATGGAGGATTTTCAGTATCTATAGGCATGATATAATTTTTTCCTTAAATTTATAATATGAATATCAGAACATCTTTGGGTAATAAAACATGTTTGGTTATGAAGTTACTCTGTTACTATGTAACAGGGCCCAAAACCTTAGTAGGTCTCCAGACCTTAGCACTTCTGACTCCATGATGGAAGTATCACTCTGGTCATAAAACTCAACACATAGACAAAGCACCATCAGCCAAAAAAGGAAAACAAAGACCTAATTCCTTGAAAGTCTGTAATTCTGGGAAAGTCTTTAAATGTACTGACTAACCTTGCTTTTGCACTTCTGCTGTTCTTTTTCTGGCTAACTGTTCTTCTTATCTAAAAAATATCAACCCAGAACATGTTTTTTGTGCTCAAAACCTTACTCTGAGAAAGGTTTGGTGTTGCATTGGAACCCTGAACACCCAGTGTAGCCTCTGGCCAGCTAAGAAAGACGCTCTGTTAGCTTAAATCCCTGTCCAAACTGTCTTCTCTGACAGATACCCACAACACTAGACCACTAAATATTCTTTGCTTGTATTTCATATAATATAAATGTATCGATATTTAGAAGTGAAATTGGTTTGCAGTTTTTCAGCTTTCATTGTTTGGTATTGATGTAGTACCCACTTCATAAAATAAATTTGGACATAGTCTTCTGTTTTTGTTGCTGAAGTATAATAGCTTAAACAGTGCCAACTAGAGTCTATACAAATGGGTAGTTTTAAAACCAGGGCCTTCTGACAATTTACGGAATATCTCATTTTGAGAAAATTTTTCTATTTCTTCTCAGCGTTTCTTGCTTCCTTCATTTTCTCCACCATCCAATTTCAATCATTCATTATTTTATGGTGCTTATATTTAGAATCATATATAGGCTTCTTTTCCCACGAATTCGTCACCATAAATGTTACTGTTTTACATTAGGACTACTTAACACACAACTATCAAGTTCGTTTTACTTTCTGCCGTCTTCCCTCTCCTTCCAGCCCAACTGTTCTCAGGTGATGGATAACAAATGTTCACAAATCACACATCGCTTAGACCCTTTCGGTTCTTCTCCTCCTACACCTTTTCCTTGGTGCTCTATTTAATCTGCGCACTGCTTATCCTCAGTTCATTTACCGCCACTTCTCTCGCCGTCTTCCATTAGAAGTGAATCTTCAAGTTTGGGAATTTCCTGTTTCTTGTCTGAAATGTCTGCCCGTGCAATGGAGGGTGGCTTCTTGACTCTACTCTTAAGAGCAGCAAGCTACATGAAACCCTGCAGGCATTGACTGTTGCTATTTTAAAAGTATATTAGATTTCATGTTTTTCCGGACTAATCACTTTAGTTTGTTTAGCTGTTTTGTTTGTTTTTTTTTTCCAATTTAGCCAGATGATCTCACTTTATTCTTAAAAGTTTGTTTTATTAGTTTCTTTCCTTATGCTTTTTAACACAATTTTTATTGATTCTTTGGGAATTTCACATCATATACCCCAATCCCAATCATTTCCCGGTTTCTCTGTGTCCATCCCCCCACCATACAAGTAAAATTTAAAAAGAAATAATAAATAAATAAATGATGCAAATAAAATAGTGATTAAAAACAAATAAAACAAAAAACAAACAATAATAAAAAATAAAAACAAAACCACACCTTCGTCTTTCCTGCCTCTTCATCGCCTCTTTATTTGTCTTAGTGGCACTGGGCGCTGCAGGGTGTCACTCAGTGTATCCTGTTGTCCCATCAGCTTTACTTGCAATAGTTCATTGTAGTGAGTTGTTGGTCTGGCTCAAGGGCTCTGGCACACGGCTCATCATCAGTGCTGGACCGTCACCAAAGCACCTCTTGAATACCCTGCTGTTGCCTTAAGTCATGGAGATCCTGCAGCTACAATTCCGCAAGAGCACTCCCTTCACAGGCCTCTGCAGGTCATAGTTGGGGCAGATGGCTCGGTGAGCCAACTCAAAGCTCTGGACATGGGCCTGGGTGATGACTGAGCTGCTTTCAGGTCACTGGGACCACCGCCCTCAGGCCAAGGGTGGGCCAGTTTTCCCACATCTAGGGGGAGGGGTGAGGCTTGCTCAACACCCCCTCGGACTTCATCACGCTTGTTTTACATGGTCCCTAAAAAACCTTAGCTGCAGCAGAACCACAGACCCAGACATGGCCCTCGGTGGCACTTGGGCCCAGATGTCACCACAGCCCCAAGTGGCAGTGCAGACCATTGAAGTCGGAAAGGCCCCCGCAGCAGCATAGCCCTCAGACAACAACATGGCTGCAGGTGGCCGCCCAGACCCTGGGTGGTAACAGAAGCCGCATATATCAACAGGTAGGGCCACAGACCCAGATATGACCCTTGGCAACAGCCCTGCCTGGACGCCCTGGCTACCAACATCTGTGCGCTCCTCACTGCCTTCATCTCTTCTCCACTACGTGAACCACACTGCTTATCTCTCTCCAATTTCCCCACCATTTATTTGTTCCTCATAACAGCATCCAAGCACTTGGTGCCTCAAGGCACAGGGAAGGACGCTGGTGCTCTTCCACCACCCAGGCCAAACGGCAGTGAGCAGGCATGGGTGTCTTCCCCTGCCCACTTTCCTTATGCTCAAAAGAAACTTCTAGATTAGTTTTCTAAAGTGTATCACACTCTATTTCCTTCTTACTAGATTTTTATAGCACCTTGTATTTCTTCTTGTTATTATTTTTATAAATTTAATCGGCATTTCTGAACAGGATGTGATGATACCTATGGTACCTACACTGCAGACAAAGGCAAAAGGATAAGGGGCCCAAGGACATCCTTGGCCACATAGTCAGTCCGAGGTCAGCCTGAGCTACATTAGTCTCTGTCTTAAAAGGCTAAAACAAAATCTAATTGCTGAGAGAACCTAATTTTTTTCTTCTTCCTGAATTTCGGAGACAAGTAGATGGAGAAAGTCTCTGTAGAAACATCTCTGCTTATTTTGTGTCTGTTTGATTTTGTTTATCTAGTTGCTGATCTGGTTTTGGTTTCCTTATTGTAAAAACACATGTTTTTATTTCTTTTTTTTATTGAAAAAAATTTCCTCCTCCCCGCCTCCCATTACCCTCCCCCTCCTCCCCCGCCTCTCCCCCTCCCTCTCCAGTCTGAAGAGCAGTCAGGGTTCCCTGCCCTGTGGAAAGTCCGAAGTTCTCCCTGTTCCATCCTGGTCTAGGAAGGTGAACATCCAAACTGGCTAGGCTCCCACAAAGCCAGAACATGAAGTAGGATCAAAACTCAGTGCCATTGTCCTTGGCTTCTCGGCAGCCCTCATTGTCCGCCATATTCAGAGAGTCCGGTTTTATCCCATGCTTTTTCAGTCACAGTCCAGCTGGCCTTGGTGAGCTCCCAATAGATCAGCCCCACTGTCTCCGTGGGTGGGTGCACCCCTCGTGGTCCTGACTTCTTTGCTCATATT
>NW_026067957.1:9343586-9351462 GCF_014885135.2 Alexandromys fortis | reverse complement strand
TTTTTTTCTTTCAGTTTATTTATATGATGGATTACATTGACAGATTTTCGTATGTTGAACCAGCCCTGCATCTCTGGGATGAAGCCTACTTGATCATAATGGATAATTTTTCTAATGTGTTCTTGGATTCAGTTTGCCAGTATTTTGTTGAGGATTTTTGCATTGATGTTCATGAGTGAGATTGGCCTGTAATTCTCTTTCTTGGTTGGGTCTTTGTGTGGTTTTGGTATCAGAGTGACTGTAGCATTTTCTTCCATTCTTTTAACTCTTTTCCTTTACTTTCTTTGCTTGACTGGGCATCACCACTTGTCTATAATGAAATGGGCTTTTTCTTTCACATGACTCACTGCCGATAAAGACAGTCTGGTAAAGGGGAGAGAAGATTAATCAGTCCGTAGTCTACCTGTGCTGCAGTAACAGGGTACCAGAGGCTGACATTATAGACAAAATGTGTTCTCATAGCTCTGCAGACTGGATCCAAGACTATGATGCTGGCGAGGTTGGCTCTTCAGGCAAGACTGCTCCCCAAGATATTGCATTGGACATCAGAAGGAAAGATCAACGCACCCTATAGTGGACAAAATCAGAGGGCAGAGGCAGACTCCCTATTGCAAACATTTTTGTGAGGGAACTTAATCTCATTTTTGAGAATTGACTCAATCGGCTCCCAAAAACTACACTCTAACTGTCCCATTAGGGCCTATGTTCAAGCATGAGTTTGGGTAGGGCCTGAGACACTCCAATGCAGCCTTTTCCTTCCCAATGTCTTAGTTCAAGGAGTCTGCCTTCTGTTGAGACTGTGCCTGGTCTACTTTTTACTTACACTTCTGAACCAAATACATGGAGCTTTTCCTTACACAACTGAAACCAACTCTCAGGGCACCAAGGGGTGGAAGACCCACAATTTAACTCCTCTCTGACACAAACCACCAATTTCGCATAAATCTCAAAGGTGAAGGAGCCCAGTGCCATCAAGACTGCCCACATTGTAAAAAAAAAAAAAAATCCTACATTCCCAGAACCCCATCTCAGCTTTATTCATTTGCTAGAATTGCTCACAGAATTCAGAAAAATCCTTTTGTTCACACTTACTGCTTCATCATAAATGATATGACTTCCAAAGAGCGGAATGGAAAGGATGCGTGGAGCCAGGGATGATGGTTGAGGATCACACTGCCCTTCTGTGCCCCTTCTGTGCAGCCCACCCACACAGCACTTTAAAGTGTTTGCCAGCAGAAGCTCTATGGTGCTATCTACAAAACGATATAATAGTCTCGTCAGGAAGCTGCGAGGAGCTAATCCTCATCCACTAGTGATTGGCTCACACTCCAGCTCCTGTCCCCTCCCCACAGATGGATTAGTGGCTGGAGCTAAAAGTTCCAAACCACTAATTATGTCTTAGTCATTCTGCTGGCTACCTATAATCTCATCGGCTACAAACGACAGTCTTACTAATCAAGAGAATCAAAATACTTTCAGAAAAAAACATGACAGCAATCAGGAGAAATACAAATATGAATTTTTATGACCCCATACTGTGACTGGTTTTATTTCTATTAATCTCTAATACCACTAAGGAGTGACGCTCCTCATTGTGAGTGTTTATGGGCACACCCACAAAACTTCTCTCATGGCTCAGGCTGCTTCCTCTGCAAGGTTAACTGTTTACTGGCTAATCCTTGTGTAAACCTAGCAAACCTCGCCCTTACTTCATTCCCATGCCTGCCACCTTGCAACAGTGACACCCTCTGCCATCCCTCCCCAGCTCGGATTTCATAGTGTGTGTGAATTATGATCAATCTCCTCTTTATTGACGACTATAGAACGTTATGATTTTCTAGTTGCTTTGGATGTTTCTATTGGAGTCCAGAATTCTGTTAGTACTAATTTCAAGTTATTACCTTCGCTGTTCCTGGTTTGTATTGTCCATGAGCTTTCAGTATAGTTTAATAGGACAAATAGATCTCTGGCAGTTATGAAAAGTTAAAGATGCCTCTGTGACCACCTATGGATCCCATAGAAGATGTGGATGTCCCAGGGCTCCTCTGCGAACATCCAAAGATCCTACAGAAGGCATGAAGGGTTCAGAGCTCCTGTGCAATCATTCATGGATCCTACAGAAAGTATGGACAGCTCAGAGTTGTGACCACCCATGGATCCTATAGAAGGCTTAGAGGTCTCGGGGCTCCTTTGCAATCATCCATGGATCCTATAGAATGCTTAGAGATCTTGGAGGTCCTCTGTGACCATGTGTGGATCCCCTAGAAAGGATGGAGGGACCCTGGACTGCCTGGGGCAGATAGGTCACTTCAGAATTTGAGGACAGAGAGAAGAGAGCATCTTCTATTAAAGCCAGATGGGTAAGAACAAAACAGGTGCATTAATTAGGAAACTCTTGAGGAATGGCCAGGAAGGAGAAGAAGGGAAGTTGCAGAGGTGTGGGCATGCTCTGTATCTTGCTGGCGACTGTACTTATTTACATGAACAGAGTTGACAGTTCTCATCTAACTAAACATAACATCTGTGACTTTTACAGCTTAAGAAACAAGCCTCAATGAAGATTAACAAAAGGGAGCTTGGAAGAGAGTTACTTAATTTGCATTAAATATCCAGAAATTCATAGAAGTGAAGCACAGTGTTCCTTGGTATATCCCTACAGAAAAAGGGTGACAGACATTTGGCATAAAGAAAGGGCACAGCTCACCCTCTAGAGTGAGGGTTCAAGTGAAGTAGCCCAATAATAGCCAACGATCACTGAGACGTCACCAGATTAGAGCTGTTAAAATACCTGATACCAGCTGTGTTAGGCATCAGAGCAACCAAGCTACAAAGGATCAAGTCGTTTGTCCAATACTAACATCTGGTAAATGACAGAGGTAGGCTCTGGTCATACAAGGGAGGTCCACAGCCTCTCTCAAGCATCCTTATATGGCATCCTTATAGCTAGCCACTGAGTTTTCAAGATAGAATCTAGTTTGGAAATGGATGGTTGGTGTTTATTAACAAAAAGGAAAGAACCTACATGGCCAGTCAGCTGTATCTACACAAGTGTTTGGTTAACACTCCAGAAATGACACAGGAAAACAGCTCCCTAATATATTGGTCTGTTTCTCTGGAGAACCCCAGCACAGAACCCAGTGAAATCCACTCCTATTTTCCACAGTCTGGCAGGTGAGTGGGCCTTCATCATTCACATTCACAGAAAGGGCTTGCAGGTCCTGGGGTTTTACATGACTGTTGAGAGCCATGTGGAAATTAAACTTGGTGCAACGAAAGAGGACTAAGGGTTCTGACCTCAGCTTGAATGTTTTGTCCCCTAAGCCAACACTGGCATTAGAGAGAGAGCTGAAAGGCTTCCATACAGGGAGGCAATGCTGCCTGACTCTCTAAGACAAGTTCAGGATCGATGAAGTCCAACACCCAACAATACAGACCAAGTATACAGCCTTAGTTTATGATTTCTTCAATAGAGTGGCTATTTTGCTACGGGTCTTCTGTATTTTCTTCTGCAGTCCTGAAGTCGTCCATTTATTCATACGATCAGTAGCTGACTATTAAGAGAAAAAAGTGCGGTTTGTTAATTAGATATATAGGCTTAAGTTTTTACATTAGCAAAAGAGACAGTTATGTAAGGACTAAAACTAATTGCATTTTCATTTACAAATAGACCATAGTAGATTAAAATTAGTTGACCTAAACCCACACAAATGGTCTACCAAGATGATATCTAAAGTGTTCCCTATTAGTAGTCTATGTTTACAAAAACCTAACTTGAAAGTGGACTAGATAACTCTGATCTTTAAATCTGAACAGAAACATTATGTAAATTGACCAAGAACGTCATTACTTATTAGAAAACAGTGCATTTTTTGAGAATTATATTAAAACAAGACTTTATTAATATTTCATATTTTGTTTTTCCGAAGATGTTTTATTTCTGAGAATTTCATATATGACTACTATATTTACATTATTTCCACCCTCATTTTTTTCATACTTCCCACTCCCTCTTTGATGCATGGCCTCTTAGTTTTTAATTATTGTCATTACAAATATACAAATAAATTTATGGACTCAACTTGCTTAGTTCCTTTTGTGTCGCTTGTATGTATTTGTGTTTGGGTCTAACTTGTTTTGGTTAATCTATCGAAAGGTTTATCCCTAAAGAAGCCTGATTCTCCTGTTAGTAGTCATCACTTTCCTGTAGCTCTCCATTTGGGGGTAGGGTCTTAGGAGATTTATTTTATCTACTTTGGTGAGTCAACTGGTACTGTCATTTTTAAGGCCTTTTTAAGGCAGCCATCATATTGAGATTTCATAAGTGCAGCTTCCCTATCATGCATCATCCTTCCCTGTCCTCTAGCTCATATAATCCTTCCATCTCCTCTTCCTAAATATTCCCTGAGACTTAACTTTAGGGGGCTTATATTGTAGATGTATTAATTGGGGCCAGGAACCCACAGTGAGTTGCTCTCTGCATTTTGCCCACTTGGATCTTCCTGTGATGATCTCTACCTACTGTAAAAAAGGAAGTTTATGATGATGGTTGAAAGCCATACTTACCTCTGGGTATAAGAAAAATATCTAGAATTCAGTGATAAATTATACTGATTTAGGAAATTTTCAGTAATGGGCTCCTCTCTAGGGTCCATGACTTTAACAGTTAAGAATAGTGGGCTAGGTTTCCAGTACAGGGCATGAATTACCTCTTATTTAATGGACCTTAAATCAAATTATATGGTTGTTGGGTGTCGCCGAGATGTATGTGCTACTATGGTACCTTTCAAGGTGTCTTGCCATTCTCATAATTGTTGTGACTCATATACACCAGAGTAAGGCTATTGGCTGCTTATCCCTCATGGTGGCTCTCGTAGCTCTTTTCAGTAACATGAGACCTAGTCTACAGGAAGGCAGCTTGCAGATCAGATTCAGCTCAGTTCTTCAAAGTAATGTGGGATTCCACTCTGTATGATGTGAATATGTTTTATTACCATTGGTTAGTAAGGAAGCTGCTTGGGCCTATGACAGTGCAGAATAGACCAAGGCAGGAATTTCAAGCAGAGATAGTGGAGAAAGTAGGAGTAGTCAGAGAGATACCATGTAGCTGCCAAAGGAGACAGATGCCCCAGAAACTTACCATTAAACCACAAGCCTTGTAATAAAACATAAAATAATAGGAATGGGTTAATTTAAGATGTAAGAGTTAGTTAATAAGAACCAGAGCTGAGCAGTGTTGTAATTAATATAGTTTCTGTGTGATTATTTTGGGTCTGAGAAGCCAGGAACAAACAAGCAGTCATCAAAGTTCTGTGTCCAGAGTATGTGGTGTCTTCAGCAATGGGCTCTGACATTCAGTTCCTGGGAATGCACCCAAGGGCACCTGCTATAGCCCATATTGTTTTGGGAGTTGCTTTGGACTCCAATGACCAGCAACTAAAAATGTTGTTTTCCATCCTGGCATTAGGGTTTTGTGAGATATTCTATGGCTTTTTTGAGGGAAGCATTGTCACTTTAAGAGGAGTAACTTCATCTATACTATGTAACTATAGATAGATATAGATATGAGAAAGAGACCTGAACAGAGGTCCTTATCAGTTTAGACCATGAAACCCAATATGGACAAGTTCAACAGAACCACGATATACAGGCTGCCCATGCATGCTTCAGCATTTCTGGGGCATAAATTTCATTCATTCATTCAGGTATAGATATATATGCAAGTCCACTCATACATTATATGTTCTTTAAGCAAACATAAACTAATATGACTTCCTATGACTTTTTCAAACATCCTTGTGTTATGTATCCCTCCTCCCACCCTATCCCTCTATAGCGCCCCCTACCTTCCTTCTTAGTTAAAGCACTCACACTTTTCCATTTCCTTTTTTGTAGTACCTCTGTCCTACTATCCATCTTTCTAGAGTTCTTCCCTTCTCAGTCCCCTGATAATTCTCTTTTAATATCCTGGAATCTGAGGTCACTTCAGGATATAACTTAAAGATGTAGATCCACAAATAAGAAAGAACATGGGGCATGTGTCTTTTTGAGTCTGGGTTACCTCATTCAATATAATCTTCCTTGGTGCATTCATATACATGAAAATTTATTTTATTTTTATATAGACTAAATAGTATCCTGTGGTGTATACATCCCATATTTTCTTTATCCGTTCATCAGTTGAAGTACATTTATGCTGTTTTCATTTTCTAGCAATTATGAGCATGGCAGAACAAGTATCTGTGGAGCAGGATGTTGATATATTTGGGAAGATGACAGGGAGGGATCTAGTTGGGTCATGGGGTAGAATTTTATTTTTCAGCTCTTTGAGGCGGAGTAACTACACCAGCTTACAGTCCTATCAACACTGAATGAAGGCCCCTTTCATTCATCTTCACTAGCATTTATTGCCCGTTGGTTTCTTGTCCTTAGTTATTCTGATGTGATAAGATGAAATTTCAAAGTAATTTTAATTTGCACTTCCATCATACCTAAGGATAGTGAACACTTTTGTGATAACTGGTTAGATATTTATGTTTCTTCTTTTGAGAACTCTCTGTTCATATCAATTGTCCACTTTTTAATAGGGCCATTTTTTTACTCCAGTTTTTGAGTTCTTTATATATCTGAATATTAATCCTCTACCAGTTGTCACCCAGTTTGTGGGTTTCCTCTTCACTTGATTGCTTCCTTTTGCTGTTCAGCAGCTTTTTACTTTTATGAGGTCCCCCTTGTCAGTTGTTGGCCTTAATTCCTGGGCTAAATATTACCGACCACAGCCACACGTTATCCTGAACGGCATGCTCTGGTGTAGAAGCCACATGAACTTCTTACTGTCACAGGACAAAAGAAAGTCATAAGTCAGTGTGTTTAGCAAATGCTCTGGCGAGGACAGCAGGCAGCTGGGTTACAGCAGGGTAGCCTTGGGGATGGTGAAAGTTCCTGATCTGCTAAATGAATACATTCAAAAAGAATGCCCTGGGAGTTGAGAGAATGCTGTGTCGGATACAGAGGGAGGTAATAAACAATTACAGGAGGGAGGAGACAGGGTCCAAGGTGAGTTTGGCACTTAATCTGCAACATTCCAACTTGCCATAATTGTCAAGTTCTAATTCGCCTTCTAGGATCTTCAGTTCAGGTCCTAGCATTTTTTTTTCTTGAGAAAAGCTTCAGCTCACTGTATCAAGCACCAGTATGACCAGCCCTGCAAGAGAAAGAGGAGAAAGAAGGAAAGAATGCCACCAACGAAGAAAGCAGGTGGGTGCGGACGATTTCGGGACGAGCTCAATGATCTCAAGAGGAGGAAGGAATATCGGCAGGGATTCCAGCTTTTTTTTTTTAACTAAAATCTGGTATTCCAGGCCTCCAGATAAACCAGGGAGGGAACAGAACAGAGAGTGGAGTGTTTGGTGAAAAAGAGACAAAGAAATGAGCCTCATCCTGAGAAGTTTCCCTTCCTGGTCATTTCCCTTTAGGGGGTTCACGGTTGACTCCTATGAAGCGCCTGCCGATTTTTCTCATCTCTCTGTTTTTTCCCTGATCCCGCTCAGCCAGGCGCCGTCTGTTTGTTGACAGCTCTGGGTTTAAAGTTAGTACTACCACCAGGCACTCCTGCTAATGGAAGAAGTCCAAACTCTATTTGGCCACGAACACAATCACACCCACAGAAGTGTATTTTTACTCGCAGCTTTACTCTTCAGTTTTGCCAGGTAGGTAATTTATACAGAGCTAGAAAAAGATTGTTTGGGGCAAGGAGACAGTGCATTGCCACTGAGAGACAGCCTCTGAGTCTGAGTTCAAGACAATCTGCAGTTGTGGAATTGTTCCGCTCTCTCTCCTCTCTCTCTCTCTCTCTCTCTCTCTCTCTCTCTCTCTCTCT
>NW_026067957.1:9318576-9343472 GCF_014885135.2 Alexandromys fortis | reverse complement strand
CTCTCTCTCTCTCTCTCTCTCTCTCTCTCTCTCTCTCTCTCTCTCTCTCCCTCTTGGGTTTTCCAGACAGGGTTTCACTGTAGCTTGCGGGGAAGAAACTCTTAAAGTTATCTCAGATATCCAAGTCAAAGATGTGTGTGAGTATTGTGTGAGGTTCTCCATGAAACCTATTGTGTGTGTTTCTTATTTTCAACAAACAGCCTTGAAGTGCATCCTCCGTCAGCTCGCTCAGCCCTTGCTGACTAGGGTTGCTCTCTCAGAGGACTCATCCTCCTTGGCTGAAGTCCACCAAACAGACCCGACTCCCCCCTGACTGTTTCTTTTTTTTTTTTTTTCTGCTTTAGTTGCAGACAAATTAAACTCTCTCTCAGATGTTATCAGCAGCTGTCAAAATGTATATTATACTCAGATTTCTATTTTGCTTTCAGAAAACATAGAAACATAACACAGTCGCTCCAACAGCAACTTCGGGCGTTTCTTATGCTGTTTGTGTGCATGTAAACAGGCAACTACACAATCGTCAATTTTTCAGATTCTGTCTGAGGGTATTCTAGAAGTGGGTAACCCTAGGGTGACTCGCAGAATTTCAAGGGCTCTCACCAATTCCCCTTTCCCCAGTTGTATTTTCTTAAATGAATTCCCCCAAAGGATGGGAAAGGGCCCACTAAGCAGCGGAAACACAATGGTCCTCCCTGATGGAGCTAGATGTGAGGTTAAGAAGGAAACTCGGCGTGAAACCAAAAACAAAGAGGCTTAAACTCAGGGACAGACTAAAATGCGGTGAGTTACCACCTGATGAGGAAGCAAAAGATGAAAACTAGAAACAGATCGTTTCCAGGGTCCTTGAAGAATGTTTGCCCTACTCACACCCAGCTGCCCCTAGCCGGACCTTCTGACCCGGCGAATGTGTGTTCTTCAAAAACTGAGAATCTGTGTTCAGTGTGGCAAGCGGAGTTTCTTGGTTCTTAAATTCTGTGCTTTCCTTTCTTTTTCTTTTTCTGCTTTTTTTTTCCTCTTTGAAAGAAGGGAAGAGGAGACAAATGTTTTATATTTTACTGGAAACCGCATAGGGAAATAAAAAAAAAAGTTTGAGTTTCTGAACCTGGTTTTCATTTAGCTTTATTCTGTCTTGATTTCCTAATCAGTAAAAAAGTTCTATTTCTAGTCTTCCTTCATAGCAGACTTACTCAACCACAGGAGATAATGTACACAAAATACTCTGAAAATTATAATACCGTGCAAACACTGAGTGAATATTAGTATTTTCTATTTTTGCTATTGTTGTTATTCCCCCTGTGTCCATGAAAGTTGCCTTGAACAGACTTGGAGACCAGTGTTTTGCATTTGTTTATACAGTTGCACACTGCCGTTTCCATAGGTAAATATATTCACCAGCCTCTGGCGAAACATCACTCTGCCTCATGTGGCCAGAGGGAAAGACTAGTTCTGAATAAAAAATAAGGGTCAAGCATCCAGTTGACATCCATCCCTTCTGGTCCAGTCATCTATCATAAGGCTCCAACTATACTTGGTAGGAAGTACAAAGAAAAATAAACACTCAAGAGAAGAAAAACCAGAGCAATCATTGCAGTTTTTGCTTTTTTTTTTTTCTTTCTTTTTTTCTGCAAGGGAACATACCTCAGTCTGTGTTTCAAGAAGGTATTTTTGTTAAGGATTTTTAGCTTTTCCAATGTACAACCTTTTGGTGATGTAACCTGCATCTCTATAAATTATATACCATGTGTCAGAATCAAATGTTCTTAAAATATTATCAACCATTGCTAAATATATTTTTGCACATTCCATCCTAATTCTATGTTATATAGTAATTGATACACAGCCCACAAAACATCTAAAAATACTTTTTACAGCAAAATAAATGCCTCCAATTCCTTTCTACTCTATGGTAAATGTAAGCCACAGAAACCAATGCAGAAATTTGTAACTACAGTTCAGGAAGGAAAGAGAGGAAATTATGAAGCAATGGTTTCCACAGCTCAGCATTGCCTTCATTCCCCCCTAATTAGCAATCCACACACAGTTTGGTGGGTTAGGATCCACTAAGACCATGCCCTCTATGCCCCAGATGATGAAACATCCCTTCTCTAGGTCACTCAGAATGAACGAGCAGGAAGAAGCAGGACAGTGTTAAGGCACGCCGTCTGCCTGTTTAGTATTCGCTCCTCTCCATCTGGACAAGTAGGCACCTACGCTGCCTTTCCCAGCTCATCACTTCTGTGACACGACTTTTTCACTTAGCACGAAACATTATGTAGTTCTTACCTTTGTCCTGGGTACAGCACACCATATCTTAAGTTATACAGATCAAGCTGAGGGGATGAACTGGTTCTATGTTGTCACAGAGATTCCCACTCTCTCCTGATGAATATGAAAAAGGAACCCACATTATCTCACCTATGTGTGGAACCTTCAAAAGTCAAATCAATGAAATAGAGAACAGGTTGATGTTATCAGGGCATGAGAATGAGATGTACATAGAAAATGGAGATATTGATAAAATAGTGCAATTTCTTCAGGACCTCACAGTTGGTTGTCAATTAAATTCAATCATCTTCTATAGTTCTGTAATATTCATGGAGCCTCAGAGTAAAGAATTCTCTTGAGTATTTTGGATATGGGTAAATTTATTTACTGTTTCATGGTCAAGACTTCATCTCACAGAAATACCAATTTTCATTATACATGAAACTTTCAATAATAATAATAATTACCATTTTGAAGTTATGTTGTCCTGGGTTACAGACCATACCAGAGGTTGATTATTTAAAACAGGACAAGAGATTACCAAAATAATACCATTACACCATGATTTTTGCATCAATAATAATCCCCCAAATTCAACCACCTTTTAAAATGCTGCTCTAATATAAGACTTTTTAAAAATAAAATTTCTTGTATGCCATTAGGAAATGTCAAAATTTTAATAATATAAATTGTAACAGAAGGATTTCATTTTGCCTAATTAAAGCAAAGAAGTTTTTGTTTTGCTTTTAATGTAATATTTTTATTCATGAATACCAACACCCAAAAGAGGCAATAAAGGGTGTGAAGACTGGTGAGATAAGGCAGAGCCCTTGTCCCAAATCTCCAACATATTCCTGTGTCATTTGTTACTTGATGCTTATTTTCACTCATGTCTATCTAGTTTTCTAGTGATAACAAGATTTTCCCATTTTGCTTCTGCTGAGAGATAATTATTGCTGTCACAAATTGCAACATAACACTTACAGAAGTTTTAAAGGCCACTCAAGGTGTCCCAAAATAAAGACTCTCCAAGTGGAATTTATTAAAATAGCAGGCAAGCGAACAAGGCAGGTGGACTTCACTTCTCCTACACACTACTATTCCAGCTTATTCAGAGCCTGTTGAAGTCATCACTCTGTCCCTGAAGAAGACCAAAGAAGCAATAATTTGGCTCTCATCTGGTATCCTAGCATCTGGGGTACCAATAGAAAGAACGTTCAAAAAGTTTTAAGATGGAGAGATACAACGTTAGTAGCTAAAGCTGACTTTGTATAAGCCAGGATTATGTGGATGGTCTCATAATTACTGGAAACAGTTGTGAGTCACATTTTAAAAGATTTATTTTTATTGATTTTAATGATAGAAGGTGACCTGAGTACAGGTGCCTGAGGTTCATAAGCAGGTATTGGATCTCCTGCAGTTGGAGTTGTAGTCGTCCATGAGCCACACAACCTAGGTGCTTGAACCAAACTTGGGTCCTTTCCAAGAGTAGTACCTCTCTTTTCCACTGAGCCATCTCTCCAGACTTGTTGTTGATGTTGCTGTTGTTGTTGCTGTTTATGCATATGTTACATGGCAGTGAGCTGCCTACAGAGAAGAAGGCATTAGATACCTAATGAAGCTGAAATTACAAAGACTGTAACACATCCATTGTGAGGGCTTGGAGCCAAATCCAGTTCTCTAGAAGAACAGCAATTAGCCACTGAGTCACATCTGGGAATATGTGTTGTTTTTATTGGTTGATAAATAAAGCTACTTTGGCCTATGGCAGGGAAGAATATAGCTAGGTGGGAAATCCAAGCAGAGATTCAGGTGAAGAAGGGCGGGGTCAAGAGAGACATCAGCAGCCGCCAGAGGAGTAAGATGCCAGAGGATTACCAGTGAGTCACAGTCACGTGGTGACTCAAATTAATAGAAATGGGATAATTTAAAAGTAAGAGTTAGCTAGTAATAAGCCTGAATCACTGGCCCAACAATTATAATTAATATTAAGCCTCTAAATTATTTTATAAGTGGCTGAGGGGACCAGCCTGTGGGAGAGAACCCAGTATAACAGGACTGGACAAGACAGAGAAAAGTGTTGGCTATAATACCCCAGTATTAAGCATGTATGCACTGAAATCTTCCTTAACTGGGGTAGCCTATGCTATCATTGGATACATATATCTGTGGATTGACTCCTTGAATTGTCTGGTGAAATCAGTAGCTTACCTATTTCCTATCCATTGTGAATACAGCCAGCTTGGTGCTCTAATACTCCTAAAATAAATATTATGGCACTTAGGAGAGAGAGGCAGGATCTCGGAGCCTGGCATACAGAGCAAATCTCTGGACTGGATGGGGAGAGCTACATAGAGAGAGACTCCATTTCAAAATAAAATAGAATAACACATGTTATATATAAAATACATGCCTCATAGTAATAGTTTCCCAATTCATTTTAAAAGATGAATAGATAGAAGAGAAATGTAAAAGTAGTCACTAGGTTATTCCTATATAGCAGAATAAGAAGGGGCTTCAAGATCACCCAACTGACCAATCTGAGAATGGTATCTGGGGCCTAAATGTCTAGGAGACTAATTTCATGGTCACCACATAAACCAAAAAGGTCATGCAAAGGAGAAAGAATAGAAAGATTAAAAACTGACCTTTAAAAAGGAGAAAGACAAATTCTGGTTACAACCCAGAGGTTAAATGTAGGGGTGCCACTGAAATGAGTGGGAAAGGAAGCTGAGATTAAATTCTGTAAGCCCCATCACTGCTGCGAAAGATGGATACTGTGCAAGCAGGTGCTAAGATGGAGCCAAAGTAGAAGAGCTGATTTAAAGATAAGCAATGCCATCATGAAGCATGAAAAGAACAATGCAGGCAAAAGTTAGGATACTGAAAGCATAAATTATAGAACTGAGTCTATGTAGGGTGGGCATATAATGCACAGCTGTGCATCTGCTGGAGTGTTTTGTAGGAAACGAAGTGTGGAAGAAGAGCTTTACCTCTGGGCCTTGTCAGTGAGTAGAGGTGAGACTGAGAGCCAAGCCTCGCTATGCTTGCTAATACATTCATGTCAAAACCTAATATTGATATTAAATAAGTCACCAAATCTTCGCTAAAGTCTGTAATCTATAAGTAGAAATAATTCCATAGAAAAGTGTGGATGAATGTGAATACTCATAACAGTACGCCGTGAGCACCGCTGTAAGCACTCCGCTTTTGATATTTCAATATCCAGCAGAGTATAATTACATAATGTCAACCTGTTATGTTTGGAAATAATACCCCCACAGGGGTTGGCTTATATCACAAGATCTTTGAACATGAATGTAGTTACAAGAATTTTCGTTTTGATTATACCTGTGTTGAGGTAGTATATTGCTATAGGGTGTTGTAATAACCTTGCAGATTCTATGGCCCTTTCATCCAGGGACTTGGGGGTATGTTACTAAAAACAGGAGAGATGAAATTCAACAACTCAAAATCACAAAGCTGTGAGTCTTTTTTTTACTTATTTTGAAGCATATTAAAGATAAGAACTTTTTGTTGTTATTTTTCTTTCTCAATTTTGTCTTTGGTAACATCGAAAATTATGATAATATGAATATAATAACAATTACTTGAAGCATACAATTACTTAATGAAGTAGAGTATATATAATAAGAAAAATGCATATCTAGAACAAAGGACAGTAAGATTGCTTTGAATTCTAGCAAAAACCCATTGCATTTTATATGTGACAAAAGTGTGCTTCTTTCTTAATTGCTTTCTCAGTATATAACTAGACTTAGAGTTTGAGAACAGTAAGCTATGTCTGAAGACTGGGTGAACTCACACGAGTGGATGAATCTACAACTAGTTTGTCAACATCCACCCACTTGCTGATCCATACTCTACAAAGGCAGCACATTAGCACATTTCAAGGCAAGAGACAAACAGAGCTTTAGAAAGAGAGCAGAGAAGAAATATGATCTAGCCCGCCAAAGAACAAATCTACTGGACAGCTTGGATCAGTGTATTTATTGACTATAGTGATAATTATAGAGTATTATCTATTTAATAGAGTATTACAATTGTTTTAAGAAAGAAAATACAATGCTATTTAATATCAACATTGATGCATCATAACTTGAAACTGATTGTGTTATTACTTGTCAACCTAAAATCCTGTAGGCTAAGAGCTCACCTTTGTATAATGTTTAGTTTTAATAATTCATTCAAATAGAAGAAAATTCAGAGTACCTCCAGGCAAATAATTTCTTATTTTTTCTATAAATTTTTGACAAGTCCTAATGTGGTCCAGGTATCAGAATAATGACTGGAGTGCACACTGGTGAGCTAGGCAGATAATCCTAAGATTCCCATCCTGATGATACGGAAAACAATGTACTCATGAGCAGAAATGCTGGGCACGTGAGCTCATATAACAGGATAGATGGAAAGGGTGCTTTGAAAAATTAATCCTGAAAAAGCAGTAGTAAGTGGGGTTCAGTTAGGGAAAGAACCTTCCCAAGAGGAACACTGGCAGATTCCAGAGTCCAAAGGTGAGAAGTAGAATGTCAGGTTTACTGTATGTTGTCGGGGTGGGGTTTCTTTCGAGCGGTGAGTACAATGAACACAGAATCTACCCTGATTTGGGACATCCTTGAACCTGGCACACAGTGGGTACCCAGGAATTAGTCACTAGGTAAATGAATATGAAAGGCAGCTTGCTGGGCATGAAGCACAAAATGTTTCTTTAGCAATAAGTAAAGAGCAGAAGATTCAGGAAGAAGATACAGGACATGTTCAGTGGTTCCATTTTGTTCTTAGAACAATGGGACATTGTTAAGGTTTCAATGCTTTGGCATCAGCACATCCATCCAGAAATGATTTTCCTGCTATCATATTTCATATCTATCTTATTTGCTACAAAATGCACTGCCACGTGCAACATTAAAAACAAATGTCATTCAAACTGTATTTGAAAATGGATTGTAAAGTTGTAAGGGTTGGCACAGAGGATAAAGGACTTGTTGCGTAAGCATACAGATCTGAGTTCCGGTCCACAACCCGGGTCCAGTGTGGTACCACACTAGGTAATCCCAGCGTACCAAAAGAGACCACGTTTACCAGTCCATCCCAGGGCTCTGAGGGCCAGCTAGACTGTCCTAGTCAGTGAAGAACAAGAGAAGATCCTGTCTCAAATATGGTAGCAAGCAAAGACCAATACTGAGGTTGTTTTCTGACTTCCACATATACATCTTGGTACAACATGCCCACACTAACACACATACACACACTAGAGAGAGACAGACAGAGAGAAAGAAAGACTAATTTTTTTAAAGGACTGAGCTATAGCTTATTTGGTAGTATGTTTTGCCAGCATATATGAGTCCCTCAGTGCAATCCTCACTGGTGATGGCTATAAAAGGGGGGAGGGGAACTACTATAGAAAATATATTCTGATTTCAGAGATATTAAAATGCAAGAAAAGGTATAAAATCTTGAAAAGTGGAGATATATAGAAAGATAACCTATTAGAAGTAGAAAACAGAGGGGCACAGAGTGGCTAGTTAGAGGGCAACCCTTAAGACTGCCTTGGTGTTTCAGTACTCCACTGCCTAAGTTGGCTGTCCTGAAACTTGATCTGTAGACCAGGTTGGCCTCAAACTCAGAGATCCACCAGCCTCTGCCTTACTGGTGCTGAGATTAAAGGTGTGCCCCACCACACCTGGCTCTAAGTTTTCTTTAGCTTCTTTCACAAGTTGGAAACTAAACTATGATCTTGCCCTGAGGTCAACACTCCCTTTATACCATTTCTTAATCTATTTATCTCCTTGAACACAAGATTTAGAACCACATTCTGGTACTCCTTTTCTCCTCAAAATTTTCATTTTGTGATTTATCCAGATCAACTTGATCATTTTCATTATAAATCTTCATGAGAGTTATTGCTAAAAACCACATGACAGAGTCTCTATTGGACTGTTTTGAAATTTCCTCTGTCACCAGAATTAATCCAAAATTTTTCCCTTTAGCCTCAGGCAAGACTCTCCATACAAGGGCAAAAGCAGCCATTTTTTTTTGTCACCAAAATATCATAATAACAATTTCTAGGGAACATACTAAAATTCTCCTCCTCTGAAATCTTTTGGGTGAACCTCCAAAAGTTAAAATAACATTTAGCACCTCTTTCATGCTCCTATTAGTATGATCCATTAAGCAGTGTTTAAAGCATTCTACTGCTTTCATAACCCAAAGTACCAAAGACCAAATTTCTCCAAACAAATACATGGTCAGATGCACCGCATCTCTACCCGACTTCTGGTACCAACTTCTGTATTAATTAGGGCTTTCTATTGCTGAGAAAAGACATCATGACCATGGCAACTCTTATAAAGGTAAACAGCTTACAGTTCAGGGGTTTAGTCCATTGTCAGCGTTCCAGGTAGGATAGCAGCATGCAGGCAGACGTGGTGCTGGAACTAAGAGTACTACAGCTTTCAGGCAACAGGAAGTCGACTGACTGTAACACAAAAGGAAGCTTGAACAAAAGAGACCTCAAAGCCCACCCACACAGTGACACAGTTCCTCCAGCAGGCCACATCTCCTAATAGTGCCACTCCCTTTGGGGACCATTTTCTTTCAAACCACCACGGTGACCCTCTGTTGAAAAGCTTGTGAAGATTTCATATAGCTGAACTTCCACTGGTGAAGCCATCAAACACTACAGGAAACAGAAACATTGAGGAAACAGCAAGAAACATGTAGCTCAGATGACTAGAGTAAGACATGGAAAGATACAGTGTGTAAGCAGATGGCTGGGAGTACCTCCCACATAGCAGGGTCCAATAAATACTCCATGGAAGAAGGGGAAAAATACAATTATGAGTACTGGAAGAAATTGTTCCAGAGTTATAAAAGTATCCAGCCTCTATCAAATCTTTGTCACCAGTCCAATTCATAAAACACCTTTAGAAACTAGATAGTTCCCTCAGTTTACCCATTAGGAAATCCAAGGCACAGAGCTATTAAGTCTCATTCAAGATATTTAAAAATATATTAATATTTATTGCCATTCACATAATGGTTTTATATATATATATGTATATGTATGTGTATGTATATGTTTGACCAATATCTTTAAGTAACCAGTGAGCAAATCTGAAATTCAGGTCTGTCTTTAGACCTCCGTTGTTGGGTAGCAAGCTGATCCTCTTCCCCTGAACAATACGATAAGGTCAGGATGTCCATCTACCCACTTGTATATAGCAAGTACTAGGTTCCTGTAGGAAGGGTTCACAGTTGATGTCCGTGTTTTTTCTGCTTCATAGACACGTTTATCTGCACATTTAACAGCCCATGCATGGTCCAAGACAAAAAAGACTGGACCCCAGGTCATCTTCTTCTGTGTCCATCAGTTCTTTCTGCTCCTCCTCTGCCCTCCACAGTAGTTAATGGCACTATGGTCTCCGGAACCTGTAATTCTGTCTCAGTCTCCATTTTTACCTGAATCATTGGGTCCTGGGTGTTCAGATTTACTCTGTCTGAACTTTGTTCTTGCTACGGCTGGAGATGTCTCTGTCTGACCCTCGTTTTTCTTTCTGATACTCTCAGTTTGTCTCCATCTCCCGTCACTGGCATCTTTCCCCAACTCAAGCTCAGCAGCTCAGCTGGAATCATCACCCTTGGCTGAAAAACTGCTGCCCTAGGGGAAAAGAAATAGCGTTGTTTCCACAAACCCATTCACCACTTCAATTCTGATAAATTGCAAATTTTAGTCTGCAGCTGGATTCATAGTTTCCACGCTGTTTGCAGCTCAGTAAATGCCACCAGTAGCTCTACAGTGTCTCTGTCTCCTCATTTTTCTCCATCCTTCCTAGACAGTTCTCACTTCTGTCCATTGCTTTCATTCTAACAGGTACTAACCTGGCTGTCTCATACTTTTCAATAGATTGAAACACCAAGGCAGTCTTAAGGGTTGCCCTCTAACTAGCCACTCTGTGCCCCTCTGTTTTCTACTTCTAATAGGTTATCTTTCTATATATCTCCACTTTTCAAGATTTTATACCTTTTCTTGCATTTTAATATCTCTGAAATCAGAATATATTTTCTATAGTAGTTCCCCTCCCCCCTTTTATAGCCATCACCAGTGAGGATTGCATTGAGGGACTCATATATGCTGGCAAAACATACTACCAAATAAGCTATAGCTCAGTCCTTTAAAAAAAATTAGTCTTTCTTTCTCTCTGTCTGTCTCTCTCTAGTGTGTGTATGTGTGTTAGTGTGGGCATGTTGTACCAAGATGTATATGTGGAAGTCAGAAAACAACCTCAGTATTGGTCTTTGCTTGCTACCATATTTGAGACAGGATCTTCTCTTGTTCTTCACTGACTAGGACAGTCTAGCTGGCCCTCAGAGCCCTGGGATGGACTGGTAAACGTGGTCTCTTTTGGTACGCTGGGATTACCTAGTGTGGTACCACACTGGACCCGGGTTGTGGACCGGAACTCAGATCTGTATGCTTACGCAACAAGTCCTTTATCCTCTGTGCCAACCCTTACAACTTTACAATCCATTTTCAAATACAGTTTGAATGACATTTGTTTTTAATGTTGCACGTGGCAGTGCATTTTGTAGCAAATAAGATAGATATGAAATATGATAGCAGGAAAATCATTTCTGGATGGATGTGCTGATGCCAAAGCATTGAAACCTTAACAATGTCCCATTGTTCTAAGAACAAAATGGAACCACTGAACATGTCCTGTATCTTCTTCCTGAATCTTCTGCTCTTTACTTATTGCTAAAGAAACATTTTGTGCTTCATGCCCAGCAAGCTGCCTTTCATATTCATTTACCTAGTGACTAATTCCTGGGTACCCACTGTGTGCCAGGTTCAAGGATGTCCCAAATCAGGGTAGATTCTGTGTTCATTGTACTCACCGCTCGAAAGAAACCCCACCCCGACAACATACAGTAAACCTGACATTCTACTTCTCACCTTTGGACTCTGGAATCTGCCAGTGTTCCTCTTGGGAAGGTTCTTTCCCTAACTGAACCCCACTTACTACTGCTTTTTCAGGATTAATTTTTCAAAGCACCCTTTCCATCTATCCTGTTATATGAGCTCACGTGCCCAGCATTTCTGCTCATGAGTACATTGTTTTCCGTATCATCAGGATGGGAATCTTAGGATTATCTGCCTAGCTCACCAGTGTGCACTCCAGTCATTATTCTGATACCTGGACCACATTAGGACTTGTCAAAAATTTATAGAAAAAATAAGAAATTATTTGCCTGGAGGTACTCTGAATTTTCTTCTATTTGAATGAATTATTAAAACTAAACATTATACAAAGGTGAGCTCTTAGCCTACAGGATTTTAGGTTGACAAGTAATAACACAATCAGTTTCAAGTTATGATGCATCAATGTTGATATTAAATAGCATTGTATTTTCTTTCTTAAAACAATTGTAATACTCTATTAAATAGATAATACTCTATAATTATCACTATAGTCAATAAATACACTGATCCAAGCTGTCCAGTAGATTTGTTCTTTGGCGGGCTAGATCATATTTCTTCTCTGCTCTCTTTCTAAAGCTCTGTTTGTCTCTTGCCTTGAAATGTGCTAATGTGCTGCCTTTGTAGAGTATGGATCAGCAAGTGGGTGGATGTTGACAAACTAGTTGTAGATTCATCCACTCGTGTGAGTTCACCCAGTCTTCAGACATAGCTTACTGTTCTCAAACTCTAAGTCTAGTTATATACTGAGAAAGCAATTAAGAAAGAAGCACACTTTTGTCACATATAAAATGCAATGGGTTTTTGCTAGAATTCAAAGCAATCTTACTGTCCTTTGTTCTAGATATGCATTTTTCTTATTATATATACTCTACTTCATTAAGTAATTGTATGCTTCAAGTAATTGTTATTATATTCATATTATCATAATTTTCGATGTTACCAAAGACAAAATTGAGAAAGAAAAATAACAACAAAAAGTTCTTATCTTTAATATGCTTCAAAATAAGTAAAAAAAAGACTCACAGCTTTGTGATTTTGAGTTGTTGAATTTCATCTCTCCTGTTTTTAGTAACATACCCCCAAGTCCCTGGATGAAAGGGCCATAGAATCTGCAAGGTTATTACAACACCCTATAGCAATATACTACCTCAACACAGGTATAATCAAAACGAAAATTCTTGTAACTACATTCATGTTCAAAGATCTTGTGATATAAGCCAACCCCTGTGGGGGTATTATTTCCAAACATAACAGGTTGACATTATGTAATTATACTCTGCTGGATATTGAAATATCAAAAGCGGAGTGCTTACAGCGGTGCTCACGGCGTACTGTTATGAGTATTCACATTCATCCACACTTTTCTATGGAATTATTTCTACTTATAGATTACAGACTTTAGCGAAGATTTGGTGACTTATTTAATATCAATATTAGGTTTTGACATGAATGTATTAGCAAGCATAGCGAGGCTTGGCTCTCAGTCTCACCTCTACTCACTGACAAGGCCCAGAGGTAAAGCTCTTCTTCCACACTTCGTTTCCTACAAAACACTCCAGCAGATGCACAGCTGTGCATTATATGCCCACCCTACATAGACTCAGTTCTATAATTTATGCTTTCAGTATCCTAACTTTTGCCTGCATTGTTCTTTTCATGCTTCATGATGGCATTGCTTATCTTTAAATCAGCTCTTCTACTTTGGCTCCATCTTAGCACCTGCTTGCACAGTATCCATCTTTCGCAGCAGTGATGGGGCTTACAGAATTTAATCTCAGCTTCCTTTCCCACTCATTTCAGTGGCACCCCTACATTTAACCTCTGGGTTGTAACCAGAATTTGTCTTTCTCCTTTTTAAAGGTCAGTTTTTAATCTTTCTATTCTTTCTCCTTTGCATGACCTTTTTGGTTTATGTGGTGACCATGAAATTAGTCTCCTAGACATTTAGGCCCCAGATACCATTCTCAGATTGGTCAGTTGGGTGATCTTGAAGCCCCTTCTTATTCTGCTATATAGGAATAACCTAGTGACTACTTTTACATTTCTCTTCTATCTATTCATCTTTTAAAATGAATTGGGAAACTATTACTATGAGGCATGTATTTTATATATAACATGTGTTATTCTATTTTATTTTGAAATGGAGTCTCTCTCTATGTAGCTCTCCCCATCCAGTCCAGAGATTTGCTCTGTATGCCAGGCTCCGAGATCCTGCCTCTCTCTCCTAAGTGCCATAATATTTATTTTAGGAGTATTAGAGCACCAAGCTGGCTGTATTCACAATGGATAGGAAATAGGTAAGCTACTGATTTCACCAGACAATTCAAGGAGTCAATCCACAGATATATGTATCCAATGATAGCATAGGCTACCCCAGTTAAGGAAGATTTCAGTGCATACATGCTTAATACTGGGGTATTATAGCCAACACTTTTCTCTGTCTTGTCCAGTCCTGTTATACTGGGTTCTCTCCCACAGGCTGGTCCCCTCAGCCACTTATAAAATAATTTAGAGGCTTAATATTAATTATAATTGTTGGGCCAGTGATTCAGGCTTATTACTAGCTAACTCTTACTTTTAAATTATCCCATTTCTATTAATTTGAGTCACCACGTGACTGTGACTCACTGGTAATCCTCTGGCATCTTACTCCTCTGGCGGCTGCTGATGTCTCTCTTGACCCCGCCCTTCTTCACCTGAATCTCTGCTTGGATTTCCCACCTAGCTATATTCTTCCCTGCCATAGGCCAAAGTAGCTTTATTTATCAACCAATAAAAACAACACATATTCCCAGATGTGACTCAGTGGCTAATTGCTGTTCTTCTAGAGAACTGGATTTGGCTCCAAGCCCTCACAATGGATGTGTTACAGTCTTTGTAATTTCAGCTTCATTAGGTATCTAATGCCTTCTTCTCTGTAGGCAGCTCACTGCCATGTAACATATGCATAAACAGCAACAACAACAGCAACATCAACAACAAGTCTGGAGAGATGGCTCAGTGGAAAAGAGAGGTACTACTCTTGGAAAGGACCCAAGTTTGGTTCAAGCACCTAGGTTGTGTGGCTCATGGACGACTACAACTCCAACTGCAGGAGATCCAATACCTGCTTATGAACCTCAGGCACCTGTACTCAGGTCACCTTCTATCATTAAAATCAATAAAAATAAATCTTTTAAAATGTGACTCACAACTGTTTCCAGTAATTATGAGACCATCCACATAATCCTGGCTTATACAAAGTCAGCTTTAGCTACTAACGTTGTATCTCTCCATCTTAAAACTTTTTGAACGTTCTTTCTATTGGTACCCCAGATGCTAGGATACCAGATGAGAGCCAAATTATTGCTTCTTTGGTCTTCTTCAGGGACAGAGTGATGACTTCAACAGGCTCTGAATAAGCTGGAATAGTAGTGTGTAGGAGAAGTGAAGTCCACCTGCCTTGTTCGCTTGCCTGCTATTTTAATAAATTCCACTTGGAGAGTCTTTATTTTGGGACACCTTGAGTGGCCTTTAAAACTTCTGTAAGTGTTATGTTGCAATTTGTGACAGCAATAATTATCTCTCAGCAGAAGCAAAATGGGAAAATCTTGTTATCACTAGAAAACTAGATAGACATGAGTGAAAATAAGCATCAAGTAACAAATGACACAGGAATATGTTGGAGATTTGGGACAAGGGCTCTGCCTTATCTCACCAGTCTTCACACCCTTTATTGCCTCTTTTGGGTGTTGGTATTCATGAATAAAAATATTACATTAAAAGCAAAACAAAAACTTCTTTGCTTTAATTAGGCAAAATGAAATCCTTCTGTTACAATTTATATTATTAAAATTTTGACATTTCCTAATGGCATACAAGAAATTTTATTTTTAAAAAGTCTTATATTAGAGCAGCATTTTAAAAGGTGGTTGAATTTGGGGGATTATTATTGATGCAAAAATCATGGTGTAATGGTATTATTTTGGTAATCTCTTGTCCTGTTTTAAATAATCAACCTCTGGTATGGTCTGTAACCCAGGACAACATAACTTCAAAATGGTAATTATTATTATTATTGAAAGTTTCATGTATAATGAAAATTGGTATTTCTGTGAGATGAAGTCTTGACCATGAAACAGTAAATAAATTTACCCATATCCAAAATACTCAAGAGAATTCTTTACTCTGAGGCTCCATGAATATTACAGAACTATAGAAGATGATTGAATTTAATTGACAACCAACTGTGAGGTCCTGAAGAAATTGCACTATTTTATCAATATCTCCATTTTCTATGTACATCTCATTCTCATGCCCTGATAACATCAACCTGTTCTCTATTTCATTGATTTGACTTTTGAAGGTTCCACACATAGGTGAGATAATGTGGGTTCCTTTTTCATATTCATCAGGAGAGAGTGGGAATCTCTGTGACAACATAGAACCAGTTCATCCCCTCAGCTTGATCTGTATAACTTAAGATATGGTGTGCTGTACCCAGGACAAAGGTAAGAACTACATAATGTTTCGTGCTAAGTGAAAAAGTCGTGTCACAGAAGTGATGAGCTGGGAAAGGCAGCGTAGGTGCCTACTTGTCCAGATGGAGAGGAGCGAATACTAAACAGGCAGACGGCGTGCCTTAACACTGTCCTGCTTCTTCCTGCTCGTTCATTCTGAGTGACCTAGAGAAGGGATGTTTCATCATCTGGGGCATAGAGGGCATGGTCTTAGTGGATCCTAACCCACCAAACTGTGTGTGGATTGCTAATTAGGGGGGAATGAAGGCAATGCTGAGCTGTGGAAACCATTGCTTCATAATTTCCTCTCTTTCCTTCCTGAACTGTAGTTACAAATTTCTGCATTGGTTTCTGTGGCTTACATTTACCATAGAGTAGAAAGGAATTGGAGGCATTTATTTTGCTGTAAAAAGTATTTTTAGATGTTTTGTGGGCTGTGTATCAATTACTATATAACATAGAATTAGGATGGAATGTGCAAAAATATATTTAGCAATGGTTGATAATATTTTAAGAACATTTGATTCTGACACATGGTATATAATTTATAGAGATGCAGGTTACATCACCAAAAGGTTGTACATTGGAAAAGCTAAAAATCCTTAACAAAAATACCTTCTTGAAACACAGACTGAGGTATGTTCCCTTGCAGAAAAAAAGAAAGAAAAAAAAAAANCTACAGATCAAGTTTCAGGACAGCCAACTTAGGCAGTGGAGTACTGAAAGCTGTCAAAGATGTAATTGAATGAGGGGGCCATGTTCCAATCACAGCAAGCAGCAGGGCTAGGTGCTCACCCACATTGTTCTGGTCTTAGAGTTAAAGACACAAGAAAGGAGTATGGAATAAAGCCACTGAGGCCAGGCATGTGTCAGGGGTGTCTCTGAATGAAGACTGAGTAGAAAGGTCATTCAACTGTGAAGTTGAAGCTTGGATTGCCTTAAAGAGCCGAAGATGTTAGAGATGCCAGAGTCATGGGATACCTGCCTAGGAAAGCTGGTACCACAGGGAGTGGAACCAGTCTAAGATAAAGAAGTGTGTTGTGGTCAACAAAGACGAATAGAAGTGGAGATTCGAAGAGCATTTTGGCATCAGAAATGGAGATGCAGGGCTTTGAGTCTGCCCAGGTAGTTTTCAGTCTTGCTTTGGTCCAGTATTCCCTTGCTATGCTCCTTTCCCTGCATTTTGGAATGGTAATGTATATCCTGTCCCATTTTATGTTGGAAGTATGTGATCTGCTTTTTGATTTTGATTTTTACATGTGATTCCACTTAAGAGATTGCCATGTGTCTCAGAAGAGACTTTGGACTTTAGAATTTGAGACAAGCTTAAGATTGTTATAGTGTTGGGACTTTTGAAGTTGAACTGAATACATGTTTTCTATTATGATATAGCTATAAGTCTATGGTGTCCAGTTGAAAGTGGTGGTTAAAATAAAATGGCCCCCGAAGGAAGGGGCACCATCAGGAGGTGTGGTCTGTTGGAGAAAGTGTATCACTGTGGGAGCAGACTGAGGTCTCTTTTGTTCAAGCTTCCCTCGGTGTGACTTTTAGTCTACTTCCTGTTGCCTGCAGGATGTGGGACTCTCATCTCCAGCAAACATCCGCCATGCTCACCACCCTAAAGATGACGGACTGAACCTCTGACACTGTAAGCCACCACTTCAATTCAATGTCTTCCTTTATAAGAATTGCTGTGGTCATGGTGTCTCTGCACAGGAAGAAAAGCCCTAAGACAGTCACACAAACTGTTTCCTGTTAGACTAAATGCAGAGGCCTGAGGAAGACACCTGTGAGGCAAGAGAGAGAAGACCCAAGTTTGAACTTGTGTCTCAACAGAACTTGTGTATTTAAAAAGGGGAAAGTAATGTATATATCAGGTACAATGGCCCTTCAAAGTGACTGGATTTCCTTTCTTTCCCACATTTCATAGGGAAATCATATCAGTAGCTTCCAGTTCTTTTTCTAGGATTTATAGTTTTAATCCTTACTGGACCCTTCTTTGGGGACAGACATAATTCATTCCTCTTTACCTCTACTTTTTAACATTAAAAGCCTTGAACACAAAGTCATTTTGAAGCTACTTTTTCTTATGTTTTTATTTACTTCCTTTTGTTTTTTAACAGCAATTTCTAAATTCTTAGCCAGCACTGGTGGTTGGAAATTGCCCTTGCTAGAGAAGAGGTCACTGCAATTTATAATATATCTGCATGTGCATTCTTTCTTGCTTTAAAGATTTCTCTTTGCTTACTTGTTTTTAGAAATGTCCTCAGTCTGTTCTCTATGCTAATTATTCACTCAGCTGGTATTTCACTATTTTTCCTTTGAATCAGTTGCCTTTTTAAGACCTTTTGTTTTCTGATGTTCACACAACAATAGGATATTACAGAGACTATCCCAAGTATTCCTGCTTTGAGATACCACAACACAACCAACTGCTGTTTCAGTATCTGAATATATATTGCAAAATTAAAATATTAATATATATTCTATTTTCAGGAAAATAACATTTGGTGTATTTTTACATAAGGTCAGCATTGTGTTCCTTCCCTAACTATAAGTCTACAACCAAGCTGAAAGAAAGGAAGCAAGAAGGAGCTATTCAGAGATATCCTATATCACCACAGAGAGGAAGAGAGAAAGAGAGAGAGAACAGAGTATAAGTATGTAAGAAAATGAAGCAAATCAAGCAAAATGAATATACAAAATATTGAGAGGAAATAGAGTGAATGAATGCTTCTGATTTGATAAGGTGAAAGGAAATTCCTGGGGCTAGACATTTGGAAAGTAAGTATGTATAACAAAACTCTAGTATACTGCTAGCAAAATAAAATTAATTTAGCTCTTTAAGCAAGTAATAATGCAGAGTTTTAAGAGAAATGAGATACCAAATTAAACAAGTGGACTAGGGTTCACTTGATTCTCAATTTAGACATTATATACTATCCATTTCTACATTGGTCTCTGATTTTCTGGGAATTTTTCTTGTAATGTTAATCCCAAAGATTCAAGGAGAAAGACCACTGACTCAAATCATCACAGTCAAATTAATTAAAGGGAGCTTTTTTATTTGTATAAATAGGCTGGCTGTCTCTCCATAAAAGTGGGGTTTAAGAGATCAACATTGAACATGAGGATGAGGAGGCTTTTATAGCTTATGGGTAGGGGGTTCCAAATGAGGGATTTGGCAAACAAAATAAGCAGGGTTACTGAGGCAGAATATCATCATAACAAATTAGTAATACCCACCTCATGAAACAAAGACACAATTGCAAGGTAGTCATAACAACCCTCTGAAACAAAGGTCATGTTACAAGAGGGTTTAAAAACAAAGAAGTGGTTGCCATTTCTTGGAGCAGGCAGTACAGAACCAAAGTAGTTAAGATTACAGGTAGAACATAGGTCATTTTTTAAGAGAGGTTTAATCATAAACAAGAATGAAACTAATTTTTCTTTGCTATAATATGGCTTTTAAGTATAAGATGGAGGCATACTGGTTCATCAGTAAGGTCTAGCAGATATAAACTATCCTGCCTCTTGAAAGTAGGAACAAACAGAGAAGCTCTTGCCTGAAATTAGACGATAGCTCAAAAGATCACACGCTCCTTTGGAATCTCCTGGGATGAAATGTTTGGAATGACTGTGAATAATCCTGACTCCCCTTCCCTGCGTGAATGTCTTCTAGGTAGGACCTTCCCCTTCCTTTAATGCACAAGATGCTACGTGTTTGAGGCGTAAACTCCCCCTGGCATTAGACATCCTATTTGCGGCGAACATGTAAGTAGTCTTTTGCAACAGCTCTCACTGCTTCACAGGCCCTTGCTTGACCCCGTGCTAAAGACTGAATCACTGTGCAGGATCAAGGGTGTCCAGACACTGGGCTGATGATCTGCCAACAGGAAGCAGAAAGTAATTCTGGAGAGCCCAGAGAGAAACACAATAAGAAACTTTCTGTACATCTTCAGAGTCTAGCATCAAATAACTCATGGCTTAAATAAGAAACTTGATTCTCTTCGAAAAAAAAAAGAAAGGAAGGAAGGAAGGAAGGAAGAAAGAGAGAGAGAGAGAGAGAGAGAGAGAGAGAGAGAGAGAGAGAGAGAGAAAGAAAGAAAGAAAGAAAGAAAGAAAGAAAGAAAGAAAGAGAAAAAGAAAAGAAAAAAGAACTGCAATGTCTTGGGAGTGTAATCCTAACTTAGAGAAACGTTTCAATTAGAACAAAAATTTTCCAGGTCATGTTTCATAATTTTAAATACAAAACAGAAAGGTATAATAAAAAAGTAGTAAAATTAAAATGGGCTTTTAAAAATTATAATGTACTTTTGTAGGACAATCACAAAAGAATTAATGGCTAAACAGAGAGAGTAAATGAATGTATATTGTGATTTTTTTAATTTCATGAATTACTTGGCTTTGAAAATAAGTGGAAACAAAACTTTGATATTTTAATTTTAAAAAAAATAAAAATATGTTTTCCAAAATGAGGGCCTTTGTGCCAGATAGGATGAATTTTAATTCTAACTCTGTTACTTCCACATTCCCCTCATCTATATTAACACCTGCTGTAGAAGGTTCTCTTGATGCACACAAAGCTCCTGAAGATTTTAGTGTGCTATGGTGAGCTGCACACACCTACTTTATATTTCTTTCCCGACAACTTGTGCTAAGAGGATGTGGGGTAAAGGGAACACTTCTAGGTTTACTTTAAGATCAAAAGTAAGTAAATCCACGAAGACAGAAAAAATCGGAAAGAAAAACTGTAAGAGACAAGGCGCTGAAGCCACGAGGAGCAGTATATGGATTGTCTCGACATCTCAAAGAAAGATAAAAGATAGATCTACATCCAGCTGCTCCAAAGGCTTGAATGGAAACATCCCAAGCACACAGGACCAAGCCTTGTGAATGATGGTCTGTAGTGGGGCAACTTCAGGATGTCTTATTCCTCCAACCACAGTGCTTTCTTCAGATGGAGAACTCATGACGTTCTGTAGTTAGAGCACAAGGAAAGGCTACAGCGTGGACATGGCACCAAGGTGACGACAGGAACTTTGCAAAGAAACTACAGTCTGAACAGACCCCCGCCCCCACGCTGAAACACGCACACATACACAAACACACACACACACACACACACCTTTCCTCATTTGATTGTAAGAAAATCAGAAGCTACACTGTGGCCTCAGGACAGAAGAGTGGAAGATTCTTCTCTGAATAAAATGAACCAGCTGGCCCAGGGGAAAGACAGAGGCATGGAAATGAGAGAGGACAATGGTAAAAATCAAGGGATCCATTCACAAGGTCCCAATATCAAAATATTGAGAGTTGCAAAAGAAAAAAAATGCAGGGAAACTTCCTGAACCATGAAACTTAGGAGCTTCTGAATTATGTCATGAAGGAGAAACTATAAAGTTCGCCACCATGAAAACTTAGCATACCCAACCATCAAGACAAGATACAATTAGCTTCAAAAGAAAAGAAAATCACATATAAAGAAACTATTATTGTCCACTGCTATGAACACATCTTTCTGTCTCAAGCATTCTGCCTGGAACAGCTGAAAGCTGGATGATAACAGCTGTTTCGCATCACTGGACACAGTCAAGGCAGCCTGGGTTTGCCCGTCACACACAACGGGAAATGCTTGCAAACAAGCTATACCTCCACCAAACCTTGTACTTCCAGAACCTCTGCCAATTTGTACTGTGGGGCATCAAAGCTCTCTAAAGAGATGTCCACAGATTGTGCTAAACTTTCTGGTTCAGGAAAGTCAAAATAGGGTTGAAAAGCAGCCCTGTATTTTCAGCTGAGAGTCACCTAAGGGTAAGAAAAGCATGGAAGTAGACCACTACCAAATAGATAGGGAATCTATTTCTATATGCCTACTGCAGTACGGAGAGGAATCTCTCTGGAAAAAAAAATAAACATAAATCATTCAGAACTTCAATTATTTTTAATTTACAATGTCCAGCATTCAATAAAATATTTTCAGATAAGCCAAGATATGGACTTACCAAAAGCAGAGAAATGCACACAGAAAATAGAAACACATTCATATTAGTATTGTCAAAATCGTTTTTTAAATATCTATAATTACATATTCAAGAAAAAGGATGACAAGATGAAGAGTTTCATCTGAGCTGGCATCTGCATTTTCAAACACATCAAATGGATATTCTAGATTTGACCAAATAACTGAGTCTAAGAAATGAGTAAATGAGTGTAATAATAGAACAGATAAGTGTAGGAAAGGATTAATGAACAGGAAAATGACTCATTAGAGAAAATAATCAAAACTGAAACACAAGGTTGGAGAGATGGTTCGGCAGTGATGAGCACTTGCTACTCTGGCAAAGTACCTGGGTTCGGTTCCCAGCGCCCACATGGAGGCTCACAACAAGCTATAACTCCAGTTCTAGAGAATCTGAAATTCTCTTCCTCCCTCAACAGACACTTCACAAAGGTGGTGCCCATAAGTACCTTCTAATAAAACACACACACAAAAAAAAGTACACTTGGAAGATAAAAACTGAAAAAGCAGAAAAAGCACAAGTACAAAGGGACACAGCAGGGAGCTGTGACAGAGACGTGGCAGGTGAGTGACTGTGCGCAGGAGAAGCTGTATGGCTGAGTGAAGCAGCCAGGCAGGAGGGAAAGAGGACAGGCCCCACAGGCCCTGGATGTCAGAGCAGCGACTCTCAGAGGATTGTGATGACTGAATAATGTGCGTGTAGAAAAGTAAGAACCAACAAAAAATAGGATGTTTTTTCATTGTTGGGAATAGAACTCTAGGGCTTATTCTCTGAAGGAATTTTTAATTTCAGGGAAAACATTTATATTATAAAGTTAATGAAACATAAGATAATTTGTGGTTCATTTACCTATGCTAAATAGGTATATGTTGTAAAAATGTAAACAAACATTGATTTTAAATGATTATATAATTTTCTCTAGAAAGATGAGCAAGGATAACATTCCTTTATTAAAGAATCAAGGAAAGCAGAGAACTTTGTGATGGAAGAAGGTCATTGGCTAATAAACAAACTTCCTTGGCCCATCTGATAGGGCAGAATTTAGATGGGAGGAGTAAACAGAACAGAATGCTGGGAGGAAGAGGAAGTGAGGTGAGATGCCTCAGACAGAGGCCATGCTCCCCTCTCAGGGGCAGACGCAATGAACTCCAACCCAGGATGGATGTAGGCTAGAATCTTCCCAGTAAGTGCAAGGTTCCAGTTGGCGGCTTGTGTCTTTCTCCTCTGGTGGCTCCATGACATCTCTCTGACTCTGCCTTCATTCTCCCAGCATTCAGTTCAGTTTTCCCCACCTAGCTCTACTCTACCCTATCATAGGAAAGAGCAGTTTCTTTATTCATTAACCAATAAAAGCAACACTTATATAGAAGGACTTCCCCCACTATTTCCTCTTTTCTGTTTAAATAAAAAGGAAGGCTTTAACTTTAACATAGTAAAATTACATATAACAAGACTGGTATCAAGCAAGAATTACAGTTACAACATTTATGTTTACTTTATCTTTTATTATAATTAAGGAAAACTGTAATTATAACTATCTATTCTTCAAATCCATCAAAGACTCCAGAAGGATATAATACTACCTAAGTTAACAGGAAGTGCATTGTAAGCAACTTCCAAAACTCTAGAATTGACAGAGACATCTCACTGCCTGGACAGTCACCCAAAGTCCTTCTGTTATATTGCAGGGACCCATCTTCAGCTGATATGCCCATAGTATCCAGCAGACTTTTCCAAAGCAGGAAATTTGATCTGTTCTGTCATGTAATAGGAAAGTCCATCAGTCACTTTCTTCTGTATCCTACAGAATGTCTGGCAGATTCTTTCATGAAGCAGGAACCCCAAAGGATCATCTCACCTTTAGATAAGTTCAGCAGTCATTTCTCTGTGAGTCCTGCATGTTCAGTTCAGCATACCATCAAGCAGTCCAGGCAAGAGCAGTTTCTTGCCCAAATGGCTAACCAATACCATAAGGAGCCTGTTCACTGCCCATCATCCTTTTGAAGTAGCTTGATGCTACCAGGAGCAGAGGTGTCTCACTGTCATGAAAAATCCTAAATTCTTAAACATTTTAAATGCCATACTCTGTAGTCTTTGAAATGTTTGAAGAATGCCTATCCATCTGAAATGCATCTCTGTACGTCTAGAAAAATCTGACTAACATGACTACAAGCTTGACCATTATAGATGATTACCTATTAACCTATATTTCTTAATTATACATTACATTTTTAAATGATCTGGACAAGCACAACACCTTAATCAAGATCAGAAATACATATACATAGTATAACAAAATTGACCTTAAATTTGTATCAATAAACCAAGACTGATAACAATGTAAATCTCTATAGCATATCCCCCTTTAAATGTAAACAAACATTTATAGACAATATTTGGGGATATGGGCATAATTCTTTCCAAACTGCTTCTGCTTTTTGTTGGGCAAAGACTTTTTGGAGGTGTTCATGACAACCTTTTAGGGGTTCTTGGTGAATCAAACCACATAAGTCTGGAACAAATCCACAGGTTTTCTTCTTCTGTGGAAACAAAAGAAGAACCTCTTTTCCAAAGCAATATATCCTTAGACCCATATTTTGAAATCAAGACACCTTTCAGATATATATGTTGGTTTAGTTTAGCAACCTGCAAAATGAAATAGAAATGACTCTCATTACATAGCCCTTTAACAGTCAAAAAATCCAAAGAAAGCACAATAATCCAGACACTCTGTGTATATTCCACCTTTATGTGGCCTATTTTTCTTATTCTATTACTTTTTCTACAAGTTGAATATTTATTTTATTATCTTTAGTTCTTTAATCTATGGCTCTCTGTACTCTTTTATATCATATTTACAGTCTCTTTCTTCTCTCTCCCAAGCCTATGTACATTTTTAAACACACTGTGACTCACTTAGGTTTTTTTTTACTTTATTTATTTATTTATTTACATATTTATTTATTAGAGATTTCCGTCTCTTCCCCACCACCACCTCCCATTTTCCTCCCCCTCCCCCAATCAAGTCCCCCTTTCTCATCAGCCCAAAGAGCAATCAGGGTTCCCTGTCCTGTGGAAAGTCCAAGGACCACCCACCTCCATCCA
>NW_026067957.1:9301956-9318368 GCF_014885135.2 Alexandromys fortis | reverse complement strand
CTTCATCAGGCGATGAAAGGAGACAGAGACAGAGACCCACATTGGAGCACCGGACTGAAATCTCAAGGTCCAAATCAGGAGCAGAAGGAGAGAGAGCACGAGCAAGGAACTCAGGACCGCGAGGGGTGCACCCACACACTGAGACAATGGGGATGATCTATCGGGAACTCACGAAGGCCAGCTGGCCTGGGTCTGAAAAAGCCTGGGTTAAAACCGGTCTCGCTGAACATAGTTTTTTATCTCTAAATCTGTCCTATTGTGTATCTGTAACCCGTTTCTGTCTTAGAGAGCTTTTATAATGGTAAGCAGCTTGATTGCAGTAGCTCTAAATGCTGGCTCCACATCTCTCCATTTTTGAAAATGGTGGAGGTACCATTACTACCAGCTCTGGGATCACTAGCTTTGGGACTGCCAGGTAGAAGCCGTGCTCACCACTTTAACTTTTTTATTTAAGTAATAGCTAAATCTGCCATGCAGTGCAATGTGTGGCCTGTAAATATCTCTGTTTATGGAGGCAGGAGTCTGCCATGCTCTCCTGCCTGTGCATGCCTAGTAGACCTGATTCTGCTGCCTGTCCAGGTGGGGAGCACTGAGCCAGGGGCATGGTCTCAGCCACTCTCTTTCTGACCACTGAGTGGCCATACTGTTAGGAATATTTCCTAACGCGAGCTCCCTGATGATGCAAAAATTCCCAATCAAGCCAAATCAAAACAAGCCAAATTAAGAAATATCCAGGTTTAATGGGAGATCTGTGCTCTTGGATGGCCCCGAGGGGGAAACCGGAAGCCACAGAAAAGCGACCCCCGGGAGGAAGAAAAGGGGACCACATGTTCTTCTTTTGGGGGATCAGTTAAATACCCTGGGGAGTGGGTCAGGACCTGGCCTTCCAGGATTTGAAGTCCAGACCAGGCCTGGCGGCTGGGAGAGATGGGAGGGACTGGGGCCTATGCTCCCAACCTAACAATACAAGCACCTGGGCCCACAACACTATTCAGGTGCTCAGCCTCCTGAAAGTGCCAGAGCCGTTTGTGCTGCTGTTTTGAAACAGCGCAGGGTTTTGTTTTTGTTTTTGTTTTTAGCTACTGCTGAATCGGAAAAACCTTTCTTAAAGGAGCTGTTGCATGTCGCCAGCAACCAGAGCCCATCTCCCCCCCCAAAAAAGATGTGGCTAAACTTTGTATTTTAGTGTCTAGAATTCCTTTCCAAGTCCTCTCAGGTTTAATGTGGATTTAGCTAACACACACTGGAGTGCCAATTTGTTATATGAAGGGCGTTTGTTTATTCCCAGCTGCCTGGAACCAAAATAATCACACAGAAACTGTATTATTTACAACACTGCTTGGCATATTAGTTTATGCATATTTTTAGCTCACTCTTACCTCTTAACCCATTTCCATTATTTTATATTTTACCATGAGCCTCGTGGCCGACCAGCAAGGTTCCAGCTGGTAGCTTGTATCTTTCTCCTCTGGCAGCTTCCATGGCATCCCTCTGACTCTGCCTTCTTTCTCCCAGCATTCAGTTCAGTTTTCCCCACTTAGCTCTACTCTACTTTATCATAGGCCAAGGCAATTTCTTATTCATTAACCAATAAAAGCGACACATATACTGAAGGACTTCCCACACTAATGGTGGACTAAGACCATTCATGATGAATGAAGTTCATGGTGGGCTAGGGCCATTCAGGAGGAACAAAGGTCATGGTGGACTAGGGCCATTCAGGAGGAACAAAGTTCATGGTGGGCTAGGACCATTCAGGAGGAACAAAGCTTGGCTGAAACTGTGCTCTTTTATTTTTCCCCCATTTATTCCAGGCTCATAACAGTCTAGCTCCTAGACAATTTGCAGGCCCATATTTCTACATGGTGTGACAGTCAAGTTCTCAGGCCATGCTGGGTATCCAGAGCAGTCACATATCCTGCCAGACAGGCTGCCTCTACCCTAACAAAAGCTCAGGATATACTGCTCCTTCTCTTTTGAAATTATGTAGATCATCTGAGAAGAGGTGTGGATTCCAAGCTAGTGACTGACCTGTGGATGTGACTGTAATCCTGCTACCCCCCCCAAATAAAATGTTAATGAACTTCTACCTTAATTTACCTTGGGGGATAAAAGATGTTTGGATAATAAATGCTGGTGATCTTCAGAAATGAATAAAGCCTGAAACTCCCTTCCAATATTGCTGTGTGAACTGTTTTATGATTTTTTAAAAAATGCTGCAAGGTCCCCTGGTGGCAGTAGGCAGGCAGTGGGCTCTTGGAGCAGCTAGTCCCAGACAGAGATGGCTGTCGGTTCCTGAGCCATGGCTGGTCCCAGGCGGGCTGGTCCCAGCGAACCCCGGGGTGTGAGCAGGTGGCATGTGGAAGGCACGTGGACAGACTTGTCATACAGAATAGAATTGGATATTTATTACTTAGAGGGGAGAGAGAGTAGGGGAAGAAGGAAAAGAGAAAGGAGAGAGACAGAGAAGGGAGCAGGAGAGAGGGAGCGCCCACGCCAAAAGGAACCGTGAGAATCAATATGGCGAGAGGAGGGCAGGGGTTGCTGGGAGTGGGCATGGCTTGTCTCTTAAAGAGATGAAAACCATAGTAAACTGTGTCTCAATTATTCCAGCATCTCCATGCTGGTCCAGAGAGGAAAAAATAGTTTATCTTGGGGCATCACACCCCAACAACAATTTTTGGAGTCCCTTAGCTTTTCAATGTTCCAGAAACTTTAAACATTGTGATCCAGGTTGTGATCACAGGCAAGTAAGCCTCTGTCAAGAAGCTGGGAAAGTTTCTCCAAAAGAAACAAACAACTATAGTGCTCATATCTCTCCTCAGAGCCACAGTCCAGTCTGCTTAGGGGATTACATATCTAAAAGCATCTATTCATAGGCAATTTATAGTGTCAAATGCACACCAGCCCTGATTAGCGCACTTAGAAACAAAGGCTGCACACAGAAAACTTTATAGTTCACTGCTAGGGTGCATGATGTGATGGGGTGGGGGAAGTGGCCAAGTAGACGGATGGATCTATAAAAATGCTTATTTGTTCAGGGGACAATAGATTATCACACAAAGAGCAACTTAAACGTAAACGTGCAAACTGCCAGGTCATGACGGCAACACGACATCCTGTGTGCTCCTTCCTCTCCAAATTAGAGTCACCTTAGATAGTCCCTGATCTTAGAAACAGCATTTGGAGATGATTCAATTGTCTTTAATCGATAAGAACATGAAAGTGTTAAGTGAAGATAGGGAGATGTTGGGGAGACAGTAATAACAGATATGAGATGTGAACTTCCATCCCTATTCCCACTGCCAATGTCCAACATAACAACAGTGAAAAAAGTTACAGAGAACCGCCAGCCCCACAGACAAGGTCTACCACACACGGTGTTAATCCACTGAAGGCTCAGCTTAAACAAACGGGGACAAAGTTTCCTCAGCTCCAAGGCTGCACATATATAAAAGGGTAGAAGTTGTCTGTTAAACCTGAGGAAAGGGTTACAGGCTAGAACAAGGCTTCCCAATGAAAATAAAGTGCTGCTTTGACGATTTTTGTAGGCGTCCTTCACAGCACAAAAGTTGGGTGAGCTGTGCCTAGGAAGACTGGGTCACAAGAGCACCAGCTAGAGGTAGGTCGAAAGTTCCAACACTCCATTAAATTGGTGGTATTTTAAAATTTAGTTATAACAATAAAGGAATATGATTATGTATATGTAACCTTGTCTACATCAATCATCCAATCTTTCGTTAAGCAATTGCCTTCCCACCTTTTGTCACAAAACACAGTGAGTCAAGAAAATCACTATATTGTAACTTTAAAATTGACAGCTGGCCTCTCAATGCAAGCACTCAGCTCAATTCTCAAGTGCCCTTGGGACATCAGGAATATTCTCTCATCTTGGGAATATCAAAACTGCTGCTTTCCCCCCTCAAAATGCATTAGAAGACCCTCTAGTGTACATTGATATGGTGCCCTGAGGATGTCTCTATTTATAATGTAAAACATCTCATGCACAATTCTGGTTGCAGGCAGTTGTGCTCAAGGCAGAACAGAGTGGTCTGTCTCCGGTGAGTTCCTCAGGTGCCCCTCTACAATGCAAATTACACTGCCCTCAAGGTACCCTATAAATTAATTATAAAAATCTAAAATAAATAACATGACAAAAAAGTTTGTCTTACTAAACTCAAATCTATTCCCCTCACTCAATGTAACTTTTATATAGAGCAGAGCAACGGTCTCCAGAAGAAACAATGAGATTGCCCACCTAGTAAGGGCCCTTGCCACCAAACCTGACAACAGGAGTTTCATCCCTGGAACCACATGCTGGAAGTAAGTTGTCCTCTGAACTCCAGATGCACTGAGCTGCCCACGTACACGGACACACGTGCACGCACACGCTCACATGCACACACACGCATGCACACACAGCATGTATGCAAAAAATATTTTTAAAATATGGAAAAGGTGGACTCTAGCATGCTGCAGAGAACTTTCTTTTATACATCTCTGAATTATACATCAAGAAATTAGCAGAGTGATGGAACCGTGCAAGGACAGATGTTTCAGGTGGAGGCCTGTTATTAGGGTACACTTCACTATAGTCACAGAGAATCTCAAACCACCTTTTAAATTCCATTTCTTTGAGACTTTGCTTCTGGCTTTCACATTAATAATGAAAGAACATGAGAACAGACTAAGAAGGATTGTTTTCATATATTCCACAGCATGAAAGCATGATCCTTAGGAAGAAGTATGACCTCCAACATTCGCCTAGCTTACTACCTGGCCGGATAAAAAAGAAAGCACAGCCCCCTCCACCATCCCACAGCTCCTAGCAGGCTGCAGTTGGGATGCATCACCAGCAGCCAGGGGAAACGAGATGGTAACATGGGAACTAAGATGTCTCCAGGCAGGAGCCTCAGCGCTTGTCTGACTGCCTCTCTGCCCAGCAACAAGAGGCGACATTACTCAGAGAAATGCCCATCTAGAACCCAAACACAACTACAATATCAAGTATCCAGTCTTCAGCTGTAGGCACAGAAGGACGCAGAAAACAGAAGTAAATGAATTAGTCAGGTGAGTGTGAGGAAGAGAGAAACTGGCCAAGAATTGAACTTGGCTTTGCAAAAAAAGAAAAAAAAAGCTCCTATAATCTACTGGATGGGCTTGCAAGCAGAGTAGATACCACATACAAAACTTTTTGAAGGAAAATGTGTGCTTGTGACCAAACATGTAAAAGATGGGGAGGGGAAACGGCTGGGAAGCTCATACTACCTCTGAGACCCTCAAATTGTCCAACCAGCGGGTATGGACCTGAAATCCATGGGAAGAGAAAAGATACTGAAGAAATGAGGGCTTGAAAAATCTCCAGATCTGAATATTTGTTGTTGTCATTGTTTGTTGGTTTGCTTGCTTGTTTGTTTGAAGTATCTCCAAAAACATTTCAGCCTTGTCCTCGGTGAACCTAATCCTTGCGGGCAGACTAAAAGCCAAAGCTCAAAGGCAGCGCTGGAAAATTCACATGACATCTGAATATTTTACCCAAAAAAGAGAAAGAAAAAGAACAGAAATAACAATGTTTAACTCACAGAAGTGAATTAAGGCTGAAATGTCATGCGGTATTTTAACCTTATTCTGAATTTTCTTGTTCTAATCAATCTAAATCAGGCCTTAATGATATTTAAATGTAGCTACTTGTAATTCCCATAATAGGCAAACAAAAGAGAGGTTAAAATAATTCTATTATTTCACAATGATGAAACAGACTGAATATTTCAATTATTCTACTTATTATAGTACACAGAGAACAACACTCTGTAATCTGCTTCGATATATATAGGCTCTTTAACCACACCGCAGTGGTACTTATACAGTCACTTTGGTTGAGCTGCGCTCGCTGATTCAGTGTTGGAATAAAGTACTTCACAGATTAGCTTAGTCTGCAGCGCTTAAAGGTCAGGATTTATTGTAATGTAAATCACAAAGCAATTTTATCTTGACAGAGATTACATACTGTTACAATATTTCTCGCTGAATCTAGTGATGCGTTTGCTTTTTCTTTGCAACTGCTGTGCAAATTGGACCGTAGCCCAGAAAAGAAAAAGAGATGGCAGGCTGGTTTGGCTTTTTAGAAACAACTTAATTCTCTCCATTTTTCAAAGTTCCACAAGGAAAAAAAAAATCTGAAAATACACATAAAATCCCACAGAAATACTTGTAAACCTTTACGGAGTCGGAGCTCTACCACACATTAGTGGGCATCTCTCAAATGTTTTGGTGTGTTTTAGGAAAGGAAGCAATTGTTAATGACAGATATCTTGCCATACTGTCTAAATCATCTCCATTTTCAGCAAAGAAACAAAAACAATAGGAAGAGCTCTGCTTTCCATCGAAGAGATTACAAACAAAAGAAAAAAGACCAGGGTCTAAACAAAAGAAGGTGAGGATCTGGGAGGGCAATGTGGTCTCCAGGCCAGTGAAGGAGAGGGAGACACTAGAATGTTGCTCTGCTTCCCTGCTGAGATTCGCCCTTAGCACGGAAGGGGCTAGACCAGGTATTAGCAAGAAATTTGGTTTCCAGGGACTAAAACAATTCCCTGTGAGGACTACTTAGTGCCCAGATCCTCAGGAGCCTCTCACTGTGGGCACTGGGTCGGCCAGTCCACTCATCTATTAGAACAAGTCCCTCACTGATTACCCACTAGGGACCCACTTCTGCTAGATGGCAACTCTGTTAACGTCTTTGTCCTTTCTTACAATGAAGCCCCTTTCCCAAAGCTTACTGTTCCACTTCCATGACTTCACTTCTGAAATTCATAAGCCAAAGGGGCCTGAAAGCAAAGGCCCAAGGTGGCTTTGGTGGCTGCTGAGTGTCCAGAACCCAAGTTTCACCAGTCATGTTATTTGAGGAGGGTTCACCTCTGCCGCCTGTTCCAGTTAGTCCTTTGTCCTTATCACCAACAGGCACAGCTGCCGCTCACTTGTGAGATGTCTTTGTGTGTGCTGAACATGTTTGATTTGCTAGAAAAGTTCTAGTTCTGTCCTCCAGTAATCATCAATTACTCCTTTGTCGCCATCAAAAGTATCCTGGTTTGGATGCTACTCTAAAGTAATATCAGGTAGTGAACTTGATTCTGACTAGCCTTATTCTTGTCTGCTAGAGAGCTCTTCAGTAGAGAAAAATAATGTGTTTTCTTTGGCACTTTAGATTTTATTACATGCATTTATTTATTCTTCTAAATAACTCTGTCTCTAAACTCAGAACTCTAAATTAGAAATGAGGAAATACAGTGAGTCAGGGAGACTCACATGGGCCTCCTACAGCTACTGCCAAATACATTAGAACTCCATCTAAACTACTGTTCCATATCACCTTCTTAAGGAAAATTGGGGGAAATGGAGGTTTTGAAAGGAAAAGAAAAGGGTTAGAGAAGAATGGTCTGATTGTTTAGGGTTTCTCTTTGTTTTGAGAGAGAGTCTCGCTATGATGCTCACACCATCCTTAAACAATGGACCCTCTGTCTCAGAATCAGGGTCCTAGAACTACAGATATGAACCTGCCAAGAAACATTCTAAGAAACCTTTCCCTTCCACTGAAGATACTGAGAAACTGTAACCAGAAACGGACATGTATGAAACACTGTTGCCAGAAACCTTGGGGAGTCCCACATTGGATGTCATATGCTACCAGGGAAATTGTGGATTTTCCCCTTGGGTTTTTCGTTTCGTTAATATAAATGGGCTCAGTGGGAAGGTCCAAGACATTTTTTATCAGTGTTTGAGAGAAAACAACTGGGAAAGCAGGCTACAAGTCTGGAGCTGCTGCACGAAGGTATACGGCAATGAGAAAGACAGTCATGTCTTCTGGCTTAGACTGGCATGCTCAGTATCGGAGGTCAGCAAACCACCACATGGCAACAAGCTGCTACACAGCAGAAAGGGAGTAGCTTCAGAGGAGTGAGAAAGCCCAAAGTGCCAAAGGCAACATGGTTAGATTTTGGCCAGCATCTGAAGAAAAAAATAGAAACAGAAAAGTTACGTTTTTTGAGTTAGGGTTCAGATAGGCAGGCAGAATGAAAGAAAACTGAAATCTCTGTAAACCCGAAAAGGAGAATGCATTATCCCATTTGGGGAGAATTATTCCTCCTATGGTTTTGTGTAGCTTTAGGTGAATCAGCCTGCATGAGGGGTTATCTCTTGGGCAAGCGATTAACAGGCCCAGCTAGATTAACTCTGAAGGAAGGAGACGATGATATGTAATGTTCCAATCTTTAGAGCATATAAGAATGTCATGTCTCCACCTAGGGCCAGAGGGATTCAATTAGGGAGGGGCCCATCTTCCATGGCCTCTAAAGATCCTGTCACATTCCCTGTCAAGAGTGGAGATCCTGAAATAATGTAGAAGGGCTGAAATTTGGGGGTAGTTGTGGCTGATTTACACCATCAAAGCACAGAGGTCCAGCACCAAAGCTATTCGCTAGCAGAGATTAATGCCTAGACTGGTGTCTCTGTCATATTCATGGGTATAGCTTCCACCCAGAGATGCTGCTACAGGAGACAGGCAAACAAGGAACCAGGAACCAGACAGAATCCTCCCCTGCCAAGCCTGGCCTTGCTCAAGGATATTTCTAAAACTGAAGCTCTTGAGGTCCCTGTCCTAAGTTAACTGTTTCTACCCTGTCCTCATCATCACTACCCTCCCAGGTCATGAAAAAGACACATCTTCTACTAACTCTGTTATAAATACCACGTCAATTGCCAGAATTAGTCAACAGCCCTGTGAGATAAATCAGCTTTTTGTTTAGCCCTGAAAATATAAACAGATTCTTCATTAGAAATGAAATTTGCATCTCAGCCTTCTCTGCAGATGAAAAGGAAAGGATGGGAGGTGCAGGCAGCACCCCTGTGTAGTCTGGGAGACAGGAAGAGAAGGGGGGAGGACAGAGAATAAAATAGCTTGCCTCTCTGCACGCCCCTCCTTCCCTCCTGCGCCACCGCCACCGCCACCGTGAGTGCTATGCCAAGCACATCTACCCTCCCTGCTCACATGGGGGAGGGCCAAAAGCTTTACATTACACCACTGGTTTACACCCTGAGAAACGTCTTGTGAGCTGCAAAATACACTTCGAAGCAACTTTCTAAAAGGCACGTCTATATTTACCAATGTGTTCCACATGATTAAACTGTGAAATTTGTCTCCAGTTTGGCAATACCTTAGAGAGATGTTGTGAGGTTTAGAAAGAAAAGGCCTGTGAAGTGCCTTCAGTTCCACCGAGGGGAAGCACGGTAGACTTCCAAGGTGCTGTTACACTCCCTGAGGCTCCGTTGGTGCAACAGCAAGCAAAAGCTCCTAAGTTATGATGTCACAATGTTGTCATGCGGCATCATCCACAGGGAGACCAAGAAAAAGCTGGGTTTTTTTAAGAGCCTCTCTCCCCTCCTCGGCTTCCTAAAGCATATGGTCTTCAAAACTAGTTCACAGTGAACTTCATCTCTGCCGCTGCTGTAAATGAAGTTTCTTCTCAGGCAGATGTCAGTGCTAAAAGTTTGGTACTCATAAATACCAAATTTACATAAAATCTATATAGCTTTTTGCAAAAGTCTTTCTGGTGGGCGGAGGCTTGTCGGCTGGGAAGCGTAGTGCACTTTCTTCTTCCTGTAGTCATAATACATCTCACTAATTGGAAAAGCAATGATTCTGACTGATCCATAGATGGTACTCTGAAAGCCCTCTCTGGCTTTAGTGCCATCTGTCACACTGAAAGAAATCACAAAGTGTACAGAAAGAGATTCTTGGACTATGAAGTTAGACCTGTGGTTTCAAACTATGGGTCACTATGAAGAATGCACTACAGAATCCAGCGAGAATTGACTGCATAGGTATTTTACTTCCACAAAAACAAATTCTTGATTAAGTAAACCTGAATTAGCTGCTTGCTGAAGCAGGGGTAGTCACCACCCTACCTAGAGGTGCTGCCTCAGAAAAGAAAAGAAAAGAAAAGAAAAGAAAAGAAAAGAAAAGAAAAGAAAAGAAAAGAAAAGAAAAGAAAAGACAAGACAAGACAAGACAAGACCAGGTGCTTATGGAACAGGGAATCTGATTGGGGCTGTATATTGGATGGGGATTATAGGAAAGGATGTCAAACCAATTTTTGAAGAATAAACAGTTATTTGGTGTTACCTAAATTGGCATAGTCTGGTGTAGGAGGTTCTTCTGTCTATGTGTTGCTTTCATTGGTTGAATAAAGAAACTGCCTTGGCCTTTTGATAGGGCAGCACTTAGGTAGGCGGAGTAGACAGAACTGAATGCTGAGAAGAAGGTCAGAGAGAGAGCTGCCATGGAGCTGCCAGAGACAGACATGCTGAATCTTTCCCGGTAGGCCAAAACCACTTTGTAATATACAGATTATCAGAAATGGCTTAAATCAAGATGTGAGAGTTAGCCAATAAGAGACTAGAGATAATGGGCCAGGCAGTGATTTAATTAATACAATTTCTGTGTGATTATTTCAGGTGTATTTCGGGTGTAAGCTAGCCAGGTGGGATGAACAAAGGGCCGGCACTTATAGCTAGACAAAATGACAAGCAGCCCACTCCTCCTGTTATAATAGTCTGGTCCCAGGCAGGGCGGTGTAACCTGTAATTTCAGAACCCTGCAAGTAGAGACAGGAGGATCATGACTTCAAATCCAGCCTGGACTTCATAGTTGAAAACATACAGTGTTATCTAATATTTATGCAATCTGACTTTCATAAACTTTCTGAAATGAACAAAAATATTACTGACAACTTCTAACCTCCTGGGCCATAATTTTCTGTATTAATAAAATGAAGCTGAAGAACAGGTGGGATGATGAAGTGTCCTTAGTGAAGCAGCTAAATGACTGCTCATGCAGCTGTGGGGTGTGTGGACGGAATGGCTGTGGGCTGCAGCACAGGCCTACTAGGACTCTCCAAATCTGGAAAAGCGAGGGCATCAGGAGCCACACAAAAGGATTCTTCTCTGGTTACAATCTGTGGACTGCCCTCTGTGGCCCTTCCCTCCTTTCCAGCTTGTTGATTTGGTTGCCTACCTGGAGATCACAGTCAGTTCTTAGCCTGGTGATTGTTCCTCTTTTTACTTTATGTAGCAAATCTTTATATGTACAACATGGTCTGACACTTTTAGGGAAAACCTCAAGTTGTTTGGAAACATTCCAGTGTCATTCCTACAACAAAATGGGACCAGAACACCACTCTGCTTAAAACTTAGGAATGCCTCTTTGGACTTCTGGTTCAAGTTTAAACTTCCAAATGTCCTTCTTGAACAGTATTTCCAAATTCCACTCTGCTGGGTGAACAGATGGAAGCTCCACATCAATCGGCCACAAGTTCCTCGATTCCAGATCCTTGGCTTCCTCTCCCTGCATATCAGGCTTGAGCTTGCGAAGCAGTATAGTGTTTATTTGGACACATCTTTCTTTTTTCATCGATTAGGAAGTTTAGAAGCTAAAGAGTCACTTACTCTATGATGCACCTTACTATACTGGAACAAAATCTCTTTTGTCCATATTTAAATAGTTAACGAGAAGATGTGCTTGCTCTAAGCAGCAGCTCATGATTTGAGGTAAAATAAAAAGGCTGGATGGGTGAGTGCACCAATTCCATGTAAATGAGAAGTTCTTGTGTTAATCATCAAGGATGCTTCCAATGTCCCTGCCCAAACCTTGAACAACCCCTAAAGGGCCAGGAGGACTCTAGGAAAAATGACTCCTTTGAAAAATCTCCTGTTCATTTAATGAGATTGTTTCTGTCTTATGTCTCCTTTCTTTTATTTTTACTATTATTTTCCTAAATACAATGGACTATAGCATACATCTAACAAGAGGTATACACACACACACTCTCTCTCTCTCTCACTCTCTCCTCTCTCTCTCTCTCTCTCTCTCTCTCTCTCTCTCTCACACACACACACACACACACACACACACACACACAAGTATGCAGACACACTCCTTTACTCCCTGCACTGAGAGCCAGACTGATCTCTCTGTATGTTATAGGCCAGCCTGGTCTACAAAGGGAGTTCACAGAGACACCAGGGTTACATAATAAGACCCCATCTTTAAAACAAGAAGCCATGTCTCTTTCCTATCATTCCTTTATAAATCACACCCCCTTGTGGTAATAAATGCTTATAACTTAACCCTTCATGTTTCTCTGTCAGAGAGTTTCTACAACACAGCCTACAAATAAACCCAAATAAACTAAAGAAGGTAGAAAAACCCAAATAAAAACCCAAATAAACTAAAGAAGGTAGAAAACATGTGGAATTTTAAGTGTGCTTGTGGCAAGAAAAAGCAGAAAGAAAAAAACTGGCAAATTCAAACCAATGTAAGTTAAGTAGGTCACCCTTTGCTCATGACCAAATGATGTTCTAAAGAACACAGTGTTAGGTGAGGTCTCCCGCTGTGTGGACAGCCTAGAGTGTACTCATGCAGCCCTCACTGCCGCAACAACCAACAGTCAGCACAGCAGCTGACATGAGTATTCATAGCATAGCCTCTTGTTCCTGCTACGACAATGAAGAGAACATCAACTTAAGCCAAGTACAGGAAAAACCCATGCATTCAGGAAACAAAGAAAGCACTGATGTATGGAGCTGTTACATGTGTGTTACAGCATATCCACACACAAAAAAGGTTAGCAAGTAGAGCACACTTTGGAAAAATGATAAAAATACATTAGGAAACAAAGTAGCTTACCAAGTATTGTGGGATATTTGATCACACTGTGTGACGATGTGTCTCTGTCCTTCCTTGCCTGCCTAAGGCACCTTCTGATTGGCTAGTTTAATAAAAAGCTATGTGGCCAACAGATAGACAGGAGAGGACTTCAGGGCAGAGATGGGAACTCTGGGAAGGAATCTAATCTCACCAGGAGATGCAGAAGAAGTTGGACATACAGTACTTAGGTGAGGTAGTAAGCCAAGTTGCAGAAGGTAGATTAATAGAAATGGGTTAATTTAAGTTTTAAGAGTTAGTTGGGAACAAGCCAACCTAAGCCAAGCTTTCATACTTAATAAGAAGTCTCTGTGTCATTATTCTGCAGCTGGCTGTCCAAAGAAAGTCCGAATACAAAGTATCTGCTGGCCTGCATAACTGTGTGCAGTGTGCTTTTTTAGGACAGTGGGCAGCAGGCTTTGTTTTCACACTAGTCACCACCTGTGAGAATGCACTGTGCTGTGTCCTCATGGTAATGAAAAGACTTTTCAGCTCAATTATAATCTTATGAGACCATTGTCGTATATGTAACCTGCCATTGATCAATATTATCTTCATGCATTTTAAGGCTGAAAGTTAACTTATTCTTGAATTTTTCTAAATCACTATATTATCAAATAACTCACACCACCAATTTTCTTTGGAATTTTATTTTACTGTTCCTGATTTAAAAAAAAAACCATCCAACAATCTCTGAATGACAAATTAGAACAAATGCAGAAATAGTTACTTTGTAAGGTGTGATCTAATACCATGCGGTAAAGAGGAAACATGATTCCTAATGGTATTCTGCTATACTAATAGATCAGCACATTGACTAGTTGTCAGCAAAGAGGCTTCCTCCATCAGCAGATGGCAGTGTGCTGAGAGAGAGTTTAAATTGGAGGTCTCCATCAGGTCTGTCCCCTCGGAGATAGAGGAACCCTGCAGAAGAGGGAGAGGAAAGACTGCATGAGTCAGAGGGGATGGAAGAGACCAGAATATGGCCCACCAAATAAACAGAGCAGGGCTCATACTGGCGCCACAGAGACTCAAGTAGCAAGTATGGGGCCTTCATTGGCCTGCACCGGGTCTGCTGCATCTGTTATAGCTAGTACCTTGGTGTTTTTATGAGACTCCTAACAGTGGGAGCAAGTAAATCCCTGACTCCTTTGCCTGCTCATGAGACTCTTTACATCCTATTGGATTGCTTTGACCATCCTCTGCATGAGGGCTTTCACCTTCTCTTATTATATCTTGTTTTTCCCTGTATGACTATTGTCTCTTGGAGGCCTGTTCTTTTCTGAAGAAGAAACAGATGGGGATGTAGATCATAGGGATAAAGGAAGTTGGGGGGGGCGCTAGGAGGATTAGAGGGAGTGGAGAATCTATTTTCAATTAAAAAGAAAAGAAGAAAGTCATCAGTTTCATAAATTTTAAACATTGACTTTATTTTATGTGTATGAGTGTTTGCTTATATGTATATGAGTGCCCACAGAGTCCAGAACGAAGTGTTGGATCCCCTAGAACTCAAGTTACAAATGAATATGTGTCACAATGTGGATGCTGGAAACCAAAATTCAAGTCCTTTGCAAAAGCAGCAAGTGCTCACAACCGCTGAGAAATCCCTCCAGTCCAATTTCATAATTTTAACCAACCTTCTGTTTGCCTGTTATAATGATTACAAATTAACACTGAGTATGGTATCCTCCAATTCACAGGAATAATTTTCCATACCAGAAAGGAAGATGCCCGTGTTACTTTCTCCACTATTGCTATGAAAACCAGGAGAACAACTTCATGAGAAAGCTTGATCTCATAACTCCTTGTCTTTGGGAAGAAACCATATGGTGGGAACATGGGCTGGAGTACTTTCTTCAGTTCTTGGTCAATAGGAAGCAGAAATTAGAACATACAAGAAAAAGATTTCAAAGCAAAATATGGTCCAAGGGTATGCCCACCCCCAGTGACTGACTTCAATGCCCAAGTCCTACTCCCCAACCTTTCAATAATGTCACCATATTATTAATGTCTTAAATGATTAATCCATTGACTTGGTCAGAGCTCTCATGATCTCACTGTCTCTGTTATATTCAAGAAACACCCTGCTATGCCTTGTTAATCTTCTGGGACTGTCTCTGTACAATGGAGTTGACAAGACTGATCATCACTGTCTACTTGACAGCCTATGACTTTGCAGTAGGGAAAAACAGCATTCTTTCACCTATTGCCGTGGACACAGGAGCACGTTGTGCTATCTGGCTCTGATCCTGATGGAAACCTTTGTTTCAATAAAAACTGGCCATTCTCCAGGGAGTTGAATTAACACGTATTCCTGGCCTGGCAATCTCAAGGTATACCTGCAGCAACTCTTCTACAGTTGCTTTGAATGCTAATAAATCGGCTGTTTTTATTTACCTTTCCACTTGACAATGTCTTCCCACTGATTAATCTAAGATGCCTGAGGGTCTGCTCTAACCTGGGACTGGACTGAAACATTTGTTTGAAGACATCAAGAGTACAATGATTTGAGCAAGAGTATTTCTTAGCTTGCTATATTGATGTATGTTTCCTTACCTAGAGAGATAGATTAATACTGTGTACTATGAATAGAAAGAACAATGAATTAAGCAGAAAAACACCTTGACTCTTCTTCAAACTACCTATTAGAAAAATGTAAACACAAATGGGAATTTGAATATGACAAATGTCTGTAATCAAGTTCAATCCATCTCAAACAAAAATTAGCTACAAATTATAAAAGAAAAAATGGAAAAAAGGACTGTAAGCCTTTATGTGTTGCATCTTAACAAAAACCTCATTACCTGCATTTAACAGCTGAGGAGCTTGAGAATTATCACAGTTTACTGAATTTGCTGTCATCATACACCTATTGTGACAGAAACGGAATGCAAGTTGATTTCAAAGCCAATGCTTTTTTATTGTCACAAAAAAAGACCCCTAATAAAATCTCAAAGTACAAAAATCAAGCCGGGCGATGGTGGCGCATGCCTTTAATCCCAGCACTTGGGAGGCAGAGGCAGGTGGATCTCTGTAAGTTGGAGACCAGCCTGGTCTACAGAGCTAGTTCCAGGACAGGCTCCAAAGCCACAGAGAAACCCTGTCTCAAAAAAAAGTACAAAAATCAAAGTTATATGAAGTTTTAATTATATTAGAACTAAAAGCAGAACATAAAGACCAAAAAAATCTTAATAGGTAAAGGCAAAACCAACACTGCTAACAGCACTGAATAGGAAACGTGAGTTTTAGAGTGTGTTGCACTCCCATATTCCTAATCATGAATGAGTCAATTTATTTGGCTAAATTTGCCTCTGAAAATCTTCCCCAATTCTACTTTAATAAGCAGAGATAACTTTATTGTATACAAACATCACTTTAGGGAACTTGCTACATTGTAGATTCTTGAACTCTATCTCAAGATATTCCATGCCAATTTAGTAAGTATGCCTGAGAGTATACCTCCAAGGCTACTCTGTTTCAAAATATCCTAAAACAATCCACAAAAACAGGAGTAAAAGAACTCATACTACCATGTTTTATGTTACCTCAGCATATATGCCATGGAGTATGGGCATTCTTCTTTGAGAAAAACCATTCCATCCACTGAAAGAAGGATCAAGGAGGTAGAGTGATGTAGAGTGATCTGACACCATATCCT
>NW_026067957.1:9296884-9300816 GCF_014885135.2 Alexandromys fortis | reverse complement strand
AAAAAAAAAGGAAAAGGGAAAAAGTCCAGAGGCTAAAGATAGATGGAATAATTTAAGAAAAGCTGGAAAGCTGGCTAGCAATAAGCCAATCTAAGGTCAGGCATTCATAAGAAATAATAAGCCTCCATGTGTATTTATTTGGGAACTAGGTGGCAGGCCCCCTAAAGAGTATGAGACTATAAAAACAACCAACAACAGATTATGATGAATCTAAGTAAGTTAACTAAAGGAGGAAGAATGGCCGCCAAAATGATTTGACCTGGTGGGAGAGCCAATGTCTTAGTGTTGTTAAAGGACTATTGCAGTTATAAAGAAAAAAAGAAAATAGAAAAAGGATGGCAAATGATGGTCAGAGAATGGAATTCATGGAAGTGTTTTTGCAATTATTAGTCAAGATCTAAGCTGTAACTATGAACATTTTCTGACCTTTGTCTTCAGTTCCTAGAGGGTGGTCCTGAAAATCTCCTAAGTGGCAAAAATAACTTTGCAATCGCCCACGAGTCTCATGGCTTATACTAACCAGGTGTGGTCATTTCAATAAAAGTTGCCCCCCTAGGTCCATAAGGAGTGGCATTATAAGGAGGTGTGGCCGTGTTGAAGGAAGTGTGTCATGCCATCCCAGATGCTCAAGCCATGCCCATTGTGTCACTCTGAAGAGCCAGATGCAGAACTCTCAGTTCCTTCTCCAGCACCATGTCCGCACATCTGCTCTTACACCTAACCCATTAGGCACCATGAGGAGGGCGGGAGACAACACTTATAGTCCCAAAGATTTTAATAATTCATCACATAAGCCGTCAATTATGGATTAGGGCTGCAGGACAAGGACTTGGGAGCGGTGTTTCTCCTGACAGCCCTAGCAGGAGCAGAAGTGGGTTTTATAAACACAAAACTCACAAACATTTGTTGCCAAGTTCCGGTTCAAGTTTTCACCAATCAGGATTTAGCGATCAGGTCTTCCTTGAGTATTCCATCATTGTCAACTGACAAACAATGTAATCCTTTCAGTTCAACCAACCAGACTCATTTGGTCCTTCTGTTGTTAGGGACAACCATATGTTTCTAGAGAACTAAAGATGTGTAATAACAATTTCTATGGTTTAAGGAGGAGGTTGGTCAGCCATCTAAAATGTCTCAGCTCCTCTAGGTCTTGGGAACCTGAACTTTATTTCATCCTGAAGTCAAAATGGAAGTACTTAGGCCAAGGTGCTTTTGCCTGCTCCCTTCACCATGATGTTTACTGCCATGTTAATAATGAACTAAACTTCTGAAATTGTTAGCCAGCTCCAATTAAGGGTTTTCCTTTGTAAGAGTTACTATGGTCATGCTGTCTCTTATTGCAACAGAAACTCTAACTAGACACTAAGTGATTGATAATCTATATGAAATGATACAGGACAGGGGCCTGGCTATTCTTCAAAAATTAATCCTGTAACTAAAGAGTTGGGGTTTTGAGACATGTGATATTACCTTGATGTAAACAGACCTAGAGACTGAATTCAATTCAGTCAGTGACTCAATCACACTTTCCTATATGATACAATCCTACTAAATACTTGAACTCAAAAGTCTGGGTGATCTTCCTTGATAGGCAATTTTCTGCATATGTCATTATACATCACTGTGCGAAGTTTGGTGGTTATACCTTGACTCCATGGGGTGAACATAAAGAAACTTCCCACATAGAGGCTCCTACTGTGAAGCAGTACCTCCCATGCATTTACTCTTAGCCGACTCTCACTCCTATCTCTTTACTTCAATAAGACTGTAATCATAACAAAATCAGGACCATAAAAATTCTAGATCTTTGGGATAACTCTTTGCATCAAAAATGAAAAAGATTGAAACCAAAGAAAGCAATAAAACTTTAGTGGTACACTAGAAAATTGCTGTGGGACAATGATTTTACCCTGTAATCATTTGTTTCTTATACTTGTTTAATAAAATGCTGATTGGCAGGTAGCCAGGCAGGAAGTAGAGGTGGGGCAATGAGAACAGGAGAATTCTGGGAAGAAAATTCTGCAGTCAGCAGTAGTGACCCAGCAGCAGAGGAAGCAAGATGTGACTGCCTCACCAAAAGGGTACTGAGCCACATGGCTAACTCAGACAAGAATTATGGGCTAATGTAAATTATGAAAATTAGTAAATAAGAATCCTGAGCTAATGGGCCAATTGGTTTATAACTTAGGTAGACCTCTGTGTGATTCTTTGGGACTTTATGGCTGCAGGACCTGGTGGGGCAGAAAACCTCAGTCAACAGAATGGTGCCCTCTGTGGACAACTACTTCCACATAAAGCTGAGAGAGCTTGGGAAGTAATTCTAGACAGAAAAGAATAAAGTAAAGCACAGCTTATTGACAGCAGCAATTTCTTAGGTGGGCTCTGCTTGCTAGAGGCAAGTGCTCTCATTTAAGAGAGGCTTCCTTACTCAGTTACAGCTGCAAAACCTTGTAGCTTTTTTAAGAGGTCCTGCCATGAAACTCCTAAATGGTGTTATGAAAAGCTGGCCGCAAGCTTTTTGATGGTGGCAGGGAACTTGAAATGCCATAGAGTTGTGACAATAATCACAGCTTTGGGCAGTACCTCCACCATGAGGCTGTAATCTCAGAAAGCTAAAGAATGGGCTGAATCCAGACATCAAACCATGGCTTTAATCCTAGTCATATTGCTTAGCAAATTAAAGACTCATGTGGTGAGAAAAAAAAAAAAAAACAGATACACAGTAAAGATAGATTCAAAGACAAAGAAAACCTCTAAATGGTTTACTGTGTGTTTAAAAATATATGTAGGCTTGGGAGAAAAAAAAAAGCATAAAGTTCTTAAAAGAAAAAAAGAGAGTAGTTGGGTGTGGTGGCACACACCTTTAATCCCAACACTTGGGAGGCAGAGTCAGGCAGATCTCTGTGAGTTCAAGGACAGCCTGGTCTACAGCAGGAGTTCCAGGACAGCCAAAGATACACAGAGAAACCCTGTCTCAAAAAGCCAAAAATTAAAAGTAAAAATAAAAAAAAATAGAATTTAAAGTAAAACCACGGAAAGATGGAAAATACACAGAGTCTGTATACTGTATATTATGTTGTCTTTGAATTGCTTGTCAGCTAAGGGAGGAGCAACAGCTGCTAAAAGACATTTAAATATAAATGCTGCTGGATTAATAAAACAAATATTTTGTAAATGCCTTGGCTTCAAAATTAAGTCAAAAGATATGTTACTTTGGAGAAGAGGTTTTGCTTTTGTTTCCACAGAAAGTAAAAGGCTATGGATTTACTCTGGGCTAAGAAAAATAAAGTTTGATCAAGAAAAACCTCTTGAGAAATTTCAGATAGGAGTGGATGGCCCAGATGTCTGAGTTCTACATCCAGAACAGCTTCAGGACAGCTGACTGAGATGATCAAACCTCACAGGATACTCCAGTCACAAATTGATCATAATTCTAAATTTTCTTTAGGTCCCCATAAGATTATCAGCACCCAAAACAATGCTGCTATGAACATAGTTGAGCATATACTTTTGTTGTATGATAGGGCATCTCTTGGGTATATTCCCAAGAGTGGTATTGCTCGGTCCAGGGGTAGGTTGATCCCGAATTTCCTGAGGAACCACCACACTGCTTTCCAAAGTGGTTGCACAAGTTTGCATTTCCACCAGCAATGGATGAGTGTATCCCTTTCTCCACAACCTCTCCAGCAAAGGCTATCATTGGTGTTTTTGATTTTAGCCATTCTGACAGGTGTAAGATGGTATCTTAAAGTTGTCTTGATTTGCATTTCCCTGATCGCTAAGGAAGTTGAGCATGATCATAAGTGTCTTTTGGCCATTTGAACTTCTTCTGTTGAGAATTCTCTGTTCAGCTCAGTGCCCCATTTGCTCAACTATGTTCATAGCAGCATTGTTTGTAATAGCCAGAACCTGGAAACAACCTAGATGCCCTT
>NW_026067957.1:9285358-9295591 GCF_014885135.2 Alexandromys fortis | reverse complement strand
GATTGGCAGGTAGCCAGGCAGGAAGTAGAGGCAGGGCAATGAGAACAGGAGAATTCTGGGAAGAAGATTCTGCAGTCTGCAGTAGTGACCCAGCTGCAGAAGAAGCAAGATGTGACTGCCTCACCAAAAAAAGGTACTGAGCCACATGGCTAACTCAGACAAGAATTATGGGCTAATATCAGTTATAAGAACTAGTAAATAAGAAGCCTGAGCTAATGGGCCAATTGGTTTATAACTCGGGTAGACCTCTGTGTGATTCTTTGGGACTTAACAGTTGCAGGACCAGGCAGGACAGAAAACCTCAGTCAACAGAATAATCTCAGGGTTGTGAGTTCATGCCCCACATTGGATGCCAATTTGTAGGAGGGTTCTCTTGTTTATCCTGGCAGAACCAAAATAATCACACAGAAACCATATTATTTAAATCCCTGCTTGGCCCATTAGCTCTAGCTTCTTATTGGCTAACTCTTATATTCCAATTTAAGCCATCTCCATTAATCTGTGCATCACCACGAGGTCATGGCCTACCAGCAAAGTTTCAGCACATCTATCTCCAGTGGCTCCATGGCTTCTCTCTGACTCTCCCCTTCTTTCTCCCAGCATTCAGTACAGTCCTCCCTGCCTACCTAAGTTCTGCCCTATCAACAGGCCAAGGCAGTTTCTTTATTTATTAATGGTAATCACAGCACATAGAGGGGATTCCCACATCCAGAAAGCATGTGCAATCATAGAACGTCACCCCACAATTACCTTTCCTCTTTAATTTGTCTATTGTATTTGTTTATTAGTGGTGTATGTGTACACCATAGTAAGTACATTATGAAAGGGGAATACCTTAAAGGATTTGGGTTCTTCCCTTTGGCTATGAGTACAAGGATCAAACTCAGATTATTAGGCTTGGTGGCAAGTGCCTTTACCCACTGAGCCATCTTGCCAGCCCTCATAAAAACATCTTTCCTAAGAGTTAGGTGTGTGACATGCTTTTATATATAGGTAAATAAAGCATAGTATCTTCAGTTCATCACAACTTACCTAAAATATAAGGTTGTCATAATTTGGTGGGTAAATGAAGATCCATAGACTCATACTTACAAACTGCTAGTTTAACATTTATTATCTAAGTAAACAAACACACTAAGAAGTCTCCATTCTCCTTGGTCAAGGTTTGGAAGAATCTTCACATACCTACTTCTTTTGTTTTTTTTTTCATTTATTTTCCATACCAACTGATTTCCCCTCCCTCCTCTCTTCCTGTTCCCTCCCTCCCTCACCGTCTATCCCTCCATCCACTGCCCCACATTCAGAATGAGGCAGGCCTCCCATGGGAGTCAACACAGAATCACACACATCACATACCTACTCCAAAAGCAATGTTTTTACTGAAAGGATAAACTGATTTAGAGATTTTAAAGACCAATAACTATGTCAGACTCATATAATAACCAGTTGGGTACTTTTTATTAATTATTATTAAGCCTACTTGAAAAATATTTTCCCAGTAATGATTAGTGAATAAAAATGTGTGCTTTTATAGTTATTTTTAAGATTTATTTATTTGTTATGTATAGTGTTCTGTCTATGTCTTCACCCCTGAAGAGGGTACCAGATCTCATTATAGATGGTTGTGAGCCATCATGTGGGTGCTGGGAATTGAACTCAGGACCTCTAAAAAGCAGAAGGTGCTCTTAACCTCTGAGCCATTTCTCTAGCCCTGCTTTTATAATTATAATTATTAAGAATCAGAATTTTAGCCTTAATTTTTGCATTGGAGTAAATGATAATAAGCTACTTGCAAAATACAGCAGCATAGAGCTGGGTGCACATCTGTACACCCAGCCCTCAGGAGGCAGAGGCAGGAGAATGGCTGAAAGTGCAAGACCAGTCTGATCTACATGGTGAGCTCCAGGCCAGCCAGGACTGCACATTGAGACCCTGGATAAAGACAAATAAACAACAATAGGAAATAGAGGGTTTTTTTTTCTTTGAAAGAGAGAAAAACATGAAGTTAGGTGGATAGGAAGTTGGGAGGATTTGGGAAGGAAGAGTGGGCCGAAGGCAAAGAATATGATTATAGACTATACTATGTAAAAAAAATAGAAAAATTTAAATTGCAACATATTTAATTACTGCTATGATAATTAATACATAAATTAATTGTGAAACCCTAAGGTTTCATTGTTTTTCCCTAGAGACAATGTCTTACTTTCTATAGGCTAGTCTAACCTAGAACTTGCTCATAACCCAGTCTAACCTGTAACATGTGATCCAAAAGTGTCTGCATCTAAGTGTTGGGATTACAGGCATGTGTCACCATAGATGTTCTGGGATTTCAATCTTAAAATTACTAAAATATCCAGGTTTATATGTGTAAGATGTGTCTTCACAAAATGAAGCTTGATAGGCGACACTCTTGACCATCCCTTCCATGGCAGACATGCTGTTCTCTCGGTTTACATTAGCTAGGACACATGCTGCAGTCCACTTAATCCAGAGAGTAGAGTGCAGATGACTTGTCCATACACTATGATATAGCTCACATTGGAGCTCCTAATCTTTTTCTTAACACAAGGTCTTACTATGCAGCCCTGACTGACCAGGAACTAACTCTCTAAGTAGACCAGGCTGACCTTGAACTCAGAAACATTCTCCCGGTCTTGCCTTAAAGTCCTGGGATTAAAGGAGAGACAGCCGAACCACGCTCATGGGAGTTCAAACTCTACCCCTACAAACTCTACGACTGTGGAGCTTGCATGGGACCTAAGTAGGCTCTCTGCATGTGGAAGACAGTGGAGTAGCTTGGTTTGTGAGGGGCCCCTGGAAGTGGGACCAAGATCTATCCCTGGTACTTGAACTGACTTTTGAGAGTCCATTCCCTATGGTGGGATGCCTTGCTCAACCTTGATGTGGGGGTAAAGGGGCTATGTCCTGCCTCAATTTAATGTGCCAGTCTTTGTTGACTCCTCATGGGAGGCCTTACCCTTTAGGAAGAGTGGATGGGGAGTGGGTTGGAGGGTGGGAGGAAGGGTGGGAGGGAGAACTGTGGTTGGTATATAAAATCAATTTAAAAATTAAAAATAAATAAGTAATAAAGGCATGATCCATGATACCTAGCCTCAGATTTGTTGATAAGAAATAGGAAAGGATTTCTTCCTTCCCAGTTGTAGCTCAGATGTGGCTCAAACATATAATACCATCTACCCCACATCTCAGTTAATTCAAGTCAGAGACACCAAACAATCTCTAAGGTGTTGAGGCACAAAGGCGTTCTTCTGAAGTCAGGAGGTGAGGGAAGAGGCAGGCTTGTTTTTCACCAGATCCCTCCATATCCCACCAGTTTTCATGTTTAAGTCAAAAGGGCATGTGTGCTCAGGAATTTCAGAAGGGGATTAGAAGTTTCAAGAAAACTAAAAGTATCCCAGACTTTTCTAGTGAGAGGAGCTTATCTATAGAAAAGTCAAGGTACATGCCAGGGGCTGGAGGTGAAGGGGTGGAGATGAAGTTCAGCTACAGATCATCTGCCTCATAAGTGTAAAACTTGGGATAAATCTCTATCACTTACACAAAAAATGTTTAGCACGTGATACTTTCTACTGATGCCCATTTAAGGAGGTCATGATTTAGAAGCATTACAAATAATTGTGCAGAGGCTGGAATGATGGCTTGGGTTTGGTTCCCAGCATCCACATGACAGCTCACAACAGTCCATAACTCCAGCTCCAGGGGAACTGACACACACTGCCCTGACTTCTGTGAGTACCAGAAATATATGTGGTGTACATATACACATACATACACACATGCAGGCCACACACCATACATATAAAAATCTTCTTATTGAAAAAAAATGATGCAATGAAAGTATGCATATCAATTTTGTGCAAATATTTAAGAATTTATAGTAGCAATTTAGTTTTTAGAAAACTTAGTAACTACCTCAAAATTTGCTAACATTTTAGCATTTCTTTATATTCTTTAATTTTTTTAAATTTATTTTAAGCTATGGGTATAAGTGTGGAGTGTGTGCATCTATAAGCATGTGCCTGCAGAGGCTAGAATGGCATTAGATCCCCTGGGACTGAAGCTGCCTGAACTGGTGATGGCAACCACACCCAGGTCTTCTGCAAGAGCAGTACACAATTTTAACCACCATGCCATCTCTCTAATCTCCATCTTCCACATTCTTTAACACAAGTTGCTCACTTGTAAAAATATACTAGGTCAGGAACTTCTGTCTGTGCATCAAAATCGTGGCTGCACCCAGTATGACTTTGCTGGGAATGTATTGAATGAATGCATGCATGAATGAATGAATGAATGAATGAATGGGTTCATAGCCCAAGCACTTCTCAAAACAAAAGTGTTTTCAAATGCAATTATGTCTGTAGGAACCTAAATCTATTACATATTGCCATGTCTGTGTGGTTCAATACTTATCTGACTTATTTTTTTTGGCAATACTAAAAAACTAGATAAGCTTAATAGAAGCCCGTTCCTGGGAAGCAATGTATGGAGAGACACAGACTGGCTTTTCATTCCGATTCCCCAGAAGCTTTATTCTGAGACATTTGGATTCAATGATTTGATGATCTTGAAGCAAGGAGAAGAAATCCCCTCAACAGTCAACACGATTCTGTTTTCTCAAATCCTGGCTAGGACACACATGCTGTAAATGACACATACATGTGTGTGTGTGCACATATGCACGAGGACCTCGCCAACCACAGTGATATGTCACGTTTTGTCTCAGATTAACAATTTCTCATATTCTCATGCAAAATTCACACTATTTCCCATTTCTATGAATCCCACAATGGCCTTTCACAAAGCTTTTGGTTTTTCTAGCTCCCTTTTCTCTGACAGCCCAAACGCAGTATACATGTAGCAGTTTGATATAAAGCTTCTACGTCCCAGTTCCTAATAAAGGGCTTTCACAGAGCTTTTAATAATATGGTCCATGCTCCTGGAACTCTAGGCAAAGCTAAAAATCATCTCCCTTTGCCTTTCAACAAATTTCAGTTCTCGCCTCTGACCAGGTGCATGTAAACTCCACTGATGTTAGTGGAGGCGAAGCTGCGCATGTGGAGTGGGGTGTCTCTGAATCACACTCTAATCTTCAGCTACATAACTCTGGCGTCTGTTCAAATGATACCAGTGCCTCAGAAACATAATGTATGTCTGGTTTTTCGATCTGTATATTAAAATTTATTCATGTTTTTTAGTAGCTATTACAACATTTTGGCCAACATTTCCTAATATTGTTATACATGTATTCAGTTTTAACTGAGTACTACATGGGACCATAAATGTCCTTGATTTATAGTGATGAAATTAGAAAATAAATCTGATCACTGAGCAGATTATATTTGTTTTAAATTGTAGAAATTTTCTGTTGTTTCAACCTGGTTAAATATATATATAGTAAGGAAAAAACCTAATGTGAACAAAATAAAAACAGTGGCTCAGTAGAATGTTTCTGTGTGAATCATGGTTATATAATAAATTTTACATAATGAAAATGCATTGTAATGCATGCATCATAAACACTCAGCTAAATGAGTTCATACTAAAAAAACCACTAAACATTAAACTTGTCAGGAGAAAATTGACTAGCTCAATAATCTTATTTTATTTTTACATACTCCTGATGCTGAGAGCATGTACATATAGTTTTCTTGAAGGTTCCACACCCCTCCATCTTCAAATTTTATTTTCTCCACTTGTCCAGTTATCCACTCCCCCAATAGGGAAAAAAAATCAGTAAAATGCATAAAATATGGATGATTCAAATAGTTTGAAGGAAAGAAATAGTAAATTCGGTACGTTAGTGACCTCTGACTCTGGAACCCCATTCCAGTAGGACGTACTCATTGGCTAAATGTAACTCAACTTGCTTGTGTTTAAAACTCTATGTATTCAATCACGGCTAAGTTCAAAGCCTTTGCTTTTCATTGCCCTCCCGCATCTTCCTTTCGTGAGAGAATGGAGTAGAGGATTTTTTGTTTGCAATAGTGCAAGTAAAAGGCCCCATGTGGTGATTGGGGTTCCGCATGTTCTGGGGAATCTGCGGGACTCCACAGTCTGTGTTCTACAGGAATTGCAGTTACTCCAGACTCCAGGGATCTATAGGATCCCTCAGATCCTATCTCTTCCACGATCAAGCCAGATGTGTTTGGCTCAGTGCAGTTCCCATACTGATTGCTGAGCAGTCCCTTCTAGGAATTCAGTGTTCCTCTCACCCCGTCTGATCCTCAACACTCTCCTCAGGCTTCAAACCAGAGAATGAGAAACTCATTTCTGACTCTGTTCTTCTTCCTCTCCTCCTCCCAGTGAGTGGATTGTTTACTTTCCCTGCTACCTGACCAGAACCGTCTCTACAACAGAAATCTTCCCTTTCCCATTTCCTGTAGTTTTCTCCTGGCTTCCTCTCCAACGTGTTCATGATTTTGTCCTGTCTACAGAGGGACTTGAGATCCTATCTAATTTTAAAGAGTGAAATATAACTTGGATTAGAAAACCAGGAAAACTGTATCTTAAGAACAGCATAGAATGCCATTATGACTGTAAGAGAAAGCATGGGGGGGGAGGATGCTATAGCTTCAGGCAAGCTGTTCCTTTCTTTTTGTTTTAATTTGTATGTACTAACTGTAAAACGTAGTACATTTCATTGTGACATCTTTTTTTTTTTTTTTAAACAAGGTCTCTCTCTCTCTATTTAGTTCTGGCTGGCCTAGAATTCACTATGTAGAATAGGCCTTAAATGATCTGCCTGCCCTGGCATCCTGAGTGCAGGCGTTAAAGGCATGCACCATCCTACCTGCCCTAGGATATTTTTATACACATTGATAATGTTCTTACTTTTATGAAATTTTCTCCCCTTCCTCTTCCCAAATACATCTCGACTTCCCTGTCTTTCTTTACATCACAGAGCACACAATAAAAGACCTGTGGGGTTTGTCTTCCTGGGTCTGCCTATTTCATGGGACTTGATGAACACCAACTCCAACAAGTCTCCTGAAAAATAACATGATTTTGTGCTTGGCAGATGAATCCCTCTCATAAATATTTTATTAATTAATATATGCATCTTTATATCTATTTACTATTAGTAAGCACTTAGGATGTCTTGGCTACTGTGGACAGAGCTGCCAAACACATGAGTGTGCAGGTACCTCTGATGTATGTTGACTTAGATTCCATCAAGGACACAAAGACAGTGTCCTCCTCCATGTTCTGTATTGTAAGAGAAAAGACATGGTGGCACAGATAAAAAAAACCTCAATAGATTGATCAGAAGGTAATGCTGAGATCTCAAGAAGCAGAGAACTAAAATGAAGAAAAAAATCATGTTGCATTCTTTTCTTGTAAATTCTATGAATGATAGTCCCCCTTTCAACACACACACACACACACATACTGTATCTTTCCATACTATTTCAGAAATTTTTTTTAATTCAATGTTTTGTACATTTTGTTGTGTTTATTACATGTCAAACAATACATGTCTGTGTTGGCGTGGAGGGGAGCAACCTTCAGTCCTTCAGCCTAGCCTGACCATGAAACCCACTCTCCTTGCTTCTGCTTCCAAATTCGGCACTTGCAGTTTATCTAACTCTGGCTACCTGCAGGTCCTTCCTGTGACTACTACTATTGTAAGCATTTGCTCTGAGGCACCACAATGACCCATCACTGTGTCTAGCACTCATCTTGGAAACTTACATTCTCAAGTTCTGGAAATGTTATTTAGTTTGCTAAAAAATTGCTTTCCTGCTCATATCCTTCAAGACACCCACTTCTCTGTTCATTTTCAACATCCTTTATACAGATGCCAAACATTTACATTCTAAATGTTTCTTTTGTCCACCTTATCCCACTATTTTTTAAGATTTCCTCAACTTTATCATCTCCTAATACATCTGCTGAGGTCTGTCATTCCTACAACCATTTCTTTTAATTTCTGGACATTTTTATGTTCTTTGAATGTTGGTTTCTTGTTCTTCACTTTTCTATGATGGATGTAATACAGTCCCTTCCCTAGGGTTCTTAACCTCTTTTCATGCTACACGTTCTCTTTTTTAAGACTGAATTCTATTGTAGTAGTTGCCTAGGTCCAAATTTTCAGGCAGATGATTAATTGGGGTGTGTCCTTGAGAAAAATATCATTTTGTCATTGCAGATTTTTTATGAAATCTGTTCTTAGACAATTTCACACATATTCATTGTGCATACTGATCATTCTCAGCTCCCCCTTCCTAGCCCATCATTCACCATCTCTCCATTCCTTAAGTCTCCCTTACATTTATGCCTAAAGAATATGTGTAAGGAAAAGAGGGAGAGACAGAGACAAAAACAGACAGTCGCTGTGAGGCAGCTGCATGGCTGGGAGTGCGGAGGCTTCTGAGCTGGACTTTCAGAATGCTCCTTAATTAAGACAAACCAGGGCTTGGTGTTCTTGTCTCTTTCCAGCACCTCATTCAAGCAGCTCCTGATGAAAGAAGCAACTTTTAGCCAGGCAGACAATTCACCTGTGAACCCTCTGCTGCCAGCCTCACCCAACAACTTAGTCTAGTCTGGAAAGGCAAATCTTCACGATGCAGCATGTCCCCTATGGTCAGTCTTCTGCATCAGATCAGATCTTTATGTCAATTACCAAGTGGTCCTTGGTATTTCATAGTCAAGAAAGACACCCTAGAGCAGTTTTAGAAGCATCCAATACAAGCTGGGTTTTTATTACTGGCTATTGTGATCTCTATTGTGGAGTGAACAGAGAACATTTTATTGCTTCTCAGAGATTTTTTCTCTGGCTAATCCAGATTCCACAAGGAAGCATCTTCTGCCTGGACTGGCTCACCACCACTCTGGTAGTCAAGCAGGTCTGGACTCTCGGTACACAAATACACAATCCATCACATTGTTTTCAATTCAATTTCAAGTAACTGCCCTTCTTCCCTGCCACCGTGCACGTGTGCATGCATGGGGGGCGGGGGGGGGCGGGGGGGCAGGGGCATGCATGTTTGCTTCTCAATTCAGAGAGTTTCTGCATTTTTAAAATTTTATCTGCTCTGGAAATTAAACTTCTGATATCCTATCAGGTTGAAGAAGGAAGCTGTGTCTATGCCACTGGGTATTTATTTAAATATTTCATAGCTGATTTTCGTCAGTTATCCTATTTTTAGTTCTATCTCCAAACCCATTTCCACACACACCTGAAAATGCCAATTCCTGAACCTCTTGGTTATTTTGCAGTGTGAGGGCATCTCGGATTTTCCCACTGTCATCAAAGAATTTTGCTTCCTGGGCCTGCTGAGGTCAGTACCATTCATTCAATTGCTTTCTAGCTTCCAAATTTTGCTTCTTTTCCATTCCTTTAGTCCTGTGGGTGTATGCTTTTTTGAAAAATCTAATATTATTTTAGGAAGCAAACATACAATCTTCTACTTTAGAATTAGCAAAACAATGATTTGCGTATTCTCCCCCTCAGCTCTCATATTCCCAGTGGTCTAAAGAAAATAATTGTCTCTCAGTTGCCTCTGTTGTCCCTAATCTCAGACAAGGCCACTATTTATTAACTCTTTCTCCTTGAAGAGTTTCTTCGAGAAATTAAATACATATCTCCTACTGCTCTTACTGTAGGACCCTTGTACACTTTACAGTTTTCATCTCACACTGTCTGACACTTGTTACACCTCACCATAGAACTCATGCTTATTCTTTGTAAGTTTTATGTGGTGTATTGTTTAGGCAATTTTCTATGACAGAATACTTGATTTATTTCTAATCTTTGCTCTAACATACATATAGTAAACAATCTTGAACAAAACTAATTTGACATATAGACAAAGGCTGCTTCAATAAACATGTCCTGTCAAGTGGTATGTTGCCAATCACTCTGCATGAGGGTTACACTAATTCTTAACCACAACAGTAAAACTGTATCTGGGTTTGGTTTTTGTTTGTTTATTTATCTCATTCCTAGCATCGAACAGAGTTACCTCACAAAAATAAATAGGAAAAACGAGTTTCCAAAAACATTTTCACATTCCCTTATGAAATTTTTACGTCTTAAGATGTATTTCAACAGAAGAAGTTCAAATGGCCAAAAGACACTTAAGGACATGCTCACCTTCCTTAGCGATCAGGGAAATGCAAATCAAGACAACTTTAAGATACCATCTTACACCTGTCAGAATGGCTAAAATCAAAAACACCAATGATAGCCTTTGCTGGAGAGGTTGT
>NW_026067957.1:9252621-9284661 GCF_014885135.2 Alexandromys fortis | reverse complement strand
TGGCCTGGATCTGAAAAAGCCTGGGATAAAACCGGTCTCGCTGAACATAGCGGACAATGAGGACTACTAAGAACTCAAGAACAATGGCAATGGGTTTTTGATCCTACTGCACGTATTGGCTTTGTGGGAGCCTAAGAAGTTTGGATGCTCACCTTACTAGACCTGGATGGAGGTGGGTGGTCCTTGGACTTCCCACAGGGCAGGGAAACTTGATTGCTCTTTGGGCTAACAAGGGAGGGGGACTTGATTGGGGGAGGGGGAGAGAAATGGGAGGCGGTGGAGGGGAAGAGTCAGAAATCTTTAATAAATTTAAAAAAAAGATATATTTCAGCCGGGCAATGGTGGTGCACGCCTTTAATCCCAGTACTCAGGAGACAGAGGCAGGCAGATCTCTGTGAGTTCCTGGTTTGCAAGAGGACAACTAGGCTATTACACAGAGCAACCCTGTCTCACAAATCAAACAAACTAAAAAGATATATTTCATTTTGTTGAGCTTCAGTTGCATTGTTGATCATTAAGGAAGGTGTATGTTATATATGCTGTGTATGAGTGTAAGCATTAGTTCAAATGTATCATTCCAACATTGTTAAGCCAAATATAGAACTACAGTACATAAAAATATCCCCTCTCCTTGTAAACTACATATTTATACTTAGTAAGGACAATGAAAATAATCAGAAAGCAATGCCCAGGGCAAGGCATTTCCCACACACAGCACATACACACACTCACACTCTCCTTACACTGTCACTAGTCTAGCTGGTTCAGGCAGCATGTTTGAATCAACAGTTAGCCTATTTCTCGGCTATGTTATTAATCAACTGTATACTTTAGAAGAATGTTGGCCTTAAAATCACTAGGCAGAAAATGTCACATTAGCCAAAGACTGTGATCATTCTTTGCCCCATTTCCTCATCTGAAAAGGAGGGAAAGGACACTTCGCTATGCTCACAAACATAAAGTGTTTCTAATCAATAGACTCGGGATGGAGCTGGTCAGATGAGTCCGGTAAGAACACATGCAATATAAAAATTAGAGGCTTCTCACGAACAATATTTCAACCATAAAAATAGAGAATATTAAAAAGAGTATAAACTAACAGAGTACTTGTACTGAGAACTACATAAACTCTAAAATCACAAAATAAAATGTCCTCATAACTAAAAGTATGGGGGATGTGAATTTACTCATTTTGTGGTTATAGATCTTGCCCATTTTTGTCAGTATAAATCGTATGAAATGTTTCAGAAAAAACATTTTACATGTCAGACAAACGGAATAAAATATAGTGAATTAGGAAAAGTTAGAAACTATTTTTAAATATTTTTCTTGTTTTCTACATGTAATTATGTAATATTTTAAATATAAATTTATTCTCAAAGACTTACTATACCTTGATCTCATAATTATCCTACTTAAAAAGATTGGCACTAACAAATAACAAAAGCCTCAGATTATTTGTATATCTAATTACATATTCTGTAGGGTAAAAGAACATGAAATACCATTATGTGGAATATAAAAGTTTTTTTTTCAAACAGGTGTATACATTTTTTAAAAATAACATCTGTAGTGCTGGGTATAGCTCAGTGTGTGAGCACTTGCCTAGCATACACAAGGCTCTTATTTCAATCCCCAACAACATAAAACACAAACAAAATAAAAACTATAATAGCATATAACTGTCTCACAAAATGCCAAGTTCTCCCTCAGATTTTTTTTTTTAGTTGCAGCAATAGGTCCCCCTGGTGGAGACTGAGAATATATGTGTCCCATTTTTCTGTGGTTCCAAATAACAGTTCCAGTGTGAGCACTGATAAGGTGCTATTCTTCTTGGAACAACCGTGTAGTGAAAGTTGGAAGAGAAACGATGCCTGATGAAGACAGAGGGCAGGATAAAGGTTGACGTATCATCTCTACATGTAAATTTGTACTTAATACTCAGAATTGCAGAAATCAAACTACCTTTACCCTAAGAACTCCCCCAAACAAACCTGCAATGAAGCGTTAACACAATCTACAATGCACATGTCTTTTAAAGCTAGATTTACGGATATCTAGCCAAGACTTGTTGTACTTGGTCTATAGTCTTGTCCATATAAGACAAATGATTCTTAAGTGAGACAGAAGTGTCATTGCTCACTGAAAACTTCCACGATAATCACCAAGAGATTGTGTGCATTTTTAGGTTACACTGGGCAATATTCTATCCTAAATATCAGAGCTACGTGTGCCAACTCCTATGGATGATGGGAACAGAAGTTTTGGAAGTGAAATCAGAAACACATGTTCCCATTCATTTCATCAGTTATGGGACGCCCACCCAGAAGTTCAACCGCTTCAAAGCATTGTCAAACTCGGGCTTCATTCTGTACCCTTTTGCAAATCAACATGTGTTGCCAGCTCAGAGCAACAACAGAAATTCTCAGAAGATTAAACTGCTTCTTGTATCCTAAAAGGACCTGGAGAACCCGAACAGCCCTTATCTGTGGAAATAAATGCAAATCCCTTGAACTCAGAGCAGTCAATAGTTGGCAGTCTTCTCCGGGCCATGGTCCTATTGTTGCTCAATATCTGCAGGTGCCTTCTGCTACATCAGCCTGAATCTGGCTTCCCTTAGTCAGAGAGGCAGCCCTGGGGAGTTACTCATACAGCTAATCTGGAGCTTAACCCACCAGAATCCCTGAGTCATATTTAAAGAGAGTAGGTCAAATAATATAAAATCTTAGCATATTTGGAGAGGATGGGACTGAACTACAGCCAACTCTGTAGCTCAGGTTGGCCTGAAATTCACTGAGGCACAATCGATCTCAAACTCATAGCAATCCTGCATTGGCCTGAGTACTGGTATCAGCAGCAAGAACCACCATGTCTGGCTCATGCTTCTGTGGTGTATGAAGTATGTCACTGAGCCATGAGTATGTGACTGGCACTCTACAAACATACTGTAGGTCACATTCTACTCCAAGCTCTATTACCTCGAGGCTCTCATCTTTTCCCTAAATTTGGAGTACTGGAACAAGCTGATGGGAACACTTTGCAGCGGCAGAAAGCAGAGAGGAACCCTCTGAAGGCCAACGGTTTGATCCTGGAGACCTGAAATCTGGCGGTCTCTACTGTCTAACTGTGGTTGTCTGAAGATTCCTTTAACCGACCTCAAATAACGAAAGTTGTATTTGTTCTTCTCATTGTAGTTGGCATTTTATTTTTAATATTCCTAATACATCTGTGAAATTTGCCACTAGCCTATTTTTGAAAAAAAAAGAAAGTATACATTATAAAATGGAAAGTAAGTTTTTAAGAATTTTTGTCTTTTATTTTTAATCTCAATTAGCCATTTAAAAGTGGAGACCTTACTAGATGGTAGGAAGCAAAGGGATCTTGACAACTGAAAAATAAACAAAACCTCTGGACCTTACTAACTACCCAAGTAGCTAAATATACAGATCATCATTTTTAAACTTATTTCAACCAGCTGTTAGTAGTGTATGATTCATAGAAACCCTCAGATTATAATTCCTCCAAATGGAGGACTTGTATAAATACTCAAATTAATCGAAACTTAAAATTCTTACCTCCAGTGCATCAGGGACCTCAGACATCCAAGTTCAGACGCAAACCACTTGAGCCCACAGGCCAGTAATGACTTGGCAGTCCTTTCTCTGCCATCAGAGTCCCACCAGGCTTCCTATTCCCCTGTGACTTTCGCCAGTCCCCACTCTACCAACCCCACCGACATCTCAGTGGTAGAGGGCCTGCCTAGTGTGCACCAGGTGCTGGGTCTGATCCCTAGGATTAAATAATAATAATAATTTACCTCTAAACCCTAGCTATTCTAGGTCTATGTACTTAAAAGGTTCCGAGAGACTTTCTAAGATAATTACAGAAATATAAATAATAACAGAATTGTATACAATTGGGCTCATGGGCCAATAATTTAAACTACATAGTAAGTCTAATTTTAACAGCTTATATTTTCATTTGTCTTTTCAATTCACAAATTATTTTTGACAACACAATTTTAATTTTCTCCAAATGAGATCTAGTTATTTTTCTAGTTTAAAAAAATCCCCCTCCCTTTTATTAACCTTTTGCACAGTGGTGAAGTCAATTAAATTTGAAATCTTAAAATACAAATCTTAAATCTTCCTCCCAACTAATCTTAAAGAAGTTACTTTGTTCTTATATTGTTGAAAATTATTCCACTATCCCTTGGGATTTAGGTTCCGAACAATTATCACCCAGCAAGATTGTTACAGAAGAAATCTCCCATAAAGTGTAGTTGGGCCAGTTACTCAGATTTAATTGAACACTTAATCTTCATAGAAAAGGCAATGGAAATGTAGATCGTGCTTAAACTATGGTTGTATCTACCTCTTGGCAAAGACTGTAAATGCATGAACTTTGAGAATAATCAAAATGCACATTTTATAATGAAAGATTACTTCTCAGTAGGCCAGCCCCAAACCTTTACCCTGCTGTTAAATTTGCAGAGGCTTTCAACAGTAGAAAACGTGCTTTGGAAATATTTTTATCACTCAGCATTTAGTTGATGTACACTGTGTGGTTTTTATTCTAAAGTGCCATCTATCAGAAGTAGGCTTTCATCAGTATCACGAGAACCCATGTGCTACAGCACATGCCTTTCCTTGCTGTCAGGTGTGTACAGACCTTTTGGAAGACCCTGGGGACAGGCAGTCATGGTAATGCCATACAGAGAAAATGGCCGCTTTTTTTAGAGAACACAGTAGTGTGCTGGACAAATGTTACAAGCATATTAAAACCAGAAATGTCGACCTCCAGGGATTCTATTAAGTATCCCTGATTTCTATTCTTATGGAATAAGGAAAATATATTCTAAAATATTGTTAATTTATAAAATGAAGGTAACCTGCTGATCTTCAATTCTGTAAAATGTCATCCTCATAAAATTCACTGCACAGTGAGAACTGTTTACGTAGTCTCACTATAAAATTTGTAATTTCTTAAGTTCTAATAAAAAGGTAACAGACTTTATATACAATTACATAATAACTAATTACACTTTATACTTTGAGTGTTTGTCACTGGGGCAACTTTCACACATAGCTCAGATAAAATAAAGCCCAGGCTTTACTTATTTGAACTATGCTAGCAGGCTGAAAGTATCTCAACTGTCACAAATTGTATTGACTTTCTTCTTTGTTAAAAGAAGAAAGCCACTGAACCTAAAAACGCAACGCTCTTCTTAGGAAAGCTCATATAACGAGAACTGGATTGCTGGAGATGTGCTGGGGTACCATTTCCCATAATCCTTTGTTTGCCCCTACCTTCAAGAAGGCAGAATGCCCCATTAATACCTGGAGAGTCTATCTCCACGATTTCTCGATACATCATGGAAAAACAAAACCCACAGTGTTTTCTAGGGCTAGTGTTTTCTCTTTTCCTTATTGATTTACCACAATAAAATCCAAAATTTTCATTTTTCACTTTGCCAAGAAGTTAAATGGTTACAACTCTATTCAAGCTCAACTTGTCATTACAAAATCAGATTTCTAAAACATTGTAGAAAGAAAAGATGGGCCTATATACACAATCCATAGTCCTCTGAACTGAAGGACAGCAGACTTAGGAAGAAATCCGACATTATATATATATACACACACATACATACATATATATATATTCCTGTACTGAAGTGAGAAATGTCAAGCTTAATGAAACCTCAGAGCATGGACAAATGTTCTATTCTATTATCATGTATATTTTCTGATTTATTCTCAAATACAAGTGAAAGTGTAAAGACTAAAGATTTAAAAATATATTCTAAGTGTTAACAGATACCAGAAATCTAAAATAGAAAGTTTACCAAACTTAACATACTAATAAAATAAGAATTTTATTAATAAGTGTCTAAAAAACATGTGCATCAAAATAAAAATAGCTAATGCTAAATTTAGAAGCCTCCAAATAATATACACTACATTGATATTTTTAAGCTTTATATAGAGCTGCATTATCAATTTGAAGTTAAAACTGTCGATGCGAACAACATTGATCATACAGAGAAACTCAGCCGCAGTGAAATAAATACAAAGGGTGCTTAGCTTTGGTCCTTGTGGAGAAAGGACTAAATTGGTTTGTTTTTTTTTTTTTTTTTTTTTTAAACAGGACTTTAGTCACATAAAGGGAATACAGATGACAACTGCAACATTTTGGTGTTGATTCTCGCAATCCTTTATATGTCACCGGTCATAATAGCAATGAATTCCTCTTGATTTACTGTGGCAAAAAAGACAATATAATGGTCAGAGACACAGAAACTTTCTTTCCCCAAGGAACCATCACTTCATAATGTATTAAACTTTTCAACATACAAAAATCTTACAAGTCCAAACATAAATTCTAAATAAGTGAGCATCTTATCACATTAAGTAGGGACAACAGATGATATGTTACCATAAAAGTCAGTCACGTACATATCGTTTGTGCAGAAACAGTTTAAAAAGTGACAGTTCTAATGTAAGTAGTTTAACAACCATCTTTATAATCTTTACTAACACATTTAGGAAGGCTTCCTTCATAAGTCAATCTGCCTATACCACACATGTGAACTAACAGAATTCTAAAGAAAGAAAATATTTTCAAACTAGAAAAAAATGGCAAATTGTTGATTTTAAAGCTTATTTTGAAGAAAGAAATGACTGAAACCAAGTCATGTAACCTTAAAAGCATTAATAGAAATAACTTGATAAAATACAGATTATTATATAGCAACTATAAAACAAGAATACAGGAAATAGTCACGTATGATAATTATCTGGCACTTTACTAAAATTATAAATAAAATTTAGTAAGAAACTTAAATGTTTTAAGTATATTTATGCCAGCAACCTGTAATAAACAGGACTGAGCAATCTTAAATATGAATCTAAAGTAGGTGTATGTGAGTACACACCCTCACATACAGGAATGTTCACAAAAGAAAGTTTCCTATATACAGCAAGTGAGTATATGCACGTCAAGACTTAATAAGTCCTTTAAGGCATAAGTTATGGGTGGCAATTTTTATTATGGCACAAAACCACCACACTGAAAATAAAGACCTGGCTTCTAGCCACGGCTCTGTACAAAACAGTTCTGTATGTCATCTCCTTTGTCTAAAAAGTAAACTCAATGAGGATGTTTTTAGACTGTTTCTCTTTAAATCCTAGACAGTGATTTACTCAATCAAACATTTTCAGGTGTCTAATAAATGCAACACCACACATAGTACTGTATAATGCATCAAAACATATACAGGGTTCCTATCCTGAATCGAACAGAAGAAGTGAATAGATGTCACTATAAAATCCTTGCTAATTCAAAGACACAATGGTATCATAAATTTGAAAGATTTTATTCTTAGTCATTGTTCAAACAGTAGAGTCATGTTCTTCATATGTGGATAAAGAAAGTGACCTAGAAAATGTTGAGTTAAAGCATATATATCAGAAATTAGTACATTAATTCCAGAGATAGTTCAATAATTATGTTAGGTCTGAAACAGAGAACAAATGCTTGAAACACAAAATAACTTATTATAAAATATGGATCAGACCGTACTGGAAAATACCACTGTGGAAGAAATCATTAATGAGAAAATTTTAGATATCAGCAAATCACAGATCAGACAGTACATTAGAAATACAGCATTTAGAAGGAAATAGGGAAACGCCAAGGTAGGGAAATACCATTGCAAGCACAGAAAGGGAGCAAATACCTACAAAAATAAACTATGAATTAAAGATGAATGAGATGTTCAGAAGAGGCAGACATCCATGAACTCCTGTTCAGTCCTAAACACTTACAAGGCATTCTGGGATCTGAGAAACTGGAGTAGTGACTTCTGTGGCTAAAGAACACATCTGAAGAGCTTGTGAGAAGAAGACCCGTTCTCCCCCAACTAAGAATTCAAATAGGCAAGAACCCTAAACCAGGGGTCTTATCTAAAACTCTTAACTGAAGCCATCTACACACACCGAGGCTGCCAGACCAACACAAAAAGTGTTATCTTCTCGAGAAAACAATAAAAGTAGCCCCAAAATGATCTGATTATAAATCATATATAAAAGAATTATGATTAAAATACCCAATTTCTAAGAAGTAATTGCTTTACTCAATTTTCACTTTTCTTAAAATATAAAATTTCAATAATCAAATTTCAAATTAAGCTTCAAATAGAAGTTCCAAAATCACAAATAGTTGTTTTATATTATTTACATATACTTTAAAGTATAAAAGCATTTTGAAAATATTTAAATCTTTTTATGACTTAATGTCTAAAAACATAGGTTCAAAAAAGTAAAAAACAGAAAGTAACTAAGGGGACCAATCTTAGATACTTGACTACCAGAGAGGCTTCAGATGGTAAATGACTTCTTGTAGCACAATCTTTCTCAAGATTAACATTAGCTCAAAAATAAAAAACCTGAGTGGTCAAGAACACAGCTCCGCCTGACGATTCAGAACCAGGGAAAAGGCTGAATGGAAAGGAATGAAAGTCTCAGCAATCCTACAGAAATGGGAGACTCCTCACAGGTCAGCTAGGCTGCAGCACGCAGCCCAGGAACAGAGACAAGACAGTTTGAGAAATGACTCCCAAACACACATACACAGACGTGTGTGTGTGTGTGTGTGTGTGTGTGTGTGTGTGTGAATATGTGGTGGATGTATAGATAACTGTGTGTATAAACATGTATATATACACACATATTCATACACACACACAGGATCTGTGACTCAAGTTATGTGAGTTAAATTCCTCCCCATGCTGTTCTTGATCATGCTGTTTCATCACAGCAAGAGTGACCCTAAGAGAGAAACTGGTAACAGGAGAGTGGGTTTTACTGTGAGAGACCCGAAAGCATTGTTTTGGCAAGGACTGTGGAAGGGCTTTGGAACTCTGGGTTAGAAAAGCCAATGAGTGTTCAAAGCTTAGTGAGCTGTTCTGCGGGAGAGTGGAAGATAAGCAGGTGATGGAGGTCTGGCTTGTGAACGTCCAGAAGGAAGTTTGAGAATCAAAGACTCTGTTGAGGTTGTTGAATATTCTGAGTTAAGCATATGTGGTTCTGGTTAGATGCGGCTGAAGAATGAGCTATGGTTAACAAAATACCAAAACCACTAAGGTGAAACCACTAAAACCGCTTTAGCAAAACCTTCGCTCTGCTGGGATAATGGACACTGGCCAGCTTGGTGGAGATTAAGAAGCGAGCAGCATCCTGGAGTGAGGTCTTCTACAAAGTGTTTCCTCAGCACACAGAAGCTGTGGTTCAGAGGTGTCAAGGTTGTACCTTGTGCTGGCAGGCCAACTTTGTCTGATGTAAGATCCCCCAGGTGGCACAGATTTTGAAGGCATGAAAGGACACGGAGAGCAGCTGACAATTGGCACTGTGTGGCAGGGCTGGAGCCCTGAAGACAGAGGCCATTGGTGAAGTGCAGCTCAATTGCAGCAAAAGACCCCAAAAGTCTGAAGACACAAGTATCAGGACATGAAAACAAAGAGCAGCAGCAGCCTTGAGTGGCGCTGGCTTGAGTTCAGGAGATAATCTGTGGGCTGCAGATGTGACCCAGAGACATTGACCAGGCCTTTGGAGGAACCCAGATGACTCTAAGTGGACGGATCCCAACATTAGATACTGGGTTATTTACAGAGCTGGGAGTTTGGTTTTCCTTTTCAGAATGTGACTGTTCCTGGTTCTTCCCTTTGGAAAGCAATCCTCCATGCCCTCTGTATCAGCTCCTGCTTCCAGGTTCCTTTCTACTTTGAGTTCCTGCCGTGGCTTCCCTCAATGGACTATGATTCAAGATATGTAGTTCAAATAAACCCTTTCCTCCTCAAGTTGCTTTTGGCCATGGTGTTTCATCACAGCCACAGTAACCCTAAGACACCAACCATCATTATCATCATTATTTAAAAAGGAGTCTACTATGGCTTCTTAAATGTTGCATTTATCTTTACTAAAGTACATACTGCATTTTGTTTTATATTATTTATACTTATATTGACAGACTGGGGTACTATTCCTTCTATATTATCAGATATGCCTATAGGCCTATGTCTATTTTGTACTATACATTATTTATCTTTATATCCACATTCACTGTCTTTATTACTTAAACCCCATAAAGTTAAGAAAAATTGTTATTGTTAAAAACTGGATAGCATTAAACATTTATAAGACCAAATGAGTTAGTAAAGGTCACAAAAAGGCAGCAAAGTATTTTTATCTTCAGCAGTTTAAAATGAAAAAATATAAAACTTGGTTTATAGCCAAGGGGATCCATATTAAATAAAGTATCAAACCAGTTTGCTCCTCTAGACGCTATGAGCCTCACTGGAACCCTCACCAACCACAGGTACCCTTTCAGAGACTTCTGAGAGAAAGATGGTGTTCAAATGGACTTGGTTGGGAAAATGTGTAACACTTCAACAGACAGGCAATCAGCCCTAAGATGAAGAAGCATGAGCAAATGCAAACACAAACTGTCTTCAGGACACAGTGTTCTATAAAGTTGACGCAGGAAAGAAGAATGCAACGCAACAAATCAGGTACTAAGTATAGAACTGGCGTAGGAGGATTTGTACTTTACTCTGCAGGTAGTAATGACTCTCCAGGGTCTGAACAAAGAAATGACATCATTGTAGCCTACAGTTTAGAAAAAAAAATATTATCAATACAATGAAGAGTGGCAATTGGAAGGCTTTAAGAGACATGGCATCTCACAGGCAGTTAGGGAAAGAATACTGTAATATTTTAAATAGAAAGCAGGGCCTGAATCAGAGCAGCAGAGGACAATAAGAAACATAAATAAGTAAAAGTGGTTGAAAGAAAAATCAATTAATTTAGTAATAGCTCAGAAGTGCAAGCTGGTATAGAGAGAAAGCATTAAAATCTAAAATTTTGGTAAGTAGCTAAATTTTGGGGCTATTTTGTCTTCAGAGAAGTACGTATATTTCATATTATAAATTACATAGTGTTTTAAAGATCTGCTTCAGTACAAATAGAAGTTCACAGAGTTTGGCACCCAACTGGACTCCCATCTATTCTGGTGGCTGAGGCAAAAGGATCCTAAGTCCAAGACTAAACCTGAAATAAGCTCAAGGCAACACGCGGCTAATCTTCAAAAATAAAAGCAAAAGAAAAGGTGGAGGGAGAGAAAATTTGCTTGGAGTCTTGAAAAATCAACAGATTTTAGAAAACAAGGAGGCCAGCACTTACTTTCCCCATCACCGTCTTTATCAAATTCTTCTATCATAGCCCGAAGTTCTTCATCACTCATATTTTCGCCCAGTTCTCTGGCAACACGTCGCAAATTCCTCAGGCTTATTTTACCTGAATCGTCATCATCAAATAGTTTAAATGCTTTCAGTATCTCTTCATGTGGGTCTCTTTCCAATATCCAGTCTGTCACTAGAATTAAAAGAAACGTTTTTAACAAAGCTGTTCTGCTACAAGGAAAGGCATTTATTATTTTCATTACACCATCAAAAGTAATTTGGTCCTATTGGAATCTATAGATTCATTTGAAAATTTCAAATGCCTGTAGCCAGAAAGTACCAGAATATTTAATGAGCCCAAAGTGAAAAATACAATTTAAGTCTTCTACAAGTTGTTGTCTATTGCTATTTCATCTGCATTTGGCTGAGTAAGCACCTAGTCAAGCTAATGGTATATCAACTACACGTAAATCCAAAATTATCTTTTCGCCATTAATTTTATCCAAAAAAAGGTTTCCAAGAAACTAATTGAAGTATATTACTATAAGTATGCAAATCAAAGCTCATAAATATTCATAAAAAGAATTGGCATACCTACAGCCATAACACCAAAATAAAATACCACACTTAACTCTATGGCACACACTCAACTTATTTTGAATTCAGTCCCAACAAGAAAGCAGGACAAGAAAAAAGTGTTATGAAATTTCTTCATTGATTAAGTAACATACATGACAGGTAAACCAGAAAGGCAGACTGCTGAAATCCTAATGCACTTAAAGAACAACAGATGGGAAGCCAAGATGTGCAGTCCTATCCCACCGACACTCTACTGGTACTTCAGAGATGTGTCTATATATCCACCTGCCAATTCTCTACCAGAGAATGCAGATTTCTTCGGACTTGTAACTGCCACTAATTCTCAGTAACTAAAGCATTACCCGACATAACGTGTTTTACAGTGACATTCCTCCACACCTTCACCTTCTACTTCTGTTCTACAAGTACTATTTCTTTGCAAGAAACCTTTTTCAATGGAAACAAACCAAGCACTGTGGCTCACACCTACAATCCAGTAGGAGGATTTAAAATAATTAACACCCACAAAGTGAAGGTATCAACTATTTAACAAAACTCCAAATTCTGTCCATTCAACCACTTTTTTTGATTTTTATATTGTAGTACTGGACTTTATTGACATAAAGCACACTAAAACCAACTACAAAGATAGATGATTTAATTACACTGTTGTTATTAGACCTTATAAAAATCAGGTAAGGTAACAGCTAATTCTGAAGGACTACATTAAATCAAAAACCATGAAAGACACTGTTAGAAAGTTCCTATCCAAACATACAATATTTATTTCAAACTCACAAATATCAGACCTTCAAGTTCTTCGCCAGCCACCTATCGGCTTTGTTGCCCCGGACCTCCACTGACTGAAGGGTAACTACATCATTTACTCATTCTGAAATAATGGTAATGCTTTCGATCCCATTGAGGGTCACTTATACTACAGTTCTAAGGACACCATCTTGTTTCACTCTCCAACAGAGCCCTCTTTCTTTTCATCCTAGCAATCCTGACCATAAAGTCAACCTTCTGTCTTCTCCAGACTCTTGTTGGCTCATTGCCAATCTTCTCATCAGCTACTTTTGGAAAACATGGTATCCCAGTCCTTAAGTTCTGCTGACTAAAGTAAACTTTAGTACATTACCTAAGACATCAATATGACCTGAGTCTGCCTTCCCAGCGCTCTGACCTTCTCTAGCAGAGGAGACTCCATGAGATCAAACGTCTCAAACATGCTGACCATCTAGTACCATTGCTTTCTGTGCCTGGACTGCAGTTCCTCTACTCCTACAATCTTCCTGGGAATCTAAGATTCCTGAAGATTTAAATTAAAAGTCCCCTTTGAAAAGATTTAACTTCTCTAGTTGAATCCTTGAGAGATATTTCCAGTAAAGGGCCAGATAAAAACATTTGAGGTTTTCAGGGAACTTAAGCCCACAGTCTAAACTACTCACTCAAGTATGGCAGCAGAAAAGCAGCCTGAACAAATGGGTGGTAGAGCAGAGTATGCAGTCAAATTCAGTCCAGGGCTACAGTCTGACAACTTTGGTCCTCGCTACCAATCTCCCTCTATCACATAGAATCAGAGTCCACACACAAATCCTAAGGTACTAAAAACAATTTCTTGGTAATTTTAACTAATTCCCATTTTTTCCACCAAATGCAAAAATTTCTATGTTGGATAAATAATCAAAATGAAAACAATATAATATTGTATTTTAGATAGAATTTAAAATGTAAGTAGTACAAGCCAGGAACAGAAGAAGTATAAAAACATCTCACTTCTAATCTTACCTTAAAGGCAGCAATTCCTGAAACACCTGCTACTCATTACCCAAATGATGCTAACTACCCTTGCACTGAATGGACTTTTTTTCTTATAATGGAGAAAGCTCAGGAAGTGCCAAGCTCATCTGGAATTCTATGGGACAGTGTCCTTAGGCTACAACAAATGGTCCACAAAGATAAGATCTAGGTAATATGGAACTCTGTTCTTAAATACTAAAATATAAAAATTATAATTCTTAAAATTATATGTATGCAAAAGATGTTTTTACAAAGCTATGAATAATAATGCTTTAAGTAGCCTTCAACAATACAAAACAGAAATAAGACAACAAGAATACAGAACAGAATATGTCCCAACAATACAAATATATTTCCAACTTCTGAATTCAGAACAAAAGACTCATTCCCTGACCCTTTCTTTTTCTTGAAGACAGGGTCTCATTATGTAGCCCTGGCTGGCCTGGGACTCCATATGCAGACCAGGCTAACCACAAACTCAGAGCATGGGCTACCTCTGCCTCCTGAGTACTGGGATTATTCTTAATCATAGTAACAGCATTTGATAGCTCTTCCAATATACAGTAGTGTTTAATATTTCCCATGTTAATAAACTACATAACCCTTATATATTATTACATTATCCTCATTTTATAGAAGAATATGACACACAGACAAGTAAACTAATCAAGTTCACTGACACTTGGTAGTCAGAACCAAGATGGGGAATGCAGGGAGGGAATCGGGCTCCCAAGCAGCCTATGCTCAGCATGTGCCTTGATTATAGCTTTGTCACAGCCGCATCATCCCCACCATGTCCTGACTCCTGGGTCCTGGGATCCACCTTAGCAGACCACCCATATTGTTAGAGGAAAGGTGGTTCTTGCTCTCCGCTCAAGGGGGGAATAAATCTGCCTCTCTAAACAGTCAACGCTGCCTCCTAAGTTGAGGATCTTCTGTGTTAGGAAGAATGCTGCTTCCTCTTATATTTGTCATTTTACTTCTGCCTCCTGTGCTTTCAGTATGAGCTTTTTAATGAGAGCGAGATAAATCTTTGTTTTCTGTCTTCTTGTTACCATTTCTTTTTCTTGCCCCTATTACTTCTCTTTTAAGACTTAAATAATTGCATCAGTTTTCAATTTTTAAATATATACAAATGACTGCATGGCATGCTTAGCTCATGATCTTTAAATTTTATCTTTGCTTTATAACAGCAGCTTACTAAAACTGAACCTAAATATTTATTCAATCTATTTATAACATTGTAGGTAATAACTTTAAGCTACAATAGCCAATTTCCTGCCTTCCAGAATCCTCTACTGAAGTAAGGGGGGAGGGGTTGTTTTTGTTTTGGTCAGAATCCTCTACTAAAAAAGCTTTATCTGTATATATCATGAGTGACTCATTAAAATCAAATCGCCAAAATTGATGCCTCACAACACCCTGTCTGTGGCCTCGGCTTAGCAACAGATGACAGGCATCACTAAGGTTGTTAAGAATGCAGAGCCTCATAAACTGTGCACCTAAGGAGATGTAGTCATCCTCTCCCACAAGACACCGAGTCCTACTACTTCTGTCGTCTCCCACTTTGCCAACAGAAACTGCACAGGGCAGCAATCTTCAGAAGATTTCCTCAGGATCAGCATGCTACTTTTTCTTTTACAGACAAGAAGTCATTTTTGGTCACACTTTAGTGACATAATATTAATAAACCAGAAAAGTAACACAATAATTCCTTGTTAAAAATCATCAAAAGTTAAAACTAATTTTCACAGTATAAGTCAAAGTATTTTTCTTTGAAAACCAACATAAATTTCATAGTTTCCCAACAACTACCGGTTATGAAGACTACTTTAGTACACACCAACTTCATTAAAATCTTGGAAGGTGATTTTGCCTGTGGCTTCTCTGTCATAATCTTTAAGAATCTTCAGCACATCAGCTTTTTTCACATCAAAACCCAAGGCTCTCATTGCCACCTTTTGGATTAGAAGGGAAAAACAAATTATAAAGCACTCCTTGTAAAACAATCAATCACTGATTTCTAAGAAAGTTTTACATCTTAAAAGATGACAATACTAAAGCACAATGATTTTGCATTTTTTATAAATAAAATAAAATGATACTGTACTGGTTTTTCATTTTGAAATTAAATAGAAGTTTTTATTGACATTTTCCTTTTTTATATACCCAACTAATTTTTTAAAAGTTTACACAAAATACATAAAATAGTGCACTAAATACAGAGATAACAATTCTTCTGTCACTGAAGGATTAAAAAAACGTATCATAAATATTAAAAGGGTAACCAAGAGAATAAAAGCACCCTGTTTTAGTGGCACATGTCTTTAATCAAGTTCTTGGGAGGCAAAGGTAGAAGGATCTCTGTGAGCTGGAGGCCAGTCTGTTCTATAAAGCAAGCTCCAGGACATCCAGAGCTGCTACACAGAGCAACCCTGTCCCAATAAATAAATAAATAAATAAAAGCAGTAAAACACATAAAATTGCATGAACTTCATAATCTTACCATTCAGGAGACAAGAAAGAGTGTTGTAAGCTGAAATTAGTATGGAATACAAAAAGAAAATTGGTGCAGGAGAACTGTCTGTATTCTGTCAATCATATTTTAAATAAATGCTGATTGGCCAGGCAAGAAGTATAGGCAGGTCAACCAGACAGGAAGCAGAGGTGGGGCAATGAGAACAGAATTCTAGGAAGGAGGAAGCCCATTCCTCCCATTCCTGCCCAGACCATCGAAAGGTAAGATGTAACCTGCCCAGCTGAGAAAGGTACTGAGCCATGTGGCTAACATAGATAAGAATAATGGGTTAATATAACTCATAAGAGTTAGCAAGAAGCCTGAGCTAATGGGCCAATCAGTTTATAATCTTAGGGAGTTTTCTGTGTGATTTTCTTTGGGGCTTGCTGGCTGTGGGGAACCAGGCAAGACAGAAACCCCAACAAGCAGGCCACCTCATGTTACAGAAAATCCTTTCTCAAAACCCAACAAACAGCATTTCCATTGGAGCGACCATGATTAGCCACCAGATTCTTTTCAGAGTAATTTAAACTGAAGCCATTTTGCTGTTAGTACCAGGAAAGAAGAGATGTGTCACTAGATAGTGAAATCTTAAGAGAGTCAAATCACTCCTTAATGAACAGGGCAGAGTTGGTGGAAAGGATGTGGGACTACAATAGATGCTGAGCCAAAACTAGGAAGGACAGAAAAGACAGGGCTGCTTACCTTCTCAAGATGGGAAGAGTTTGGGTAGAAGCAAGTGAGAAAAGTGATGAGAAAAATATATATATGTATATAGCATTTAATAGAAAATCCAGGTAGAGGGATCTTTCCTTAGTGTGCAGGGAGCAGCCAGTCAAGGTTTATGAGCAATGAACACGGCCAAAGACTTGAAGAAAGACATAAACTTAACTTAAGGTTGTGAAAAGGCAAACCAGAAGTGAAGAAGCTCCAGCTATGAAATAAAATCCCAAAGCATGGGAGTCAAAGACAACAAACAGCTAAGACACTGGACAGGCATAACTCATGCTATGTGGCTGGAGAATGGCGGCAGCAACAACAGAGTGTGATGGGGAACAAGCTAAAGGAGGAACTCAAGGCAGAGGCTAAAGGGCCAGGCCTAGCATTACTTTTAGATATTCTATCCTCTCACTATATAGTTCCTACCCCTACTTGGATTGCCATTAAAACTCCTAAATAAACATTTAAGGCTACTTAACGATTTCAAAATGTTCTCTTTCTTACTAAGTGGAATGTAAAATATGTAAGACTCTCATCAATTTCCCCTACTATCTATACTAGTAATTTTAAGCCTTAAATTTGACATGGCCCTCAACATTAGGCACTAGACAATTTACATCCTTTGTAGCAAAGAAAAGCACACTAAGAGTGTGTTAGGATTATCTTAAAAATTAAAAAAAGATAGAGCTGGGTGGAGATGATGCACACCTTTAATTCCAGCACTTGGGAGGAAGAGGCAAGGAAATCTCTGTGAGTTCAAGGTCAGCCTGGTCTACAAAGTAAGTTCCAGGACAACCAAGGCTATTACAAAAATAAAGCCTGCATCAAAAAAATAAAAATAAAAGCTGGAAAGACAACATCTTCTGATGTGAGATGTGTGTGTGTGTGTGTGTGTGTATATATATGTTGTTTTATTGGCTGATGCATAAAGCTGATTTCCAAAGTGGCTGTACAGGCTTGTACTCCCACCAGCAATGGAGGAGTGTTTCCCTAACTCCATATCCTCTCCAACATAAGTTGTCATCAGTATTTTTGATCTTAGCCATTCTGACAGGTATGAAATGGTATCTCAGAGTCACTTTGCTTTGCATTTCCCTGATGATTAAGGATGTTGAACAATTCCTTTAGTGTCTTTCAGCCATTTGTGTTTCTTCTGTTGAAAATTCTGTTTAGCTCTCCACCCCACTTTTTAATTGAATTACTTGGTATTTTTTTTGTCTAGTTTCTTGCATTCTTATATATTTTAGAGATCAGAGGCGACATTCTCTTAATCTCAAAATTGTCTATGCTGCGCCAAAGAGATAGCTCAATGGTTAAGAGGGCTTGGCCCTGCAGCCATGAGAGGCAGAGATGGAATCCCCACCACCCACATAAAGGACAGGCAGGGCTGCAAGTGCACTGAAGGGTGGATACAGGTCTGGTTCCCAGAGTTCACTCTAGCCAACCTAGGCGAAGTGATGAGCTTCCAGTTCAGTGAGGTTCCCTGTCTCCAGGCAAGAAGATGAACAGTGATGAAAGATACACAAAGCACAGGTCTGCCCTCCACACACGACACAATGTGGTGTGCATGCCTGCACAGGACACCTACATGGTTTTAAATCTGAGCGCTATCGTCCTCCAAAGGAAACCAAAAAAGGGAAGAGTATGCTAAGATCTGTCCCTTCTTTTCCCACACCGCACCTGGGTGAATGAAAAGCCATCCTTTCCACCAGGATGTCCCTTCACACTTAAATACAAGCTTCTAAAAGCCACATTAGGGTTCTTACTCAGTTTTAGTGCAGCACCTGTAGGTGGGTGCTGAAAACAGCCTCACAGCTCTAAAACAAGCTTTTAAAATAGACTTTAAAGCAACAGCCAACAAAGAGATTCGTTTAAACAAAAGCCATGTGTTATCAAGTACACTGTTACCTTTAATTCGTGATAATCTATCGCGTGGTCTTTGTCGGTATCAAAGAGCTCAAAGGCATCTTTAATTTCTTGCTTCTGTTCTTCAGAGAGCTCTCTTCGCTTTTTCCTCTTTGTTTTGTCTACTACAAGATCACTTCTATGACACAGAAAAATGTGTTTAGTCCACTTCATCTCACCTCACTTAGGACAAAGAATGGCTTTCTAAATTTCAGCAAAATAGAGTAGTCTGGAGAATAAACTGTCCCTAAATCAGCGTCCTGAAGTGTACATGTATAAACCAGCATCCAAAACACTATAGTTATTATTCATGTCACCTACCAAGACCATGAAAACAGAACAGCCCATAGGAAAGTAAACTTCATAAATGACAGCTGTGCTGTATTTGGTTTACCTTGGACAGCTTCTAATTCAGTTCTCACAATTACTAGGTAAGGCACTTTAGTGATGTAAGTTCAAAATGCTTTTAGATTATACGTTTCTAACAGTGCTTTGTGTTTTTATTCCATTGATATTAACCAGCCAAAACATAAAAGCACATGAACATACAAATACTAGACGGGCATACGAACAGCAGCTAATGTTCGTGCCTTAGTCTATGTGATGTTTAAAACAGCTGTAACTCTCACTTAACAGATAAAACGATAGGTTAAACGTCTTCATTTAAAAACTCTGTAGAAGCGTAAAAGATCATCTAAAAAGGGTATTTCGAGCCGAAAGCGTCTGCCTTAAAGGCTGCCAATGCAAAAGCAGGCCAAATGTTTAAATGAGGGCACTACACGTGTATCCGCACGTTTTGAAAAGATGGAAGCTTTATAGCCAGAAACCTAGCAGAGTGAATGTGCGAGCGGCTAACTTCTAAGGGACAGAGGGGATGAAGGTGGCGGCCCTGGGTGCCCGCCACACCCCGCCCGGGCCACCAGCGTCGCCCTGCGCGGCAGTGCCCAGCCCGCGAGTGTACATGGACAGGGTGATGAGCCAATGGGGAAGGTGGTGTCCGGACGTGACGGGAGGGAGCGAGGACACCAGACCCACCCGGGTGGGCGAGCGCAGCGCTCGGACCGGGATGAACCGGGCCGGGCCTCAACTGCCCCAGGAAGGCGGCAGCCAGGCCCGGGCCCCGCTCACGAAGGACGGAAACCTCGCGAGACTTCGCTCCCGGCGCGGCGGTGCGAAGGGCCCCAGGGCAGGGCGGCCGGGAGGCGGGGACCGCGGGGTGCTCGGCGCTCCGGTGCCGCTCGGCCCGGCCTCCCTTCCACGCCCCGTGGCCCTGCGCGGAGTGCAGGCACGGCTTCCTCGGTACCGACCTCAGAGCTAAACTCATTTTCTCTTCCGACCGAGATGTTCCGCCCAGGGCCTTTTCCGGGAGACCCGCTCAACAGCCGCCAACCTCCACGGCCGCGCGGACCACCCACCAAACAGAAGCTTCTGGCCGCGATTGGCTGGAAATTGCCAACAGTCGGCCCATTAGGGCGGAAGCCTCTCTGTCCTCTGTTTTCATTGGTCATCTCAATTGTCAATCAAGTACCCCTTCGGCCCGCTGCCTCTCTGGCCCCTTGGATTGGCCGGGTGCTGTTGGGAGCCCCTTGCCCACGTCAGTCACCACGCTGAGTTCCGCGGTAAAGGCCAGGCCCCACGCGTGTCACCGTGTGCTAGAGCCGAGCAAGCGGACAGTCTCGAGGAACAGCACAAGAGCCTGCTCTAAAACAGGCAGCAATGGTTGAGGATCCAGGTCGGCGAAAAGATCAGCAATTTTGGGTGGCCCGTGCATCTCAGAAAGTTAAACCGTAAACCTGAAGACTTTGTTCTCCATTCTTATTTCAGAAACTACCAAGCTGCTTAGCGTTTTCCCCCTTACAACTTTTGCAAGTGATTCTAAGAACTCACTCTGTAGACCAGGCTGGCCTCAAACTCAGGGAGATCACTGCCTCCGCCTCCCAAGTGCTGAGATTAAAGACATGAGCCTCAACCTCTCAGCTTCCACGGTTACGCTCCTCTGACCTCCAGGCAAGTTGTGTCAGAGCACAAACAAAATATCACACAACATTCCCCCTTTTTTTTTACTAAAAAGAAAGTTTTAACTAACATAGAAAAAACTATATATAAAGTAAGTACAATATATGTAATTATATACAGGCAATAATTACACTGTCTAGTCCATTACCATTTGACAAATTCGGAGAAAACATTCCATTATCCTATCTTAGGGAATCTAAAGCATTGTACCTAATTTACTTCATATCCTCACTTGTATCACCAACCCAAAACTATCCTTTTATGTCTCTCAACCTTATAAAATTTATACCTCTTTTGTGACTTTTTTTCTGAATTTGTTAACAAGGAAAACTATAACTATTTAGTCTTCAACTCCATCAGAGATCCGAGAAGGAAATAATGTTAACTGAGTAATAAAGAAGTGCAATCAAGCAACTTCCAAAAAATGTGAGAAATGACAGAATCAGCTAGCTGCCTGGACAGTCACCTAAGGTTCCTCTACAACTTTGGGGTATTCATCTTCGGCCTGCAGACCTAGATATCTGACAGAGGTTTCTGTGAAGCAGGATATTCTGAAGGACTGTCCTACCTTGTCTTGATGAAGTTCAGCAGTGATTTCTTTTGTATTGTGCTTGTCCAATTTGGACAGCATGCTGTCAGTAGTTGAGGCAAGGGCACTTTCTTGTCCAGTGGCTAACTTCTGTCAAAAAGAAAATAAACTTCATATGGAGTTTCATTGATGCCCATCTTCTTTTCTAAAGTAGATTGGTACTGCCAGGAGAAGATGTGACTCATTGTCATTTAAAAAAATTATGTTATTAAAAACATCTTAAATGACATATTCTATGGCTCTCTAAAGTGTTTGAAGACCACCTATCTGCCTAAAATACATTGCTTGCTGCTTGACCTTGAAAACATACCTAATATGACGACAAGTTTGATTATAATAGGTGACTAACTACTAACCTTCATTTCTTTATTATCCTAGTTGTAATAATAACTTTCAAATACTTGAAATTTACATTATGTCCTTAAATAAGTTGTATAGGTGCAATACCTTAAACAAGAGTAGAAACATAGATTCTAATAAAAATAACCTCAAATTTGTATCAATATACAAAAATCCATATCAATATAAAGTATTTAGACTAGTACTCACTTTTTAGATTAAAATGTAAATCTAAAAGGATTTACCCTTTTATCCTATCATCTCTATATCCTCCGATTTTTCTTTTCAGAAAAAGATCCCTGAATCTAATCTCCTTTGTTCAGCTTTTTTCCTGATCACTACCAATAACCAACAACCCTAAATGATGACAAATATCCATAACTATTTGAACAAGAAAAATTTTTAAGACTCAAAATAAAACCAAAGTATTATGAGATTAGTGGCAATAGAATAGTCCTGATTTTTCTTCTGTTCCATATCAGGTGACTCTTCTGACATGAGACAGAGATTTTTGATTTTCCTTTAACAAGCATGCTTGAGTTTAAAGAAAGAGAGAGCCACACTCCAACTTCAACTTCAGCTATAATTTGTAATTGAATTGGGACTATAAAAAGACCATTCACATTATAAGTCTATAAAGAACAGAAAAATAAACATTTGGGAAGATTTATTTTATCCTGTTGGATATGTGATATACAAATAGGCCAATTTATTCTTTTTCTTTGGACATTTTCTCTGAATTATTTGTCCTTTTTCTTCAGATGTCTCATTTGTCCAGTGGTTTCCATATTACCTGGATGCCTTCATTCTCCTAAAAAGACAAAGCAAAACCCTGCCACAACCCTTACTTTGGAGAGGTCCCTTTTTGGCAAGTCATATCTGATCTAATGAAATTCATTTGTTGGTCTTATAAATTAGTTTAGAGTGAATGGCCATGTTATTTGATAAACTATCGCCTCTTCCAATGAAGAGGTCTCTCTTGTCCAAATCTAATCTTTATAGTATTTGCTTTATGGATTCTCCTGAACTTTTTGTTTTATCTTCTAAAGCTGTTCTATCATCCAGAGCAGTATGGTTTTTTTTTTATAATATGCATTATGTCCTTTAATTGCTCCAGGGAGGAATTCCCCCCAAGAGTGAATGACTGAATCAAATTTGACGAGTGTTCCACAAGAGGCCTCCCAAGGTGTTTCCAGATGGCAAAGGTTACCTTGTCTGTTCCTCTTGATCTGCATTCATTGGTCCATTGTCTGCCATTGCCACACCTTCTGCATACTCCAGAAAGGAGGAGCCTTCTGTTTGGATTATTCATAGCAAAAACATTGTTTCTACAAACACCCTGCCTACAATTCCTTTTTAGGTGACCTTGTTTGCCACAATTAAAACTCTGGTGTTTTTATTTATCTTTAAGCCTCTGTAAATCACTTCTCTTATCCAAGCATCATCATAGTTATGAGATTCAATATTGACTATATCTCAGATCCTTTCCTCTATGGATGCTGTTCTTGCCTTTAAAGGCCTAATTACCATTTTGCACTGTGAATTAGCACTTTCAAAAGCCAAAGATTCAATTATTATTTGTCTATCTTCTGAATTTTATATTATTCTATTTACAGCTGAAATCAATCTTTGTGAAAGAAAGAAAGAAAGAAAGAAAGAAAGAAAGGAAGGAAGGAAGGAAGGAAGGAAGGAAGGAAGGAAGAAAGAAAGAAAGAAAGAAAGAAAGAAAGAAAGAAAGAAAGAAAGAAAGAAAGGAAAAGAAAAAAGAAAACAGTGGAGATTCTTTTGGTCCCTGTATAACTTTAGTAAATGACTCAATTCTCTTTCCAACTTCTTCAATTCTATCCCAAACATTCAAAGCTGCTGCACAACATAGAGCCAAGGAGTGATCATCATATGAGACTGTTTTTGTACATCAGCATAATCGCCTTCCCTAAGAAGTTGGTCTTGGGAGATTTTCATACATCTAACCCTACCTAGTTCATTGTTCAATGGTCTTAGCCTCATCTTTCCACCAGGTTCTCCACTGCAGTTGACTACTAGTCACCAATACTGCTGTAACCAAGTATTTCCAGTCTTGTGTGACAATTCCATTACTAATTGACCATAAAATTTATATCTGCTTCCCAAAAGGTAAATGCATACTATATGAGACTATTACTTCCTTAAATCTCCTCAAATCTATCATTTCCACAAGAACCCAGTCAGCTCTTACACAGCCTTGGAGATGCCTGTCATTTGGCAGTTCCTGTTGGTGACTGGATAAATTAAGGTCAGTTGTTTGAAAATATTGGACTGTTCCTCTCTAACCTTATAATATAATGCTGAGGTTAGTTCTCCTTTAAATTCCTCTGTCTTTATCTGAATATCTCTTTAGGCTTGTAACTTATCAGTCAAATGGCTTTCTTTTCTTTACTAACTTTTTGAAAGGCCTGTACAAACTCAGCACTTATATCAATCAACATTTTAGGAATAAAACAAGAATAATGAAACCAATAATGTTTATAATGACATTATATAAGTTACATCTAAGTTAATTATCCCATCATTTAATTGTTCTTTTTTTAAAACATCCATTGTGTAATCATACAGAGACCTAACTCCCTCCATTGTCATAGTATTTCCCATTTTTTAAGGTGGGAAAAACTTTTTTAAAAAACTAATGCACCAATTGTCTCCCCAGATCTGCTGATAATGATGGTGAAGATAAAGATGATGCCACATTGGATACTAGAAGATGAAGCATGAATCTGATCTTAGTCAATAAAAACCAGGAGTTAGATATCCAGGTAAAACTTGGAAGATCAGAGAACTGGGAGCAGCCACCAGTTCCTTCCTTCCTGTCTTTGTCCTCAATTCAAAAAGCTGAGAGCCTGTCTCTGCCCTGCCTTATCACTTCCTCTCTCTGCCTTCCAAGTGCTGGAATCAAAGGTGTGAGCTACCCACCCCCCCACCCCCCATCCCCCATTCCCCCACCCCCCCACCCAAGCCCAGCTTCTATAGTTAACTAGTAACTAGCTCTGCCCTCTGATTTCCATGCAAGTTTCATTTGTCAGGACACAAACAAAATATCACACAACAGCTTGTTCTTGCATCACATAAATTTCACAGAATTCTAGGAAGTAAAATAAGAAAGGAACTATTATTATTTAAAATTAGTACTTTAAAAGGGAGGTTTAAATAGGCCAGTAAGATAGTGCACTGGTTAAAAGTACTGCCCATGCAAGCCTGATGACCTAAGTTGGCTTTCTACCCTCTGCAACCTCACTAGAAACCCATAGTGGAATGAGAGATAGAACCAACCCCCCAAAATTGTCTTCTGACCACTAGACAGGTGCCAATAGCTGTGGCACACACTCACATACACATCTGCACACACACAATCATACACACACACACACACACCCCAATTATAAACTTGATGCTTCTAATATATATATAACCAAAATGAAATCACTTCAAGGAAAACAGCAGCAACTAAAAGTTGGAAAACTAAATTTGGTCAATATAGATAAAACTGAAGAATAAATTTCTATGTCAACAACTAAAAATTATTTAATCCACATGCTTTTTTCCTGCAAGATTTTTCTTTATTCTTGATCTAATTCCTGCTTTAAACTCAATGTTGGTAATTATATAATTTTTATTTTGTAGTCAAGTTGGCTAGCAAAAACCTGATGTTTACAGGCAGCGTAGTTGGGTTTTTTTTTTTTTTTTTTTTTTTTGCTGCTTCTCCCATCTTCTCTGGGAAGCTAACAACTTGCCTACCAAGCTGTTTTTCTAACTCACAAAATGGCCTTCAAAAAGAAAAGGGAAGAAACCTCAGTCCTACAAAGGTAAAAAACTGATTCACATTGACAATCTGAACAAGAAAATTTATCCTCAAAAGCCTCCAGAAAGAAGTCTAACTTTGCACATGCTTATGTAAAAAATGCAAGATCCTAAGCAAGCAACTTACTTAACCCAAATATACCTAGTTAGATAGCTAATCCATAGAAATTTGGCATCGCCAGTAAGATTGTTTTTAGCCACAGGGCTTGTAGAAATTTGTTCTGGAAGCAATATTAAGTGAAAACACTTCACAAATCAACACAGAGAAAATGAGGATACCAGAAGCCTAAAAAGCTGTTGCCCTAACTCAGATTGGTGTTTACTGGGAAGAAAACTTTCTAGAACTGAGTGGATTCCAAGCAGTAGGAATGGAGGAAAAAAAGCAGATGGATTCAGTGCCATGGTGAAGACAACATTGATTTCTCTGCTATAAAAGAAACTAAAGAGAATTAGAAAGTCCTATAAAATACATAAAGATAATTAGAAAGTCCTATAAAATACAATTTAATAAGTATGCCATTTCTTTAAAAAGACAATCAAAAACAATGCCACATCAGTCTATACTAAATGCAATGGAGTACCATCTATTTTCCCTTTTCAGAATCAAAAAACTTATTCCTCCAGATTCCAAGAGTCCCGGCTACTGAAAACCCACAGTTAAATTCCTCTGGGAAATTCTTTTTTACAAAGTAGCTGCATTAAGAAAGAACATACATCTTCCATGTAGGCAAGATGCATCCAAAGATTTTTTTAATATGAAGGGAAGGAAGGCTACAATTTTTTTCTCATATAAAGAAACCAAGTGACTTCTCCAACTTTATGGTTCACTATACAGTCCTCCGAGGCTTCTGTCTTAATTACTTCATAGTTCAACTTCTCCTGCCCAATCTACTCTGGCAGTTCCTTACCGAACTTGTTTCTAAGAAGCCTTGTAGTCAACCTCATTTGCATAAATCACTTTCATACTGTCATTGCTAGACAATCTATCTAAGCTACAGAAATCTGACAGAATATTTATAAAAAGGAATACAAGAAATACATTGTTCAAGTACAGCAAAGTAGTTCAAGCTTAGTGATTTATATTTAAAAGTGAAATGGTTAACTTACTGTGATGCTTAATTTTAATTGTCAATTTGATGGGATTTAAAATCACCATGGAAACAAACCTCTGTGTATGTCTGGGGGAAAGTTTCTAGATGGGGTTAACTGAGGTGGGAAGAGCGACTGTGGTGGTTTGAAAGAAAATGACCCCCAAAGGGAGAGGAACTATTAGGAGCCTTGTTGGAGGAAGTGTGCCAATGTGGAGGCGAGCTTTGAAGTCTCTTTTACTCAGATGTCTTTCAATGTGAAAATCAGTTGACTTGCTGTTTCCTGCAAAGTGTAGGACTCTCAGCTCCAACACCAAATCTGCCTGCATGCTCCCTTTCATGATGATAATGGACTAAACCTCTGAAACTATAAGCAAGCCACCCTCAATTAAATGTTTTCCTTATGAGAGTTACTGTGACCAAAGTGTCTCTTCACAGCAATAAAAAGCAAAAGACAGCAACCATAAATGTAAATGACAGCATTCCTTGGATTCAAGTCATAGACTGAACAAGAAAGAAAACCAGGAGTTGAGCATTGTTCCTCATCTTCCTTGCGCCCTCACTGCAGATGCAATGTCACCAACTGTCTTTGTCGCACTTTCCCTGCATGGTAGACTGTCCCCTCAAACTATGAGCCAAGATAAACCATCCCTCCCAGTCCTAGTCACTGTTCTAATGCTGGGAAGAGACACCATTTCCAAGGTAATGCCTTTGAAAGCCACCATACTTCCCTAAGACACTTTGCTCTGGCATTTTGTTCCAATGACAAGAAATGGGACTAATATACTTCAAAGAAAATGTATTATAGGGCTAGAAAGATGGCTTAGTGGTTGAGCTCCTTCTGCTCAAAACTGCTGTGAGATACCACTAAAAAAATGAAATGAAACTTCAAAGAGTTTAAATATTTAAGTCTAGCAAATTCTATAAGTTTACTGTATAGAGACAGAGAATAGAATACAATAGTGCTACCAGAGACTCTGAAGATTGCTGGGTGGAACAAACAGAGAGACTGGTCAATAGGCACAAAGTCACAATTACAGGGGAAAAGTGATTTCTGGTAATTATTGCACCAAAATAGATAGGAAGGGGGGACTTCAGTATGATACAAAAGGAAATAAGTATTTGGAATGATGGAGTTGGTCAAAATACTGTACATATGAACAAAACATCAAATTGTATCCTTTTCATTTGTAAAATAATCATATCAGTTAAAACAGTATAATTAGTCAATTAATAACAGTATGAAGCAAGTAAAATAACAACTGTTGATATCAATGTGAGATCGCAGGAAAGTTAAAGGATATAGGTAGACAAGGGAAGCCAAAGAGGCCCCTACTCCCTGAGATGCTGGCTCTTTGGTCACAGAAGACATGAGGAGAAACATTAGGAAGGCACAAGAGCAGCTGTTTGAACAGGCCCAATGGGGGGAAAAGGAGGGCCCAAGGGCCTGTAAAACACCAAAAGCAGCACCATTTTATTAGACTCCCAGCATTGGACTCATACCAACCTGAGGGGATAAAGCTCTTATCTTCTCTTTCTCATAGGTAGTTTTCTGTTTTTCCCAGATGGTCAGTTATTTGTCCATTCCAGGGAACAAATGGAATGATCCCCCTAGATAGGCACCAGCACCCTCTTGTAGGATTGCAGGTGAGAATATAAAAGATTACTGTGGGAAACCATGGTGATTCTTAAGAAATAGATAAATCTTTATGACATGCTTCAAGGCTTATGCCCAAAAGAATTGAAATCAGAAATTTGAACTAACTGTACATCCACACTCATAGTAGTATTATTCACATTAGTCAAAATGTGGACATATGAATACGTATTGGGAACCCTAAAGGTCCAGCCTCTAAGGATTCCTCTCCGGGTTCAAAGGAAAGACACCACAATAAGCAAAGGAACTAAAACCTGCGGGTTAAGAAGTCTGCTCATAACATGCTCTTTCTATCCATGTCTCTTTGTTGTTTTCTCTTCCAATTCTTCTGTCCTAACTGTCTATATTTTTGAGTTCTAACTCTGTCTCAATCCTCTGCTATATTCTTTTTCTTTTTTCATTTTCCTATCTAATTTCTGGAACACTGTGACTTCTGTTCCTGATTCTGTTAACTCTCTTTGTTCTTATCCAGCTATAAAGACCCACAAAACCTTGCAGGCATATGTAGCCAGGCAACCTATGTAAACAGACAAGGGAAGTTTATGATCCTTGTCTATTAGCACTTTTGCCAAATGTTCCTAAGCTCTAAAGGGCTTTTGGATCTGAAGTTTACATCTTTGCTCTAAGATCAGATCCAGGGAGGATGGCGGGCGGGGGGGGGGGGGCACCTTGGGGTCTATTAGAGGTGCCAGTGGAGGTTTGTCTTCCTCCAGAATGTGGGCAAATGGTTAATTATTTTACCTGAGAGTAAGTAAACTGGGGTAAAGGTGAGGTGAGGAGTCAGGAATCTTTTAATGCAAAGTTAGTTTTAGGTCATCACTTTTCTTACCTATAAGTGAGGGAAAACCAAGGCATGCTTATTTTTTCTATCTATGTGAGCAGCTATGAATTAATAGCTTTGGGCATGTAGTAATTCTATGTCTTTGGATATCTGGGAATGTTTTAAATGGAATTCTTTTGCCTGGACCCTAAATGTTGGCCAAATGCCTATCCACAAAGATAATTGCAGGAAGGCAGATCTCTATGTTTACATAGGAGAGAGGGGCAAAAGCCTGACAATGGAAACTGTTATCACATGCAGCAGTTTGCAGTAAACTCCAAAAGCATAGGGAAGATAGTACTCAGTGGATGACTAAACAGTGCTGAACTGTGAGAATAAATCCCCAAATTTGTAACAGAAGGGTGGTCAGTCACAACAACAACAAAAAAAAAAAACTACAGCAAAAAACAGCCACTTTATTCACAAGGGTTTTTTTTTTTTTTTTTTCTTTTTTTTTTTTTTTTTTTTGGTCTTTCGAGACAGGGTTTCTCTGTGACGTTGGAGCCTGTCCTGGAACTAGCTCTGTAGACCAGGCTGGTCTCGAACTCACAGAGATCTCCCTGCCTCTGCCTCCCGAGTGCTGGGATTAAAGGCGTGTGCCACCATCGCCTGGCTTTGCATCTTGGTTTAAACCTCCTATAAAGCTTTTGGCTCTGATTAGTCACCTTGTGAAATGAGACTGGTCTTAATTACTGAATGATTCTTCCATTCATAGAAAATAAGTAAATAAATTATGGCATATAATCAAATATCATTTAGCTTTCAGAAATGAAATACAATATTTCTAGAACATGATTGATTCTTAAAATATTTGTGTTATGTGAAATAAACCAGGTACACAAAAAATACATTTTATAATATTCTGCATATAGGAAACACCTAGAAGTAACTCATAGAGACAGCAGATGGGAGGAGTTAGTTATTACATTTACAGATTTTCAGTTTAAAATTAATGATAGACTGTGATGGTTTGAAAAAATGCCCCTAGGCATTTGAAAAAATGGCTCCCAGGGAATGCCACTATTAGGAGGTATGGCCTTGCTGGAGTCGGTGTGGCTTTGTTGGAGGAAGTGTGTAACTGGAGGCAGGGCTCGAAGTCTCAGATGCTCAAACAGGCCAGGAGGTTATTGTCTCTTCCTGCCATCTGCAACTCTCAGCTCCTTCTCCAGCACCATGTCTGCCCACATGTCACCATGCTTCCCACTATTATGAGAACAGACTAAGCCTCTGAATTGTAAACCACTTTAGTTGGAATTGTCAGCCAATGAAATGTTTCCTTTATAAGTGCTGCTGAGGTCTTAGTGTCTCTCCACAGCAATAGAAACCCTAACTAAGACAGAGAGACACTAGTTTTAAGGTATTATGATGAAACAATCAATCAAATCAAAAACTGAAAGTGTCCTTTAGGACAGCTGTCCTTTCCTCTCGTCAAATCAGAGCAAGACAAAGGGATTGACTTAGATTTTAGAAGGGTTAGGGACTCTTACAACTCTATAAAATGCCTTGTCCTGGCTTAGATGCGAGTTTTGACAAAGCAGCTGTAAAAGGCATTGTGGAGATAATTGAGGAAATTTGTATATGAATGGGGAATTCAATTATACAAAGAAATTATTAATTCTGTCAAGCATCCTAATAATATTTTTGCCCACTTATGAAAATGTTCTTTTTAGAGATGCAAACTGAGGTTTTTCAAGGTAAAAATGTTCAGAATGTCTGTGGTTCACTTCAAAATAGCACACAACAAAGAGTTTAAGAATTAAAAGGTACAACAACAATATAAGAAAACAAAATGAGAGAAGAAATGGAGATACGTGGGGCCTGGGTGCTATAAGTCTGTAAAGGTGTCTGGCAAAGTGGTACCTGACTGAAAGATTAAATTATTGCCACGCGTGTCACATTCAGCCTCTGCCCCCAAGGGCTATAAAAGAAGCCAAGGGCTACCTCTGAGAGGGAAAGATAGAGCAAACGAAAGGCTACATGGACCAGACACAAGGCTATTCTGAGACATATTGAAAAGGAAATCAGGAATTGGATTGGAACTTTGATGAGTACTGGGAATAAAGAAAATAGAAAGTCTCAGTCCACAGCCAAACATTAGGTGGAGAATGAATCCAAATTAGAAGTCTCCGCCAGGTCCCTCCCTCGGAGCCCATGGAGCCCCGTGGGAGAGTGGGAGGGAAGAAGTGTAGGAGCCAGCAGAATAAAGGACACCATGAGGTCATGGTCCACAGAATCGACTAAGCAGGGCTCGTAGGTGCTAACAGAGGCTGAAGCGGTAGTCATGGCCCTGCATGGGTCTGTGCTAGGACCTCTGCATATGTTATGGCTGCTAGCTGGCTGCTTTTCTGGGGCTCCTACAGCGGAGGGGGCGCTCTGACTTCTTAGTCTGCTCTAGGTAGCCCTTTCCTCCTATTGGTTTGCCTCGCCCAACCCTGATATGAGGGTATGTTTGGTATCATTGCTTCTTGTACCGTGTTTTGTTGATGACCCTGGGAGGCCTGTTCTTTTCTGAAGGGAAATGGAGGAGGAGTAGGTCTGGGTGAGAAAAGGGAGGACTGGGAGGAGGGAAGGGGAACTTCAGTCAGGAGGTACTGTATGAGAAAAGAATAAGAAAAAAACATATAATAGGCAACGTTTTAAAGTTTTATAGCATATGTTTTGGTATTATTCTAATATTCTAAAAATATCCTAATTGTTTGACTTCAATTAATAATACTATATTGTTATGATGTGGGAGTGTCATATATCAATTTGTTGATTTCATTGGTTAAGTAATAAACACACTGCTTGGCCTCATAGGTTAAAGCATTGGTGGGAGGAAAACAGAATAGAATTCTGGGCGGAAGAGGAAGTGAGGTCAGACTCTGCTCTGCTCCCAGACAGCATGGATGGAGGCTAGAATCTTCCCGGTAAGTGCACCTTGGGGTGCTTACACA
>NW_026067957.1:9245935-9250774 GCF_014885135.2 Alexandromys fortis | reverse complement strand
AGGATCACCAGATGTCCCTTAGCACAACACACACCCATCCCCTTTCAACAAGAAACCCTAGACAATCAGGGATTAGCTAATCAGGAGTCATGAACCTAAAAAATCCTTCACTCTGACCTCTACTATGATAAAAAACAATCCCTACCCTGCCTGGACTTGGTGCTCTCCCATCATTTGGCTACATTGGACACACGGAGGGTCCAAGCTTGAGCTTGAAGAAAAGCTCTTTGCTTTTTCATACAAGTTTGGACTCTGTGGTGGTTTGGGGGGGGGGGGGACACACAGCTATTTGAGTATGTGAAATGCATATTTTTTAGTTGCTAAGTTCAACTGCTCTGTTTCAGTTTGCCTCGCTTTGGTGTCTTATTGCTCTAGCTAGGACCTCAAGAACTATATTGAATAGATTTGGAGAGAGTGGACAACATTGTCTTATTCCTGATTTCAGTGGAATCGCTGGTAGTTTCTCTCCATTTAGTTTGATGTTGGCTGTTGGCTTGCTGTATATTGCCTTAATTATGTTTAGGTATGTTCCTTGTATCCCTGCTCTCTCCAAGACTTTTATCATGAAGGGATGTTGTATTTTGTCAAAAGCTTATTTGGCATCTAATGAGACGATCATGTAGTTTTTATTTTTCATCTTGTTTATATGGTGGATTACTTTGATGGATTTTCATATATTGAACCGTCCTTCATCTGTGAGATGACGTCAACTTGATCATGATTAATGATGGTTCTGATGTGTTCTTGGATTTGATTTGCCAATATTTTATTTAGTATTTTTGCATCAATGTTCATGAGTGAGATTGGCTGTAATTGCTCTTTCCTAGCAATGTCTTTCTGTGGTTTGGGTATCAGGGTAATTGTAGCCTCATAAAAAGAGTTTGGCAATGTTTCTTCTGTTTCTAATGTGTGGAATAATTCGAGGAGTATTGGTATTAGTTCTTCTTTGAAAGTCTTGTAGAATTCTGAGCTGAAACCATCTGATCCTGGGCTTTTTTTTGGTTGGGAGACTTTTGTTTACTTAGGTAATATATTGGTTGGGAGACTTTTGATGACTGTTTCTATTTCTTCAGCAGTTATAGGTCTGTTTAATTTGCTTATCTGAACATGATTTAATTTTGGTAAGTGATATTTATCTAGAAAGTTGTCCATTTCCTTTAAGTTTTTCAATTTTGTGGAGTACAGGTTTCCAAAATATGACCTGATGATTCTCTGTATTTCCTCCATGTCTGTTGTTATGTCCCCTTTTTCATTTCTGATTTTGTTAATTCGGATATTCTCTCCCCAGGTTTTGGTTAGTTTAGATAAAGATTTGGCTATTTTGTGGATTTTCTTGAAGAACCAGCTCTTTGTCTCATTGATTCTTTGTATTGTTTTCTTTATTTCTATTTTGTTGATTTCAGCTTTCACTTTGATTATTTCCTGCTGTCTAGTTCTATTAGTTGAGTTTGCTTCTTTTTGTTCTAAAGTATGTGGTCAATTTTTGAGTTGGTTCCATGAGGTGCTGAGAAGAAGGTATATTATTTTCTGTTTGGATGGAATATTCTATAGATGTCTGTTAAATCCATTTGAGTCATAACATCTGTCCTTTTATTTCTCTGTTCATTTTTTTTCTGCTTGACCTGTCCAGTGGTGAGAGGAGAGTGTTGAAGTCTCCCACTATTAGTGTGTGGGGTTTAATGTGTGATTTAAGCTTTAGAAGTGTTTCTTTCACATATGAAGGTGTCCTTGTATTTGGGGCATAGATGTTCAGTATTGAAATTTCCTCTTGATGGATTTTTCCTGTGACTAATATAAAATGACCTTCTTTGTCTCTTTTGACAGATTTTAGCTTGAAGTCTATTTTGTTAAATAGTAGGATAGCTTCACCTGCTATCCATTTGATTGGTATATATTTTCCTAACCCTTTACTTTGAGATAATGTCTGTCTTTGAGGTTGAGATGTATTTCATGTATGCAGAAAAAGAATGGATTCTGTTTTCATATCCAATCTGTTAGCCTGTGCCTTTTTATAGGTGAATTGAGTCCATTTACGTTAAGGGATATTGATGACCAGTGATTGCTATCTCTTGTTAATATAGTTTTTATTGTTGCTGATGTTAATTTGTTTTTTTCTTCTTTGGGATTTGCTGTTATGAGATCATCAATTTTCTGTGTTTTTGTTGGTGTAGCCATCTTCCTTGGGTTGGAGTTTTCATTCTAGTATTTTGTGTAGGGCTGGGTTTGTGGGTAGATATTAGTGAAATCTAGATTTGTCATGGAATTTCTTGTTTTGTCCTCCTATGATGATTGACAGTTTTGCTGGGTATAGTAGTCTGGGCTGGCATCTGTGGTCTCTTAATGTCTGCATAATACTTGACCATGACCTTCTGGCTTTCATCGTCTCCAATGAGAAGTCAGGTGTAATTCTGATAGGGCTACAAATATGTTACTTGGCCTTTTTCCTTTGCAGTTCTTAATAATCTTTCTTTACTCTGTATGTTTAGTGCTTTTATTATTATGTGGCAAGAGGACTTTTTTGGATTCAGTCTATTTGGTGTTCTGTAAGCTTCTTGTATCTTCATAGGCATATCTTTCTTTAGGTACAGAAAGTTTTTTTCTATTATTTTATTAAATAAATTTTCTGTGCCTTTGAGTTGAACTTTTTCTCCTTCTTCTATACCTATTATTCTAAGATTTGGCCTTTTTATGGTGTCCCATATTTCCCAGATATTTTGGGTTAAACTTTTGTTAGATTTAATGTTTTCTTTAACTGATGAGTCTATTTAATCTGTTGTATCTTCAGTGCTTGAGATTCTCTCCTCCATCTCTTGCATTCTGCTGTTCATGCTTGCATTTGTGGTTCCTGATCTTTTTCTCATGATTTCTGTTTCTATAATTCCTTTGACTTGTGTTTTCTTTAGTGTTTCTATTTCAGTTTTCAAGTCCTAAATAGTTTCTTTTATTTGATTGATTTCTTTTTCTTGGTTTTAAGTGATTTACTGTTATCTTCCAATTTTTTGGTTCTTTTCCTCAATTTCTTTAAGAGACTTTCTCATTTCATTTTTAAGAATTTCTAACATTTTCTTGAAGTTGTCTTTAGTTCATTTTCTTCTGGTTCATTCATATTTGGTTGTTCAGGTCTTGCTGTTGTAGGGTCTTTAGGTTTTACTGGTGTTGTGTTGCTCTTTGTGATGTAGCATGGGATCTTACCTTTTCTATTCATATTTTCCTCTAATAGAAGTGGTTGGGGCTGTCTGAGATTCTGTTGAATAAATCTTCTAGATACCAGTGAATCCAAAGCTCAGATGGTTGTTCCTTGTGGTATAGTCAGTGTCACAATTTTAGGTACCCCTTTGGTAACTCGCTGTTCTTGGAGATAGCTCAGAGCTCTTGTGCCTTCCTCTGGTCACTTGTAGTTTGCTGTCTCTGGCCAACTTTGGCCTTGGTTGCTGGCTTTGCCCTGTTTCTGTAAATCCTGGTCTCAATTCTACCACTTTCATAAAGCAATTCCAATATATTACCCAGTCTTATAATCTCACCTTTCATGATATCTATATGATCCTATCTAATAACCTACTTCCTGAAGAGTTTGGGAGCAGGCCAGACACATGCAGATCATATTCACCAAACACATGCAACACACCCTTTGGGTCAGAGATGGTCCTTAAGCAGGAACCTCACTGGGACTATAACACTCTAGGGTGGGATTTTAGCTAGAGACTGGTTTTTGACTTGCCTTCTGGCAGGTCTACAAAAAGCTGCCCTCAAGCTAGTAAACTATAATAAGCTCTCAGAGGTCATTCAAGATATGAAGGAAAATCCTTCTTCATATTTGGAACGCCTCCCTAAAGCTCTGTTACAATATACTAACTTAGTTCCAGAAACCACAGATGGCAGACAGTTACTCATGACTCATTTTTTTTCTCAGTGTTACCCTGACATTAAGGCTAAACATGGACATTTGGAGAAAGGTCCCTTGACCCCACAGGCAGAAATTTTAGAGTTGCCTTTTAAGGTGTACCATGCAAGGAATGACAAAGCCCGGAATCATCATTGTCATGTGCTAGCCATGGCCCTCTGACTGACTGAGGTAGCAGACCAATCTGTGCTGTCCATGCTGCTCCCTTGCCCCCCCAGGGCTCAAGAACCACCAGGCCCATGATTCAAATGTGGTCTAAAGCATGCCCTAATCTTGGTTCTGTGAGACCTTTTCCAAGATGCCATAGGGAAGTACATTAGGCAGTCAATTGTTCCTGTTCATATAGTGTCATGGAGACATCAAACCCAGAAAATTCCCAAATTGACTTTCCAGGTCTGNGACATTAGGCAGTCAATTGTTCCTGTTCATATAGTGTCATGGAGACATCAAACCCAGAAAATTCCCAAATTGACTTTCCAGGTCTGGCCATGGACAAATGAGGCTTCCCAAACTCCTTTGACCTGATTACAACTGTCATCTGTAACAGGGAGTCACAGGTAAACATCACAGTATCAGGACAGCCCATCTCCTTTCTCCTAGACACCGGAGTCACATACTCAGCACTGAGGAAATTCTAGGGGCCTACCCCTCCTTCTAGTTTCTTTATTGTTGAAATAGGGGGACATCCTTATCTACCTCAGCAGACCCCACCACTTAACTCTGTTTTATCTCACTCATTTATTTTTAGTCATACCAACCTGCCTGGTACCTCTTATGGGAAGAGATTTCTTTAGCAAAAGTAGAAGCTTCCATTTTGTTTGCTCCTTCTATTCACCTTACCACAGACTTGCCAGCAGCTCCCCTCCTCCTCATCCTAGCCTTCCAACCTCCCAGCTCCAATGTCTTTTCCTCTACCAGCCTCTCAGATGAACCCCCAA
>NW_026067957.1:9237661-9238613 GCF_014885135.2 Alexandromys fortis | reverse complement strand
CCAAGACCAAATATTGTGGCTTCCCTTTTCCCACCCTCCAGGAACTGACTGGCAGCTTTATTATGCTCAAATTGCCCACAGTCAGATGAGTTAAATATCCCCCTGGTTTTGGTGGACACCATATCTGGGTAGATTGAAGCATTTTCCACCACTAACAAGAGGACCCAGATAGTTTCCGGTGTTCTCCAAGAAATCATCCCCCATTTTGGAATCCCAACCTCTCTTCAGTCAGATAATGGCCCAGAGTTTACTTTCCAGATATCTCAAACTTTGTCTAAAGCTCTTAACATTCCTTGGCATTTTCATATCCCATATCACCCTCATTCTTCAGGGAAGGTAGAAAGAACTAACCATTCCTTTAAAAATATTCTTGGTAAGATGTCACAAGAGCTTCACATTGACGGAGTAAAACTTTTGCCTCTGGCCCTTCTTAGGCTTAGTGCTCTCCCCAAAAGCCCCCTTTCCATCTTGCCCTTTGAACTCATGTAGGGCGGCTGGTTTTAACCCCCAGTCTCTCACCTAAAACCTCTCCCCTTCCTGATCACCTGCTTACTCCACTGTTACCCCATCTTTGCTCCCTATTATGGGATTTTACCGACTACTCATTACCTCAACCATGCGTTAATTCATGCCCACCGCTGATTAAAATAGGGGATCAGGTGCTATTCTCTCCCCCAGACCAACACCTCTCACTCCTTTCCCCTAAATGGCACGGCCCCTTTAAAATAATTTTTATCCCCAGCAGCACAGACACTAAGGGCAACATTGAATAAATGGGATCTACTGAAACTGAGAAGCTTCTGCAAAGCAAAGGACACTGTCACTAAGACAAAAAGGCAACCTACTGACGGGGAGAAGATCTTCACCACCCCCGCAACAGACAAAGGTCTGATCTCCAAAATATATAAAGAACTCAAGAAACTAGACTTTAAAATGCTAATTAACCCAATTA
>NW_026067957.1:9221647-9234147 GCF_014885135.2 Alexandromys fortis | reverse complement strand
GCGGGTCTGTTGTGTGTTCTATATTTTCTTCTCACTCACACCAGATAATTTCACTTGAAGCTTAGATTTCTATCTGTGGATCATATATTTGTACCCCAATAAAACTGAATATACCAAAACAAAGCCTGTCATTTCCTAAAATTCCTCATAATTTATTCTCTCTTCTTTTTTCCTCTGTCATGAATAACAGCAACACCAGTCACCCAGTTCATGTAACCCCTTAGAATGAGGTTAAGTTCTCATAATTGTCAAAATACAATTTTCAAAATTTAAAGATATGCCAATCATACATATATAGAATGAATGTTTTCAAGATCTATTTAACTATCATAGAGGGAAACCAGAAAGACAGAGTAGTTGATTCATGGAAAAGGTAGAGTAGCCACAGCTGGTCACTGAAGGACTAAAATAGGTTTAAGCTTTAATTTCCTGTATCTTAACACTGTGTAGTCAAAATGAATGAATATTTAGAGTCACAGGGTGTTTCTTTTTTTTTTACTAGTCAAAAATCATTTGCAACTCCTGGTCTACAGAGCTAGCTCCAGGACATCCAGGGCTAGACAGAGAAACCCTGTCTTAAAAAAACATTTATAAGCTACCATTTCAACAGCTTACCTAACAAAACAGCAAATAACAAACCAAACCAAGCTGTGCTGACAAATCAAATAATGCTTTATTTCCTATAGAATTAATAATAACTGGGTACATATGTTAGGCATTTTTTATCATTTGCCCTTATTTTCAAATTTTAAATCAGTTTTCTTCCTTACTTCTTGAGTGATAATGATTTTATGAAAATATTTTGTACATTCATAAAGAGTGTATTTTTTGCTGGACCTCACAGTAACTTAGTAATATGCTTTGAGATCATTTAAGACTTGGCCTGATATCCTGTTGTGTACTCATTCTGTTTCTTTCCCTCCTTTAAGAGAATGGTGGCTCATTCCTCTAATCCCAGAGCTAGGGGAACCAGAGGAAGGCAGATCTCTGAGATGGAGGCCAACCTGGGCTACCTGGGCTACAGAGTGAGTTTCCTGACAGCCAGGGCTACACAGAGAAACTCTGTCTTGAAAAACTAAAATAAAAATGAAATAAAACAAAAGTGAACAATGTAATAGCCCACCTTGGCTGCTTTGGAGTTTTCAAGTAATCATCTTTTATAACCTAAGCTATGCATACCTTTGATTTTAAATATGTACACTTGCATGCCTCTGCCTCAAAACAATAGATTCAATAACTTAATCTTTTGTAAGACTCTGTTAAATATTTCTGTAAAATATCCCACATTTCTTCCCTATGCCAAGCTTTCTGTGCTTCTCAATAAATGCAGAGCAAAGCCCCTGGTGCAGCATACAGGTGACAGGGACAGATCACATTTAGAGACAGACTATAGACAAAACCTGTTGCCAAAAACTGCAGAAAGATGGAAATACAGGAAGAAAGGAGAAAATTCAAATTTGAACTTGCTCTTGTTCAAATTCACCCAAGGGGAAGTGCTGAGTTTTTTTTTTCTTTTTTTTCCTTCCTTCCGTTCTTCCTTCCTTCCTTCCCTCTTTCTTCCTTTCTTTCTTAATGTAGCATCAATGTGTTTTGGTGCCTCTGAGGTTATTTTCAATGCATTTGACCTATGTTGATTCCATGTCAATATTTACACTGAGGAGTTTGCCCATTGCAAAAGCCCATGATGTTCTCCACAAGGAATGTGAGGGTTGGCAAGTTCAGATAATCCACAAAAAAATGACTTAAGAGAGTATGATATAAGAGAAAGGAAACAAAACCATATCCATCTAATAGATGTATCAAAAAAACTAGCTACTTCGCTACAAACTCACCAATATAATTCAATAAGAAAAAATGAAGGTATGAGGTGCTTGTGATCTTTAATGTTAATTGCCAACTTGACACAATCTAGGATCACTTGGGAGAAGATCCTCCATGCATACCTGTAGAGGGTTATCTTGATTTTACTGAGGCATTGTGGGTGGCACCATTCCTAGGGCTAGGACCCAGAACTGTATAAAACATAAAAATGAGTTGACTACTTCCAAGCTTTCCTCATCCTTCTGTTTCCTAATCATATGTGTGCTGTGTGACACTATTTCCATGGAGGAAAAAATAAGCAGCTGTTCAACCAGATGGGGACCCCTGGTCAGGTCAAAGAGACCATCCAAGTTCAACTTTATGAACCAATGAGTTTTATTGCAGTTACTCACAGAAGTACGGGTGAGAGGTTACTTAAAGGAGTAGAGATGACTCAAAGACAGCTGTATCACCAAAGCCCCCCTCAGCATGGTTGATGACTGTAGAGACCGGCCTCAACAAAAATACCTTTCTCCAGAGTAGAGGCATGGGAATTTAGAAATATAATAAAGAATATGAAGATGCAAATAAAAATAATAAAATGGAGAAATATATAGGATAGTATTGGGAGGGAATTCCAGTGAGTACTGAAAATTCGCCTGTGTTTAATTTCCAACTGCTTAAAATACCCCTGACTCCAAAAGGTGGGAGTGAGACAAAAGACTACATTAACATGATTCAAGGAAAGAAATATACCCATTGAAAATCATGGGCTATATTTGTAATTAAACATTCTGTTTTTAGAACAAAACAAGTCACACTTACACCTTAGACCAAAACATTCTGTAAGCAAACCACTCCCTGGGTGGAATCCCAAGTTATCTCCATAAAGGGAACTGGAACTTAGTTGGATCCTTAGACTCTTGTTTGAGGTAGGAACAAACTAGTTCTCCATTTCTAGAGCACAAAGTCTGGTTATTGACTACAACTGCTGACAATAACCTTGAGAGAGCAGGACTCTCTGAATTACAGCTACCTGGGTCCTTTGTTTGAGGTACAAGCACAATAACCTTGAAGGAACTCGTAAGTCCCAACTCTCTGACCTTTGGTCAATGTGGAAACAGGTTCACATTTTCAGGCCTCCACACTTAGCCTTACTGCTTAAATAAGGACAGGGAAGGAGGAGCCCAGTGGTGTTTTACCCGTGGGTTGAGGCCCCTTTGGAGGTTGAGTGACCCTTTCAAAAAGACCACTTATCAGATATCCTGCACATCAGATATTTACATAATAGCAAACCATTTCTTCATTAAGTTGCTCTTGTTGGACTTTCTATATCAAGAGGAAAAGAAGCTACAACAGCACTGAACGCAGGTGACGTGAAGAGAACCGGGTCAACATTACTCTTCTCCTCCTCTTGCCTCTCCACCATGCTGCAAGGAGCCTCCAGTACAAGAGTTTGACTCTTCATTTTACAAACCCAAGCTTCATCTCACTCTGGTCATTGGGGTGCACACCCTTATGGCATGGTCCTTGCCATGTAGAAGTCTGAAAGGTGACTCAGCCATATGGACAGAGGTTCAAGAGTTCAAAGGTAGGAGGGGTGAATTCAGGCTTCGAGTGCCCTCCCTCTTTGGGGTGGGGAACTCAGGGGCAAAGCAGTCCTGAACCGAGGGTCACTTGAGATCAGAACTGAGAATAATTTAGCTAGTCACATTTAGGTTTCTGACTGTCAACACTTATGGCTTCCAACAGTAACCTCAAGTAGACTCTACTAACACTTAGACTAAAAAAAAAAAAAAAATACACATCAGGACGAGAATATGCTATAAAATATAGCATGAATTAGAATCTCTAATCTTATCAAGGGGCTGTTTTTTAATGTTTAAAGAAGCATTTAACTGTTTGATTTTTAATTTACTTATTTGCTTTTGAAAGACCTGGATAACTCCAGACCCCTCTAGCAGGAAAATTAGAGCCAAAAATCTAGGTTCAGTGACTCTGTTTCAGGAACTAGCTGAAGATCAAGCTAGATTATAATCTTGAGAATAATCTTGAGAAACAGGGAGTTACCCCCTTGTGATTATCACTGGTATTTTTGGAATACTCTGTTTCAGGAACTAGCTGATTATAATCTTGAGAAACAGGGAATTGCCCCCTTATGATCATCACTGGTATTTTCGGAATTTTCTATGATGGGCATCTACCTACCCCCTTTGGATTACTAGGTTATGGTTTCTTCCCTTAAAAACCCCTTCTCCCAGTTACTTGGGGTTGAACTCTTCCCCTGCGTGGGTTATGAGTCTCAGCCCCAGTGCACTGGTTCCTGTCCTATCAAATAAACCTCATGTGATTGCAGCAAGGACAGTCTCTCGTGAGTTACTGGGGGGGGGGGTATCCCAAGACTTGAGTGAGAGTCTCCCCACACAGGGGGTCTTTCACTTTCTGTGTGTGTGTATTATGTATGTATGTATGTATGTATGTATATACATATATATAATTATGTATGTATATATAATGTGTTCTGCTTAAATCAGGTTAAATGTGTCTGTGTTTGTCTCTTTGAATATTTATTTTCTTTATAGTGAAAAATTTCAAAATATTTCCCCCCATCTTTTGAAATATAGAGAATATTCTTAATGTCCCTACTGTGTGAGATGTATTGCATAAAACAGAAAATGTATTAATCTCAGCTCTATTCTTCAAATAAGACCATTCTGTAGCTAGCATAAGCCTGAAACTAGCATTTGGGAGACTTGGATAAATAAAAATAGTCTTTGTCCCCTTTATATTTCTCATAATCAAGCAAGTTGTATTTAGATAGTCACACTTGTAGATTCACAAGACGTCTTTGAACTCAAATTGTGCTCTTATTACAACCATCAGAAACAAAGAATTGTACATTATTTTTTGATGAATTCTCATTAGTAATGAGGCACTAAACATCTTGTGAATACAACACAGAGGAGAATATTAATAGGGTTATTTTTAGCTGCCACCTACATACAACATCAAGACAACATCTAGAGCAGGCACAAAATAATGGTTCTTTTAGTTTAATAAAACCATAATGTTCCTGAAAAATTCTCCTCTTTCCTCCCCAAATTGGGGCATCTAATTATACAAGTGATTGCTGTGGCAGCATCTTAGATGAGTCCAAAGTGTGAGGTGGAGGAAAAAAAAAAAGAGGGAGGAAGAGAAAATCGGAGTATAGAAAAGAGACTTCAGCTACTCAACAGAATATCAAACTTAAACTTTTTTCCTATAAAGTATGAAAACTATGAAAGAGAGGAAAGACTCCAAAAATCTGAAAAAAATCTTTAAGGGTTTAAATCATCAATATTTGAATATCAAACATAAAGTAAATGTGCAAAAATGAAGCCAAGAATCATAGAATGAACTTTCATGGCTTATGATGAAAAAAAACACAAAGGCATTTGGAAAGTCATGTGATAAACTCTATAGAAAAGATTCAATAAAATACAAAGTACATTATTTTGTGAGATAAGAGGATATAAAGAGGATATTTCCCACCCTATATAATGTACACATATCATGTATTGTTGTAATACCGGTTTACATATAATGGAAACTAAGCTAAGACTACAGACCACTTAAAGATCTGTTACTAGCTATGCATATGACTCACTGAATCCTAAAAATAAGATAAATGCTCAAAATAAAAGTACAAGATGCCAGTTTTCAACTGCTAGGTTTGCAAAGATAGAACTTCATTAATTAAAATGAACTGTGGTAGGGGCCGTAAAGTAAGGCTTCCTTGAACACAGTTGACAGAGAACTAAGAGAAATTTCTCTGGGAAGCCATGTAGACTGTAAACATCAAAACTGAGTGCACAAATCTTTTGAACCATGATTAACTTTTTTTAAATTTGAAAGTGTGTGTGTGTGTGTGTGTGTGTATGTGCATGTGCGTGTGCGCGTGCGCAGCCTATGTGGAAGTGGCCATAGAGGTGAGAAAAGTATGTCAGATCCCTGGAACTGAATTTGCAGGCAACTGTGAGCCAGGCATGGGTGTTGGGAATGAAACATCTAGAAAAACAATAAGCACTCTTAACCTCTGTGCCATCTCTCCAGTCCCTGCCACAGTTTCCTGCTTCTCAGAAACTACCCTTTACACACGCCTGCATTCGTGCAAGAAGTACACAAGAGGCTATCCATACAGCTTGAGAAGGATCGTGAGCCTCACGAATATCATGGAATGGATATGTAACTATTAAAAAGAATGTGAATAAGAAGTTCTATATGAACTAATGTGTAACATCATTATGTGATCATTTCGAGACATATTACATGCTATGCAGCTCAGGTATGGGAAAGACACCCATGGGGAAGCCTGGGTCCTCACGTTCTGGCCTGCCGGAAGCATCCACAGGCCCTTCAGGTGCCTTGCAGCACTGGGCAGGAGGGTGCCATTATGATGAACAAGTATATGGTAGAGAAAGGGGAGAGGGAGAGGCGGGATAGTTCACAAGCTGTGGTAAGAGACATTCTGAAGAAGCAAGGACTGAGGAATGGGCTGATGTTGGCAGCCTGATTGCCACCCGGGACCAGGGTGACGGCTGGCCCTGGGCTGCTGCTGAGGAGCATGTCTGGGTCTGTGGCCCTGCAGCAGCCAGAGTCTGAGTTGATATCCATGACTCCTGATATCCTAAAAGCTGTAGGGAAGATGGGAATCTGAGGGTCATGCTGCCACGACGGCCATACAGATCTGAGTGGCCTGCACGGCTGCACGGTGCCATGGTGATGTTTGGGCCTGGGCTGCAGCTGCGGGTCATGCATGTCTGGATCCAACGGCCCAAATGTAGCCAAGGTCTGTGTTGATGTCTGTGGCTCCTGATAACCATCGAAGGCCATGCCGACGCCAGGAGTGTAAGCCGCCACCTGGGGCCATGTTGGTGTCCAAGGGCCATGCTGCCTCTGAGTGAACTGCTCTGCCACCTGAGGCCAAGATAGCATCCAAGCCTGGGCTGCTGATGAGGACGACATCTGGGCCCGTGGTCCTGTGGTAATGTCCATGGCCCATGGTGCCACCAAAAGCCACAAAGATGTTCAGGATCCAGGCCACAACCTGTGGTCATGTTGGTGCCTGAGGGCCATACCACTACCAGGGTCACACTGATCTGAGTGGCCTGTGCTGTCAGCTGGGGCCATGGTCTCATCTGAGCCAGAGATGCTGCCAAGGGCCATGTCTGGTCCTTGGCCCTACTGTAGCCAGAGTCTGTGCCGATGTCTGTGACTCCTGACACCATCCAAGGCAATGTGGATGCCAGGGGTCTGTTGATGTCCGATGATGATGCTGTCATGAGGCCGTGCCAATCTGAGTGGCCTGTACTGCCACCTTGGATGTCCATGGTGACATCCAAGCCCAGGCTGCTACCGAGGACCATGCCTGAGTTGATGGTCCTCCCATGATTTGCCTTGATATCCATTGTCCATGGTACCACCAAAGGCCACAAGGATGCCCGGGTCTGGGCCACAACTTGTGGCCATGTTGGTGTTTGAGGGTCTTACTGCCACTAGGGCCATGCCTATCTGGGTGGCCTGTGCTGCCATGTAGGGCCATGGTGTTGTCTGGGCCTGGACTACTACTATGGGCCTTATCTGAGTCTGAGGCCAGGCAGTAGTCAGATTGCCATTGGGGGGTGAGTGTGGAGGCTGAAAAATGCAGGTCCGTTTCCACCTTGTCTGATGACCAGAGAATTTGAGAACCAACAGGCTCAATTGCACCTTCTAACTCGGAGGTGGTTGCCTGGCCCTTTTGAAGCTAAGATAGCTCGGTGCCATCCTGACAGCAGGTAGTCAGGATATATAGGTGTGCTTCTGCTCCTTTCTTTTGTGACTATGAGGTCACCTAGGGAATGGTGGTCACATACCTAGAGTATGTGACTTGAGGCATTGGGGCATCTCTGCGAATGCTAATGATTAAAAGTCTCAGTGTTGACTGTGTGAATTCATCTTTGCATCATGTTAATGAAGTCTCTTGTTACCTCTCCCACAGGTTACGGTGGGTATAAAAGCTATGGAAAACTAAATGCCTAAATGCACGGGAGGATTTCAGGATTTCAATCACTGAAAGGCCATCCCAATACTTTCTATATTTTCTGTCTTATTATTTTTATGGTCTTCATATTCTTTACATTTCTTCATTGCTTACCTTGGTAAGAAGTATTTTTGCAGAGGCCAGTCCTTGACAGCTGAGCAGATGCCCGGGGTCTTGACAGCCACCAGAGACAATGTTGGTGTTCTAGGGCCTTATTACCACTAAGGTCATACTGATCTGGGTGTCCCAGACTGCTACTGAGGCCATGGTGATAGTCTGGCCCAGTCTGCTGCTGTGGGCATGTCTGGACCCATATTCCTGCTGTAGCTGGAGTCTGTGATGATGTCCATGACCGGACTATCACAAGGGCTGGGCATCATAGGAGCCATGCATGTTCAAATCTGAAGGCTGCACTGAGTTGGCCCCGGGCCCTCACTGGCCTTAGGATAGCTGACCCTGCTCCTCTCTGAACACTGCAATAGGAGTGCTGGCCCCACCCCCTCACCACGGGCCTAGGAGAGCTGGCTCTGCCTCTTGTCTGAGGTGAGCAGTCCCAGTGACCCAGACCAACCAGCTCAGTTACCCCCAAACCTACATCCTGGGCTTTGAGTTGGTCCACCTAACATCTACTCTATCTGTGACCTGCTGGAGCACATGAAGGTCCTGTGGAATGATAACTGCAGGATCCTCATGACTGAAGCAACAACAAGATAGTCAAGAAGAGTTTTGGTGAGAAACCAGTGATAATGGCGTGCCGGAGGCCTTGAACCCAACCAATGAGTCACTGCAAAGATCATTTTTCGGGTGGAGCTGACTGGACAAAAGGGTAGACTGCGTAACACACCACAGCTCTGATGCCGCTGGGATGGATGGAGAGCTGTTGGGAAGATGGAGGAGAAGGTGGTTTTTGTTTGCCTGTGTTTTGTTTTGTTTCTAATTAATTTGGGACAAGGCATGCTGCGGGGTGAGGGTAGATATAGAGAGACTGGGAGGTGTGCAGTTGCGGTGTATGGTGGGAAGTTCCAAAAGAATCAATGAAGAATTCTGCTTTTAAGAAGATCATTAAGCAAATAAGAGAAAGTAAAACAAGTAGATAGAATATACTAATTAATTGAGAAAAATTAATAGTAATAAAAGTTGGTGCCAGTTCATATTGTCAATATTCCTTAGCCAAAGTCCACCAGAATTACTTCCAGATGAAGATGTTGGGCATGTATTTTGTTTGTGTTTGTAGGACAAGGGGAAAGCATACCACAGAGTAGCTATGCAGTGGTTATCTGTAGTAGTACATGACCAAGGAATTTCTAAGGAATTAGCTTTGGTTGGGTGACGGTAGAATGGCTACAATCATATGATTGGCTATGTATCAAATTTTATCTAAAGGAAGGCAAAGTAGATAAAGCTGCAACTGGGAATTCAACTATCTTCATTTGGACCCTCTGGCATGGGTGAGGACGAGGCCATAGCTGCTTTGTAACCATCAGTTAGACATTTCCTGAAGTTTTATCTTGTTAGATTACTCTCTCAGTCATTGGTTCAAGGAAGCTGGCTTTTTAAAAAACACATTTCTGTTCCTATTATTTTGGGTTTTGTTGTGACTGTTGAGCTGTGCCTGCTGGTGACCAGCTCCTCTATCACACATTCCAGAATCTGTGGAACAAACGAGATACTCGGGGAACTCAACATCAAGTCTTCCAATCCATGAGCCCTTAGAGTTTCTGCTGCCTTTGCACAGGCGTGTGTTATAGATTGGTAGATGCCTAAGTTGTATCTAGTCCATCCCTCAGAATGAGTAATTGCCAAGGGGGTGTATTTGTGTGTGTGCATGCACATGTGTGCATGTCTGTGCATGTGTTTACAAAAGCACTAATTCTAATATGTGACATCATGCTCGTGTTCTATAGAGAGAATAACTGAGAGTAACAGACAAAACAAAATGCAAAAATACTCTCCTTCATGGAGCCCCAGTGCTGGAAGCTGGACTTGAGTTATTGGAAGTTGTCACAAAATTTCTACTGCTGACTAAGACTTATGCAAAATGCAGTCTGAAATGCTTTTCTAATGATGAGAACCATAGGCTAGTACACATTTTAAACCATAGATTTACCCGGAATTGTGAGAAATAATTTCCCCCTCTATCATAATGTCTATTATAGTTCTATCCCTTCCTGTTTTCCGGTTTCTCTTTTCTTAATATAAAGTTGCTGGGCCAGGGGTGTGGCTCCATTGTGTAGCATAGGGCTAGAATATGAGAGGTCTTGGATTCAATTCCCTGCATACACCCACAAAAAGAAGAGAAATTAAGCTCCCCCTTTGTCTAATGTTTTATTGAAACTGCTCGGTATGTCGCACACAGAACGTCTAGTACTGAAAAGCCTGGGAAGAAAATATTCTCATCTTTTCAGTCACATGCAACTAGTCTGTCCTTGTTGAGGATGGCTGAGCGCACAAGGGTTGAGAATACTACCTACAGGTGGCCGGAAGTTTCTAGAAGGGCCGCCTTTAAACATGTAGCAGAAAGGGAAGGCTGGTGTTTACTAGGACGAACTTACAACTTGAGAAGGCGTATTTCCAAAGGTGGCCAAGCCTGAGGGCTGAGTGGGAAGCCCTAAGCATAAGCAGAGAGGGCACACAAAAGTAAGTGTGTCACAAGGGCTCAGGAAATCAGGCTGCTGCCTGCGGGGACCTCCAGGGAATATAGCGAAGCCTTTTGGTTTCGTAGTTGTTTTTCCCCTCATGTGTTGCATACACACACATATATATTATTTATCTTGTGAGATTTCTATCATAAGGGAAAGGGAACAGGAAGAAGGGAGGGAAAAAGAAAGAGAAGGAGAGAGAACATGAGATTCTGATTGATACGTGACCCTGTCCAATTCCTTTTCTTGGTCATAAAGCTGGTGTAGGGCACTTTTGGGGAGAATTAGACTTTTGGAAAAGTCACTCCACATTGGGCTGAAGAAAAGATGGTCACAGCCGAAGAGACCATCTCCCGCCAAAGAAGACCTTACACGGGTATTTTAAAATTCTTGGCTTTGTTGCTAACTTTATAAAATCAGGAACAAAGAACAAAGACTTCCAATTTTTGGCTTTTGTTAAAGAACTAAGATCAGGCGCACAGACACTGCACCCTCACAGTCGAGGTGCTGCTGCCCCCTGCAGGTGGAAATTATGATTTCCTTTTCGACAGTCCTTTCTCCCACTGCAAAGGTACTGTTTCATTTTAAGTGCATTCCAGAGTAGATGGGTATTTTAATTCATTTATATACTAATTATCCTCAGTCTGCAATATATGGCGTGCTAACATGGGTCTGGTCAGGAAGAAAGGAGCACAGTCTTAGGTTAGTGCTTCTCAATGGGACTTTTCCACCACATGTTGAGAACTACACTCTAAAACACTTCTCCAGCGATTAATACCATAGTCTGTGCCACTGGAAAGTCTCTCGCAGGCTTCTCTCATGCTGTAAATGCTAATGCCATATGCATGAGTGGAGCGATAATAAATACTTAGGGATTCAGAGGAGGGGCCAGTTGTTTCTGTAGTCATTAAGAATTTTAAAACCGATTTGAACTTTTGTAAGAGAAGGGAAGCATTCTGAACAGCAGGGATGGCGAAAGCAAATGTGTGAACTCGGGGAGCTTGCAGTTCCTGCAGAGTGCAGAGTGGGATACTAGAGGCCACACTGGTTCTCCAACCACGATCCTGGCTATCTCAGGAGTGAGAGACCCACAGAAAATACTGGAAGGGGAAACAAACCGCATTTGAAACTCTTTTTTCCCCCAGAAGGCAACAAAGATCCTAAGGAGTGAGCTAATTTGCTTCATTTCACACAGCCATTTGGTGAATCAGCTGAGATCAGATCTGCCGTCCAGGGTTTTTCCTGCACACAAGGAGGCAAGGGAGTCAGTTCCAACATAGATAAGGAGAGGGCTGCCAGCTAGTTTTAGGTGTAATTCTTCTTTTCAATTTCTTTTCGGCACTCGCTTTCACTTTATATTCTTACTCCTAAAAACAAAGTAAGCGAACAAACAAACCACCCAAGAAAGTGTTCTGGGAGATGAAGTAGTAGAGGAACTGTTACAGAACACTTGGGGCCAAACCGCTTTCCAAGTGCAATTGCCGTTGACTGCCTGCAAAGTGAGCCGCTCAACTTCTCAGTTCTCTATGACTGGCATTCTCAGCAAAGGAAGAAACTATATGCTGTATTTCCAGCCTTCTAACGTGGACAGGAGTTCAGGCCCAAGGAGCTAGCAAGCATGCCTCTGGTGCAGCATTTACAACAATTAGGAGCAGATTCGAAAACAATAGCCAGTTTTGTGCTGCCTTTAAACAAACTGACAGACAGACTGCCTCACACCACATCTGCAAGGCCTACTTTGCCTCTTGAAACTTGTTTGGGTCTGGCTTTGCAGCTCCGTATTAAGAACACTTGATTTGGCTTTGAATCTAGACTTTAGCATTTATCAGCTAAGTGATCCAGACACCTGAATTAATCTTTCCAAGTATCCATCTGCACATGTATAAAATGACAGCAAGTTGATTTTTCTTTTTTTCCTCTGTTCATTTTTATTATTATTATTATTTATTTATTTATTAAAGATTTCTGTCTCCTCCTCACCACTGCCTCCCATTTCCCTCCCC
>NW_026067957.1:9180061-9221581 GCF_014885135.2 Alexandromys fortis | reverse complement strand
CCCCCCCCATCAGCCCTAAGAGCAGTCAGGGTTCCAAGGACCTCCCACCTTCTTCCAGGACTAGTAAGGTGAACATCCAAAAAGCCTAGGCTCCCACAAAACCAGTACGTGCAGTAGGATCAAAACCCAATGCATTGTTCTTGACTTCTCAGCAGTTCTCATTGTCCGCTATGTTCAGTGAGTCCAGTTTTATCCCATGCTTTTTCAGACCCAGTCCAGCTGGCCTTGGTGAGTTCCCCATAAAACATCCCCATTGTCTCAGTGTGTGGGTGCACCCCTCGCGGTCCTGAGTTCCTTGCTCGTGGATTTTTCTTTTCGTTTTACTGTTTGAGTTTGCCCCAAAGCAGATTCCAAGACAACTTTTGAGTACAGGGAGGTTGTTTGACATATGACCTATGGCATTTTAAGGACCTTGCCAACAAGCAAGCTACAGCTTTCTGCTCACAAACCACACTCAACTGCTCTGTATGTAGCTGGACCTCCTGCCTGAAAGAGTCAGAGTTTGCTCTGGCAAGATGGCCCAAAAAGCTGGCATTTTAAAACAGCACAGCTTTTTTCCCTGCTATCATTGAAAACTAAAAAGCAGCTTTTATCAGCATCATTTAAGTGTTTTGTGGCAGGACCTCTCAAAGAGCTGCAGGGTTTTGCAGCTAAAGCTGAGTCAGGAAGCTTCTCTTAAATGAGAGTGCTTGCCTCTAGCAAGCAGAGCAGATCTGAGAAATGGCTGCTACCAAGAAGCCATGTTTACTCTTTTCTTTTCTGTCTAGAATTACTTTCCAAGCTCTCTCAGGTTTTATGTGGATGCAGTTTCCCCACATTGGGTGCCATTTGTTGACTGGGTTTCTGTCCTGCCTGGTTTCTGTCCTCCCACCAGGTCCCACAGCCATTTAGCCCCAAAGAAATCGCACAGAGGTCTATCTTAATGACAAACTGATTGTCCCATTAGCCCAGGCTTCTTATTAACTTTTATAACTTATATTAACCCATTATTCTTATCTTTGTTAGCCACATTGTTTGGTACCTTTTTCAGCGGGGCAATCACATTTTCCTTCTTCTGTGGTTGGGGCAGGACTGGGAAGGAATGGGCTTCCTTCTTCCCAGAACTCTCCTGTTCTTGTTGCCCTGCCTCTACTTCCTGTCTGGTTGTCCCACTTATACTTCCTGCCTAGCTACTGGTCAATCAGCATTTATATAAAACATAATTGACAGAATACAGAATTGTCCCACACCAGCAAGACAATATTGAAGTGAGACAGGGAAGTTTCACTAATAATAACAATTACAAAAAGCCAATAACAAATAATGACTGTATTATCACTGCTTCATTTAAAGGGCTAGGAATCATTGAAGGGCCAATAGCTCCAAATGCACTCATTGGTTGGACATAGTTCTGTGAGCCCTCAGCACCTGGGCACTTTTGCTACCCCACCCTGCCATGCCCTGACCATAGGTTTAGCACATGTTAGAGTGCAGAGAAACCCTCCTACACAAAAACCCAAGGCTTAAGGCCAAAAGCTTTGAGTTTCCATGAGAAGTGCCTCTTAAGGCTGCCAACAACTCTGGAAGGAATCTGGTGGGATGGTGGTAGTCTCGGTTCTAGTGAGAGGATGTACTTATTGTAGCAGTGCCTAGAAACTGCAGCACCCAGCAAAGGATGCAGCTCTTTAAGTACCAAGAACTATGCATGACGATGGCAGAAGGGAAGAAGGGGCGTTCTCCCACAAATGGAGATGCTATTACTGAGACAAGAGGCATCAGATCTGGCATCCTCCTTTCCCTCCTAACTTCCGTTTTTCTCCACAGCCTGCCCATACCTTTACATCTCTCCCTGCCGTTTCTTTAACCTTGTCTCCCTCCTATCTTCTCCTTGACTCCTAAAATCCAACCTAGAGAGGGCTTGTATGTTCCACATGTTCTCGTCATTCAGAGCCATCACCCAACTTTCTTCCAATATTTCCTCAAATAATAGTTTTTATTCAGAAATTCAAGGTGCTGTCAGCTTCTATGAAAAGGGATTCCAGCTGTCTTTCTTTTCTTGTGGTATGATCCCGAGGTCAAATAGCATCTCAGTAGATCTCTTAAGATTTACCTTTTACTTCAAGCATGGCAGCAGGTGTCTGTGATGACAGCACTTGGATGCAGAAAATCACTGTGCTTTCTAGGCCAGCTTGGGCTATGTTGTGCAACACTGTTTGCAACAGCAGCAGCAGCAGCAGCATCAACCTTACCACTTGTATTATAAATATGCATTTATATTGTCTTACTAATTACATCATTGTTCTTTATAGATAGGATTTTGAACATTTGCATTCTTGAGAAGTTCACAGGCGATTTGTAGCTATGCTGACACCTAACAGTCATGTTTGAGGATGCAACACGTCCCCTAGATCAGAGAATCCCTTTTGTGGAATTCTGGGGCCAGTCACCAATCCTAACATGCACTTGGTGCTCTATGGGTAATGTTTTAGTTCATCAATAAAAATGTGCTTAGAGTATTTGAGCTGTTTCACAGTGATTGTTACCAAGTTGCCACCTGTGGCAATAAAACACATTAAAAGTTCATTTTCCATAGAGGAGATGGGATGGTAGATGTTAAATCTTGTTGGTCATCTGCCAGCTCTGTAACTAAGTGGCCATTAAATTTGACCAGTTGTTCTATTTTTGCACCCTTGCCTTTCTTTAAACTTCTTCCAAAATTGTCGTTATGTTGACTAGTTTATTTACTAGAAGACTACTTCTCGAAATCAGCTGTTAGAACAGCTCAGAGAGCTTTTTAAGACAAAGATTGCCATCCTAACTAATCCTAACTGTTGAAGAGGGTCCAAGCTGGTGGTGTTTGTTTTTGTTTTGCTTCTTTCCTTCTGTGGTTCTGTGTTCAGAATTGGGCACCTTGCACAAGCGTTGTAAGCTTGTCACACTGAGACTCATCCCAAGACTAACGGTTACTATTTTAGATAAGATCTTCAAGAAAAAAATCTGTGCCTCATGACAAATATCTACATAACATGTAAATAGCCTAAAGAAAGGCCTTCTACAAATGGATGCCACCCCTTAATGCTTTTCTTCTTTACTGGAACGTGACCCGTTTGAAGAAGTTATCAGTACATTTCAGAAACAATTCTTTAAGTTTAGGCATATTTTAGCTTTGTTAATTTCTAGGAGTTTAGTACATCTAAATAAAATCTGTTGTCTAATTATCATCATCCTTTTCTTCTTCCTTCTCTTCTTCTACTGCTTTGTTGACAGGAAATTAAATTACATACAGGACCAGCCAGCCACTAGAATGCATGTGTACCTGTGTGAATTACATTCTGACTTCATAGTCTTAGCAAAATCCGTGAGGATGACTAAGAAGCCTGCAGGATAAAGACTGCACACACCTTTCTGCTCCATGGAAGTTATGCAGGAAGGTCAAACTTCTGCCCTGAACTGTTTGCAGGACAGAAGGTATAGTTATTCCTTAGCGGGTTTGTAAACTGGACTCTCTTAATCTGTTTAGTTCTTTCTCTCCACACTAGATTCTTAAATATGTCCTGTAAATGTCATTGAAAAGCCAGGATCTTGTCTGTCCCAGGCAGAATGTCAACCAGAGATATTCTGTGACTATGACTATGACAGTACTCTCTGACAATGACAGTGCTCTGTAACTATTACAGTACTCTCTGACTATGAGAGAACTCTGTAACTATTACAGTACTCTCTGACTATGACAGTACTCTCTGACTATGACAGTACTCTCTGACTATGACAGTACTCTGTGACTATTACAGTACTCTGTGACTATGACAGTACTCTGTAATTATTACAGTATTTTCTGACTGTGACAGTACTCTCTGACTATGAAAGTACTCTCTGACTATTACTGTCTATGAAGAATGGAACTGTATTTTGAGTAATCCTAAGTAAGCTAGTAAGCTTCTCAAAGTCTCAAATTTGCCTCAAATATAAAGTCATGTGTTCCAAAAGATTCTCAGTTGTTTAGAGTTTTGGCTACTCTCGCTGATTACCTTGGCACAGTTCCTAGTGCCCATATGAATATTCACAACCGTGCATAACACCACGTCCTGGCAATATCATGCCATCTTCTGATCTTCTCAGGCACAGACACGCACATGTGTCACAAACCCACATGCATCTAAAACAATTATACATGTGAAATAAATCTTCAAATAGTTTTGAAAAACAGAAAGTACAGTGGAGTCATAATGCTCAGAAAGTTGGGGAAAGATCTTCTACTGAGTTATTGATAATTTTTGGCTTTCAAGGGTAGTCTGAGAAATGTCCTTCGTGTATTGTGGCCCTGTGGCTCTATCTGTCAGAAATTCTGTCATTATCCCCACTCTCCATTAGAAATGAACCAGATCTACAGTAGACTGCAATGATTCTCCTTTACAGAGGGAAAAAGTTATATCCATATGAAAGTAAATAATATTAGCAGTGATTTATCTGGACTTACATATTAGTATTTTGGGAATTGAACTTGGGCCATCAAGTTTTGCAACAAGTACCTTACTCTCCGAGCTATATTACCATCCCTAAGGAAGGTCTTTAATAACCTTACTATAGTTAAATATAATTATTTAAATATATATGCTTACCTATTTTATGTAATAATTTAAAATTTTTGTAACTATTAATAGACTGATTTAATTTTGTTTAATTTCTGTCTTAGAATTTCTTCAGTTAAATATTATACTTTGTTAGTATTTTCTGAAGAAAAGATCATATCCTACTGATTTTCATAGAGAATATGACCTTAAAATGAAATGAAAGTGGTCAGGTTTGAAGTAATGATTCAAGAGGTGTATTGCTATTTGCTTCTACAAACTAAAATGCTTTCAGATTCAGGTCCACCTTGAGGAAAATAAGCCAAATTTGAGGATGGGGGAAAAAAATCGCTTGACTGAATTTCTTCAATTAAACCACTAGATGGCGATATCCTCGTTTCTTTCTAAATCCACTAGCTAACAGGCTCCTATGGAAACAATCGTATTTCAAAGGCTGTCAAATGATTTGGTTCTATCTAAGAAGGAAGAGGGGAATTGTATTGTGTTCAGGCTGTGGAACATTAGCATTCTTTCTGATTGACAGAGAAGCCACTGGGTCACCGTGAGTAGAAGAAAATATTCTCCCCAGAAGACATGAACAGTCTAATATCCAAGGCCTACAAGGAGACGTCGCCCAAGAAGACACGGATAGCTGTTGCTCTCAGATCTGCCATTTCTTTACTTCCTAATCTCACCGTCTTGAAAACCTTAACCAGGATTTGCCATGGTAGTAAACACCTGTGATTTCAGTGTCCAGAAGCGGAGTTCAAAGCCAGGCTGAGTTGCTTAGGGAGTCCCAGCTCACAGAAAAGAGGCTAATACGCCATGATCGAGATGCTCTTACCGTAGAAGAACACACACGTTCGGCATTTCACACATTGCACACAAACGTTAAAGCGCTCTTTCTCTCCCAGACCACATCACTCATTGTTGTCCAATTTAAACTCTAAGACTTGACAGTCTACCTGGTTGGTTTTTTAAATGAAAAAATATTTAAACATAAAAATAAAAGTATCAAACATTATGTTGTTAAATTACATTTTTTTAATGTATATGTGCATGTAAGTCTGTGCACCATGTCCGTACCTACTGCCCTCAGAGGCCAGAAAAGGGCATTGGATCTCTTTGGACTACAGTTCGAAACGATTGTGAGCTGTTGTATGTACTGGGGATGGAACCCAAGCTCTCTGCAAGAGGTGCTAGTCTCTCTAGCCCTATATTGCAGTAAAGGGAAAACAGAATGTAACCTTTATTATCGTGCAAATATAAAAAGAACATAAGTGAAAGCTTTTATTCACCTCATTCATTAATTAGAATCTGCTTAAAGAGACCCACCCGCCTTGCACAGGGCAGGTGGCTTAGCTGCTACAGATCTACAAATGAGTGAAGGAGCAGCGGAAGAGATGGAAGAGGGGATTGAATGCGCTGCAGAGAGAAGCAGAACTGGAGACAAGCTGGCAGTGATGGGTGGGAGACTGAGCCGATGGTGGAATGTGTTGTTTCCCATTGGGATCGGAGGGGTGGTGTGCAGCAGCCTGGGGCTTATGCAGACACAGCCCTGAGCCCGCGCCCACCCACCACCCACTCCCCCTCCCCACCCCCACTCCCACCGGCCTACACACTGCGCATGCCTGGGCAGTGACCGAGACACTAAATGAGGAATGGTTCGCTTTTCTGACTGGACCTCCTCAAAGGACCAACATGGTCCTTGATGCCACTGGAGGCCTCAGGTCATGATGAAGCCACAGAGCCAGTGTGGACATATGTGTCTGAGCATCTGTCTGATTCCGTGGTGATGTCCTTGGGTTTTTCAGCCTTGGCCATGCTGAGGCCTGTGATCTGTGTTGCTGCTGCTGCTGCTGCTGCTGCTGCTGCTGCTGCTGCTGCTGCTGCTGGAGGCCACGAGTGGGTTTGTAATCTGTACTTTCTCACCAGGAACCACGATCCATGCTCCCACTGAGAAAGGAAAGCTACTTTTGCTGTGTTATCGATGATTTAGATGCTTAGCTAAGAAAGAGGGACTTGGAAAGCTTCTAAGCCCCTAAGCCCCGCTCCAAAGGTAATAGCCTAAACAGGAAGCCATAAAAGAGAGCTCCTAAAAATTGTGATAAGGATGTTGAAGTGTAGCTTTCCACAGTTGATGGCCTTTGGCAAGGGTGCAGGAGGGAAGGACCCAATACTACTTAAGGGACAGGCCACTGAGACTTTGACAATGCTCCAAATTGAACTTGCTTTATTTTTTTAATTTTGTTTTTGGGGAGCCAGAAGGGGGAAACATTCAAAAACTTATATACATATAAACATAACCAAAGATGCTTAAACAAACTTCCTGATAGATGTTTACTATCCTACAAATCAATGTAAATGTAAGACGTTGTAATCTTTTCTCACGTGTATCTCTAGCAGATAAAATTAACTGATTTGAAACACTATGTATAAATTTTACGTAAATTAAATTCTACCCATACTGAAAAGCGAAATAGCATCCTACCCCTTCAAGTCCATGAGGTCAGAACTAAGCAATAATCTGTGCAGCCCGGCGATCTCCAGAAAGTCTGCTAAACTCGATAGCCTCTCTCTTTCCAATTTCCAAATATCAGACAAGGTTCCTCACAACGCTGTTTTTCAAAAATAATAGCCATGTTGCTGTGAGGAACAGCATCTCTGGAAAGTGCTTGGTTCTGTTGGCTGCAGTGCCAGGAAACCACAGGGAGGCACTATTTGCTATAGATTTTCTACGTATGGGTGAGAAGGCTCTGTCATTAAATTGAGGATGTTGTCATAAAGTTTGATCACAAAGGGCTGGAGAGATGGCTCAGAGGTTAGGAGCATTGGCTGCTCTTTCAGAGGTCCTGAGTTCAATTCCCAGCGACCACATGGTGGCTCACAACCATCTGTACTGAGATCTGGCGCCCTCCTCTGGTGTGCGGGCATACATCGAGTCAGAATGTTGTATACATAATAAATAAATAAATCTTTAAAAAAAAGTTTGATCACAAAGCATATAAACAGCAGATTACATTAACTCTGGCAGTAATTGTCATAGAAAATACACAAAGAAATTCAAAGAAAATTAAAAATGGCTCCATTCTGACTTGGCTTGCAATTTAAGTGCAATGTGATGTCACTCAATAGCCTCACACTGGGTTGGGAGAGTGTGTGTGGGGTGTTCAATGCTGTAACATCTGCCTAGCATATGGGTGGTACTTTGAATATAACTGATCCCCATAATCTCACAAAGAGTGGCACTATTAGGAAGTGTGGCTTTGTTGGAGTAGGTATGGTCTTCTTGGAGGAAGTATGCCACTGTGGGGGTGGGCTTTGAGGTTTCATATACTCAGGATACCACCACGTGTGTCAATTGACTTCCTGTAGGATGCTTGGCTATTTCTCCAGCACCATGCCTGCCTGCACGCTGCCATGCTCCCTGCCATGATGGACTGAACCTCTGAACTGTAAGCAAGCCACCACAAGTAAATGTGCTCACAGTTTCTCTTTACAGCAACAATAAGCCTAACTCAGAGAGAAGTTGGTGCCAGGGACTGGGGTATTGCTGTGATAGGCCCAAACACATTTTTGTTTAGAGGAATTTGGACTTTGGTGCTTTGGGTTATGAAAGTAGTGGAATGATTTAAGCACTGCTTATTGGACCATACTAGTAGGAGCATGGAAGACAGTGGTGCTAAGAGTTATTTGAACTGTATGTTGCCTAGAGATGATTCTTATGATATTTTGATGAAGGAAGTGGCTGCATTTTGTCCTTGTCCTATGAGTCTGTGTGAGGCTAATGTGAAGAGTTTTGTATTAATACTGTTGGCAGAAGAAATCAAGACAGCCTAGACCAGATTCTGTCATGCTGTCAGAGCCGGCTTGCTTGCTTCCCGGTCACCCAGGCCCAAAATAATCACACTGGAACTATATTAAGTACAACACTGCTTGGCCTATTAGCTCACATTTCTTATTGACTAGCTTTTATATCTTAAATTATCCCATTTCTGTTAATCTGTGTATCGCCACATGGTTGTAGCCCACTGGTAAGATTCCATCGACATCCAGCTCTGTCTCCTGCGGCTTCCCTTTAACTTCGCCTACTCTCTCCTCCTCTGTCTGCTTGGAATTCCTGCCTTGCCCTTTTCTGCACTGAAATAGGCCCAAAACAGCTTCTTTATTAACCAAAGGTCTTCACAGCATTCAGAGGGGAATCCCACATCACTGCCATGTGGGTATTAGTGGTAACTCTAGCAACAATTTACAATGAGAGGAGAAAACTGAGCAAGGAAAAACATTTGAAGAGAAAAAGGGCACCAGAAAGTGGAATGGAGCTAATTCCTCTGTTTTCAAGGAAATAATAAATGGATTAAGAAAATGGAATAAAGGCAGTGCGGACCTCAGGAAACAGTGCACATGCCTTTAAACCTAGCACTCCAGAGGCAGAGGCAGAGGCAGAGGCAGAGAGATCTCTGTGAGTTCAAGGCCAGCCTGGTCTACAGAGCAAGTTTCGGGACAGTCAAACTTAAGCAGTGAAAGAAAACTGATAAAGATGTAATTTAAAAGGGGGTCATTTCCAGCCTCAGCAAACAGCAGACCTCGGCAGCTTTGGCCATGTGGTTCTGTCTTTAGAGTTAAGGATAGTAGAAAGGAGTTAAGATCTTGTGGTTCCGGTTAGTTGAAACTGAAGAATCAGCTGTGATTAACAAAATACCAGAACTAATAAGGCAAAATTTTGCTTTGTGGGGGCGACTTGATGCTGGTTAGCTGAAGCTAAGAAATTAGTGGCGATTAAGAAGAGACCAGCATCGCTGAAGTGGAATCTTCTGGGAAGTGTTTTCTGAGAGCACAGAGAAGCTGTGTTTCAGAGGTGGCCAAGGTTGTACCTTGTGCTGGCAGCGACTTGTTATGTGTACTGTCACCCACGTGGTCCCCGTTGTGAAGGGGTCATGGAGAGCAGCTGAGGTGTGGCACTGTGAGAGGCCAGGAAAGGCCATTGGTGAAAGTGTAGCCTTAGGGGCAGTTGAAGGCCCAGGACTGAAGCTGAGGGTTGGCACTGGAAGAGACCCTATGAGAGGCTTTTGGTGAAAGTGCAGCCCAGTCGCAGCAGAAGACTCAGTGTTTGGAGATGCCAATACTACAGGAGTAAGACAAAATCCATTTTGAGAAAGAACTCCATTTTAAACTGTACTTGATCAAGGGCTGACTCAGCTCCAGCTAAAGCTGTAAACATTTTTAAGAAAAATCACAATCTGTGCCTGCCCGGAATAAAGTGACCCCACCCAAGTGGCCAATCAGTGATAAACTTTAATAAACAATATCTGCTTGCTTCAGAAGTCCTTTGTGTATCTATCTGTTAACTGCTGTTTGGAGATTTCCCTAGACCCAGCCAATGAATTCAAAGGTTGCTACCCTTACCTAATGTGTACCCAATCCTGAAATGCCAAGGCTTGTACCACCCTGCTTGTGGTCTTTCTGTTTAAAATCCCTCTACTCCAGAAGCTCAGGGCTGTTCTCCATCCTCTGCATTGGAGTGTTGGGTGACAGTCCAGGCTCGAGCTTGTAATCAATAAATCCCTGTGTGTTTGCATCAGATACCGGCTCTGTGGTGGTCTTGTTTGGGGGTCCCACAACACAGGTACAAAAATACTATGGAATCACCACCAAGAACAGCAATAGTAGTGGAGTGAAGCTAGCCAGAGCTCAGAAGATGAGCTGTGTGTACAGCAGTGGGAAGAGTCAGAGAAGTGACCCAAGCCCTTTAGAGGAGTCCAGAAGATCATTAATGGATCCCAGGTATTGGATGGTTGGAATTCTGTAATTGCCCAAGATGTTAGAGATGCCAGAGTCTTGGGATACCTGCCGAGGAGAGCTGCTGACAAGTAGAACCAGCCCAAGAGGAAGAAGTGTGTTGCAGTTAACAAAGATGAATGGAATTGGAGATGTGGAGATGTGTGACGTCAGCCATGGAGATGCCGAGTTTGGAGTCTGCCCAGCTGGTTTTCCATCTTACTTTGGTCCAGTGTTTCCTCACTATGCTCCCCCACCTGCATTTTGGAATGGCAATGTATATCCTGTGCCATTATATGTTGGAAGTATATGATCTGGTTTTTGATTTTGATTTTTTTTAAATATTTATTTATTTATTATGTATACAATATTCGGTTTGTGTGTATGTCTGCAGGCCAGAAGAGGGCACCAGACCTCATTACAGATGGTTGTGAGCCACCATGTGGTTGCCGGGAATTAAACTCAGGACCTTTGGAAGAGCAGGCAGTACTCTTAACCACTGAGCCATCTCTCCAGCCCCTGATTTTGATTTTTAAAGGTAATTACAGTTAAGGGATTGTCATGTGTCTCAAGATGAGATCTTGGATTTTTAAACATTGTTGAGACCGTGATAGACTATAGGGACTTTTGAAGTTGAACTAGGTGCATTTTTGCATTATGATATTGTTATAAGATTATGGGGTCAGGGAGTAGAATGTGGTATTTTGAAGGTAATTGGCCCTCATAATCCCATGATCTCAAGCGGAGTGTCATAATATGGAGATGTGGGTATGGCCTTGTTGGAAGAAGTGTGTCACTGTGCAATTGGGCTTTGTGGTTTCATATACTCAGGACACCACCCAGTGTGTCAGTTGACTTCCTGTAGGATACTTGACTATTTCCTGGGCACCATACCTGCCTGCACTCTGCCATGCTCCCTGCCATGATTCACTGAACCTCTGAACTGTAAGCGAACCACCACAAGTAAATGTTTCCTTTGTAAGAGTTGCTGTGGTCATGGTGTCTCTTTACAGCAAAAGCACCCCTAAGACAGTATGTAAGACTCTGGGTTTTATCCCCATTTTTAGGCCATGTAATTGAATAAAGTTATTTTTAAGATCGTTTTCTTCAGTTTTATCTGTGTTGGAATGTTCAGGTCTTGCTGTTGTAGAATTTCTAGGTTCTGGTGGTGCTGTAGTGCTCTTTATATTGTTTGCTTTGAATGAGTGGATAGAACACTGTTCTTTGCAATAAGACCCATTGCCATCCCATCTACCTTCTAGGTTTGGGGTAATTATAGGTACAGGTGATGGCAGCAGATAGTGCCTGCACCTACAAGAGCTGCTGAAGACACGGGGGATGGTTGGCTGGAGGAGGGGTGTTCCATGGGTTTGGGGGCAGAGTGGGACTTGGAGGTTACGGGATCCAATGGGAGGCAGGGGTAGTGGAGCAGCCTGGCCGCAGGAGTCTTGCTTGCTGACCAGTGGCTGGGGCTGCAATGCGTAGGAAAGGGGCACAGCTGGGGCCCAGAGACAGGTCTGTCCAGCCATGAGACCAGTCACTTACCTCTTCTGTCAGTGCAGGTGGTGTCTTGCCTCCATTGGCCTCCGATGTGGTGGGGATGTTTCGGGGGGAGGATGATGGGTTCCATGTGTTTGGGAGATTGAGTGGACTTGTAGGTTACAGGGTTCAATGGGAGGCAGTGGTGGTGGAGCTGTCTGAGCACAGAATTCTTACCTGCTGACTGGCTGCCAGGGCTGTGATAGATGGGGGAGGGGCACAGGATGTGCTCCAGACCTGGCAGTCCAGCTAGGGGACCAGTTGTTCATCTCTTCCTTCAGTTGGTGCAGATGGAGCCTGTGTCTCTGTGGGCCTCTGATGCTGTGGGGATGGTTGCCCAGGGGAATCAAGAAATTTCTAGATAGATACCACTTACAAAAATTAAAAAAAGATCAGATAAGCAATTTAAATAAATTTATAACCCCTAATGAAATAGAAGCAGTCATTAAAAGTCCCCACAAAAAAAAAAAAAACGAAGTCTAGACCGTTCCAATACAAAATTCTCCCAGACTTTCAAAGAATAGTTAATACTAACACTCTCCAAATTATTCCACACCTATAGATATCTGATTTTGATTTAAAAAAAAACAGAAATACATTCTGGAAAAAACAAAGCATCATCTTCAACAAACAATGCTTATCAAACTGTATGTCTGCATGCTGAAGAATACAAATAGATCCGTATCTATCACCCTGCATAAAACTCAAGTCCAAGTGGATCAATTACCTTAACATAAAACCAGACATACTAAGCCTGATAGAATAGAACATAAACACATTGGAACAAAAGACAACTTTCTGTTCAGAATACCAATAGCATAAGCATGAAATTACGAATTAATAAATGGGTCCTCATGAAACTGAAAAGCTTCTGAAAGGCCAAAGACATCATCAATTGGACAAAGAGGCAACCTAAGAAATAGGAAAAGTCTTTTGCCAACTCCACATCTGATAATGGTCTACTATTAATACCATATAAAGAACTCAAGAAACTAGATTTAAAAACCAAATAATCCATTTATAAAGTCGTATTCATATCTAAACAGAATTCTCAACAGAGGAACCTCAAATGACTGAGAAACACTTAAAGAAATGTTTAAATGGCTAAAGAAATCAAAATGGCTCTGAGATCCCATATTACACCTTTCAGAATTGGTTAAGATCAGTAACATAAGTGACAGCTCATGCTGGGGTGGATGTTGAGCAAAGGCAACACTCCTCCATTGCAGGCAGGAGTATAAACCTGTACAGCCACTATGGAAATCAATATGGTGTTTCTACACAAAACTGTGAATCGATCTATCTAGAGATCCAGCTATACCACTCTTGGGCATATAACCAAAGGATGCTCCATTCTACTACAAAGACAGTGGCTTATCTATGTTTATTGAAGTTTTATTCATAATAGTCAGAAACTGGAAACAACCTAGATGGCTCTAAAATGAAGAATGGATAAAGAAAACACACAATGGAGTATTACTCAACTGTTTCAAAAAATGAGATCATGAAATTTGCAGGCAAATGGGTGGAGCTCGAAAAAAATCATCCTGAATAAAGTAACCCAGACCTAGAAAGACAAACATGGTATGTATTCACTTATAAGTGGATATTAGCTGTTAAGTAAATGATAATCATTCTACAATCCACAGACAAAGAGAGGTTAGCTAAAGAAGAGGGTTATGGGAGGGAAGCATGGATCTCCCTGGGAGGGAGAAATAGAATAGATTATGTGGCTGGACTGCAAGTGCGTGAGAATGGAAGCAAGAGGGATGAAGTTGTCAGGGGGATGAAGGGATAGAGTGTAGGGAGAGACAGCTGGAATGGGGAGGGTTATATTCCACTATACACATAGATATTCTGTTAGTTTGGAGGGTTGACGTGGAAACCTATTGCCATGGAAACCACCAGGATTCTGTGAGGGTGACCCTAGTGAGGACTCCTAGTAACAGAGGATAGAGTCTGAACTGGCCATCTTCTGTAGCCAGTCAAAGCTTCCAGTAATGGGCTGGGTTACATTCAGTTGAGTGTCTGGTCCTGTGTAGTTTTTTTAAATAACTCAGACTGATGCTAGGACAGGAAGTCATCCTCTGAAAACAGATAGTGGGCCCTACTGCAAAGGACAATGTCCTATCAGCTCATTGAAAGCAAAGAGGTTGAGCTGGTGGGGGCATGAGGCCTTTACCCATTCTATTCTCTTTGGCATGAGAAGGTGCTCTGCAGGCTACAGAAAGAAAAACCTGTCCATAAACCCAGCCACAACCCCCCCTCTCACACACACACTTATAACCTGTCCTGCCTGCTAGAGGTGCTGGGGCAATGGTAGTGCAGAATATGTAGGAGTGGCCAACCAATGTTTTGTTTAATTTGAGGCCCATGCCATGAGAGGAAGTCCATTTCCTACAACTGCTGGATGGTCAGAAACTGGAAGCTGGATAGCTCAGAGGCTTAGGGCAGAACCAAACACAACTGGCAAAAAAAGAAAGAGAGAGTAACTTAATAAAATGTTCCTAATGACATTCTGCTATACACATGGATCCCTCGACCACCTATGCAGTTATCCAGTTCTGGCAGCAGATGGGAGCTGGTGCAGAAATCCACAGCCAGGTATTATGCAGATCTAAACTGGAGGTTTCTATCAAGTCTCTTCCCTCAGAGACTGGGGAACTCTGCAGAAGAAGGGATGGAAACCCTTGAGAGAACATGGCCCACTGAAACAACTCAGCAGGGCTCACTTGGGCTCCCAGACACAGATGTGGCAAGCACCGGGCCTGAATGGGTCTGCACTAGGTCCCCTGTGTAAGATTATGACCATTGGTTTGGTGTTATGTGGGATTCCTAATAGTGGGAGCAGCTGTATCTCTGACTCTTTTGCCTTTTGGGTTGCCTTGTCCAGTCCCAATGTGAGGGCTTTTGCCTGTCTTGTTATACCTTGTTTTGCCTTATTTGGCTGTTGTCTCTTGGAGGGCTATTCTTCGCCGAAGAGGAAATGGAAAGTGGATATGAAGGAGAAGGGAGGTGGGAGGTAGGAGGAGTAGGAGCATGGAGAAACTGTGGTTGAGATATATTGTATAATAAGAATCTACTTTCCATTAAAAGAACAGCTATCACCTGTTTGCTTCTTGAGTCCATTCGTTTGGAAATCCCTTTTCTACCCTTTTATTCTGAAGTGATGACTATCATTGATATTGAGGTGTGTTTTTAAGATGCAGCAGAAATTAGACCCTGATTTCTCATCGAGTTTGTTAGTCTGTCTTTTTATTGGGGGATTGAGATAATTAACATAGTTATCAGTGAACAGTTTTTATTGATTCTTTTTATTTTGTGGTTGTGTTGTGGGTGTTTCTCCACCTCTTTTGATTTACTATTCCTGGATTATTTATTCACTGTGTCCTTTGGGTGCAGTTAACCTCTTCAGACTGAAGTTTTCCTTCTAGTATCACCTCTAAAGCTGGATTGGCTTATAGAACTTGCTTAAATTTCGTTATGGAGTGGAATTTTTAATCCATTGGTTATGACTGACAGTTTTGTTTACTAGTATTTGTGATCTGTCAAAGCCTGTATGATACGTGTTGATGCCTGTCTGGCTTCCAGAGTCTTCACTGAGAATTTGGGTGTTATGCTCATGGCCTGTTTTTGTGTGTGACTTGGTTTGTTCTCATGGTCTTTGTGTGTCACCTGGTCTTTTTCCCGTGTAGCTATTTTGTTTCCTTCCTTAGTTCTATATAGTCAGTGTTTTGATTACTATTGTGGGGAATTTCTTTTCTGATCCTGTCTATTTGCTGTTCTATAGACTTCTTGTACTCTCATAAGTATATTTTTTTTTGGAATGGAAATGTTTTATTCAATGATTTTTGTTAAAACTATTTTTCTGTGTTTTTATACCTATTATTCATAATTTTGGTCTTTTCATAGTGTCCCAGATTTTCTAGATATTTTGTGCCTGGAATTTGTTTGTTTGTTTGTTTTTAGATTTAACATTTTCTTTGCCCAAAATATATATTTCTTTTACTTTGTCTTCAAGGCCTGAAATTCTCTCTTCCATGTCTTCGAGTGAGGCTCATCTCTGACGTTTTTGTTTTTATTCTAAGTTTTTTTTATTTCCACTTTTTTTTCTGTTTTTCTTTAGTGGTTTTCTTTATTTTTAAATTCTATTTCCATGTCTTGTAATGTTTTCATTATTTTTCCAAGATGAATTTATTTTATTGTATGGGTATTCTGCCTCCATGTAGAGATATGTGCAGCACATGCCTGGTGATATGGATTATTTTGAACTGAAGTTACATGTGGGTGCCATGTGGGTGAGGGGGATTGAACACTTGTCTTCTAAAGATCAGCCAGTGTCCTTAATCACTGGGCTATTGTTCGAGTCCCTGGCATTGTTATTTACTAAATTGTTTGTGTTTTCACAGTCTTCATTAAGGCATTTATTCATATACGCTTTAAGGTCTGTCTGAGGGTTCTGTTGCTGTGAAAAATACACTATAGCCATAGCAACTCTTACAATAGAAAAGTTGAGGTGGGAACTTACAGTTCCAGAGATTTAGTAAATTATCACCATGGCAGAGAACATGGCACATGCAGGGAGATATGGTGCTAGAGAAGGAGCTACTATGTCTTGATCCTGCAAGTAACAGGAAGTGGTCTGTCTCACTGGGATTAGCTTGAACATATATTAGACTTCAAAGTCCACCTACACAGTTACACATTTCCTCCAACAAAGCCATACCTCCTAATAGTGTTATTCCCTATGAACTTATGGGGACCAATTACATCCAAACTACCACAAGATCCTTGAACATATTCATAATTGTAATTCTGAAGTCCTTCTCTTGTGCTTCAGCCTAATAGTTTTTCTCTGTGCCCAATTTAATACAGTTGGTGGCTTCTGGAGTAAACATAATGTTTTAGCTATTCATGTTTTCTTTTTGCATGGGATCTAGGCATCTGTAGTTATTATGTTTATATTGTTTCTTTTTGTACATATCTTGCCTTGTCTTTGTTGCATGGGTGTTCTATTCTTTTGTTGTTGTTGTTCACTCTGGATCCAAAGTCGGGGTGGTGGCTGTGGAGTCCCAGGTAGATAGTGTTTCTGCAGGTCAATAACACAAATAATGGAGATAAGTTAGTAGTAGAAAGGCTCAGATGGGCAGCAGGAAAGAGGAGGACCCTGAGTCTGCACCAAGAGGCAAAGTTCCCAAAAAATGGAAGTGTGTTTGGAGGAGGGGCTTTTACAGCCAGAGCATCTTTATAGTTGAGCATGTATTCTGGGTCTATCCCAATATTCTAGAGTAAATTGATAGACTCTCTTATTAGTAAATACTTCTATCTGCCTCTGGGCCAGATCTGTATCTTCAGTCTTCATTTCCAGCAGTGCAGGGTATCTGTTTTATAGATTGGTGGCCTTCAAATCAGAATTGATTCAACAAACCCTGCTTCACTGACAAACCCTATCATAATAGATTTTCACTAGTTTACTAAGTAGGATCTGCCTCTTAATCTTAAACTGCTCCCAGAAACATCCCACCCTAAGACTTTCAAATATGTAGCACTTTTGTTCTCAGTCTCCCCTTCTCCCCTGGATTTTCCTTCACCACCAAGAGTAGTAGTGGATCCACAGCTGCTGATTCACCAAAGACCTACCTATTCTGCAATGCATGCTCACACAGGCAGGGCCAGAAGCCAAAAAAGGAGGTGGCTGCAGTGGATTAGTAATCACACACATGTACAACTTGTAGTATCTTCTTAAATCTTTGATCAATGATTCACTTGCCTTTTTTCCTCTGTGTCTCATTTTCCCACATAGCTTTCTAGGTTCTCACTATAATTTATAAATACAGAGTACATTTTCAACTATTCTTTATAAAAATGCTATAATTGTGACTTTATTGTTTCATTCAGTAATGGGTAGCTTGTGAGTTTTATCTTCTATAATTTCATTTCTGATATTGAATTCCCCTCTGTATACTGTGAATAACATTGGTTAATAAAGAATATGTCTTGGGCCTGGCAGGGCAAAATAGAGGTAGGCAGGGAAAACTAAACTGAATGATGTGAGGAAGAAGGTGAAGTCAGAGAGATGCCATGTAGCCACTGCTGGGAACAGACAAGCTGGAACCTCCAGTCACATGGCAATACACAGATTAATAAAAACAGGTTAAATTAAGATGTAAGAACTAGTCAATAAGAAGTTAGAGCTAATAGGTCAAGCAGTGATTTTATTAATATAGTTTCTGTGTGGTTATTTCAAGTCTGGGCAGCCATGAACCAACAAGGGGGCTCCTACAACACATTTCCATTTCTATGTATAATACATAGTAATGACTGACACATAGTAACGATTTATATGTATACTATGTATCAGTCTTTACTATGTAGAAGTATTTATTATGTGTAAATTTTTATTAGGAATAAGTCTTTACTATGTGTCCATCTTTACTATGTATAAGTCTTTACTGTGCATCAGTCTTTATTATGTAGAAGTATTTACCATGAATCTGTCCTTACTGTGTTTCCGTCTTTACCGTGTATCTATCTTTACTGTGTATACACAAGCACTGAAAGATACTGAGCTGCATATTAAAACTACTGTCACAGTTACTTTTCTATTTGTGTGAAAAAACTCCATGGTTCAAGCAACTTAAAGAAGAGTAATTAATTTGGGACTTGCAGTTCTAGAAGGTAAGTCCTACATCATCATGACAAAAATCAGGGCAACAGACAGGGTGGCATGGTTCTGGAGCAGGAGCTGAGAGCTTACACTTCCATCCGCAAGTACAAGTCAGAGAGAGCTAAGTGGGAAATGATGTGGACTTTTGAAACCTCAAAATCCTCCCCCAGTGACACATCTCCTCTAGCAAGGCCGTATCTCCTAATCTTTTCACACAGTTCTGACAACTGGGGACCAAGTATTCAGACATATTAGCCTATGGCGCCATTCTCAATCACACCTCCGTATTCCATTTCCTCATACCCTGTAGACTTGTGCCTATATCATAATGCAAAGAAGCATTTAGTTCAACTTCAAAAGCTCCCCAAATCTTTCACAGTCTCCACACTATTTATTTTTCTTTTTATTTATTTATTAAAGAATTCTGTCTTTTCCCCACCGCCGCCTCCCATTTCCCTCCCCCTCCCCAATCAAGTCTCCCTCCCTCATCAGCCCAAATAGCAATCAGGGATCCCTGCACTGTGGGAAGTCCAAGGATCACCCACCTCCATCCAGGTCTAGTAAGGTGAGCATCCAAACTGCCTAGGCTCCCACAAAGCCAGTACATGCAGTAGGATCAAAAACCCATTGCCATTGTTCTTGAGTTCTCAGTAGTCCTCATTGTCCACTATGTTCAGCGAGACTGGTTTTATCCCAGGCTTTTTCAGACCCAGGCCAGCTGGCCTTGGTGAGTTCTGGATAGAACATCCCCATTGTCTCAGTGTGTGGGTGCACCCCTCGCTGTCCTGAGTTCCTTGCTCTTGCTCTCTCTCCTTCTGCTCCTGATTTGGACCTTGAGATTTCAGTCCGGTGCTCCAATTCCACACTATTTAAAAGTACAAAAAGTCTCTCCTGAGGCTCAAGGCCATCTCTTCATTCTAATCCCCTCTAAATTAAAAAAGCAAATGACATACTTCCAGCATATAATGACAAAGAACACACATTCCTTTTCCAAGAGGGAGAAAATGGGGCATACTGAGGAAATGCTGGATCAGAGCAAGCCTGAAACCACACAGGCAAACTCCAGATTGTGCAGTTCAATGTATGATATCAAACATCTTAGATGGCTCTACTTTTTCAGCTTGACTGACAGCAACACATTTTTCTCTGGTTCCGTGTTGTCTGCTGCTTGCTTTGGCAGATATCCCATAGCTCTGGTACCTCCAACATCCTGGGGTCTCCAACACAACCCAGAATTTCACAACTTCATAAAATGGACTCTCAGGGACTTCCTTCCAACTTGCCTGGCCTCAGTGGCTCTCCTCAACTGCAGAGAAAGATTCCACAATGCCTTACTTGTATACCCTGTATAACTCTAAAGCCAGAACTATTTGGCCAATGTTACCGGTTGGGATGGAGCCTGGCCCCCTCCTTGAATTATATTTTCATAAACTTCAATCCATTGCTTCTTACAAACACATTCCTTGGACCCTTTACCTTCATACATTTCAGGGATAGATGAGTGGGGTTGGCCTGAGGGCACAACCCTTTATTCCATTTTGTATCTGGCCTCTCCTTAGAGCTTTCAGCACAAGCTTTAGCTCCAACATTGGATTCCATGATGATATTTTTCTTCTCAAACTGCATATTTTGCATTTCTTTTTGTCTTGCTTGCTCTTTTTCATTGTAGAATGGCCTAAGCGTATCACTAATAAGCATACAACAGAGTCAGTATCAGGCTACCTGTTGGAAACTCCTCCACTTAGTCACAGACAGATTCTTAGGACAAGGGCAGAAAGCAAACATATTCTTTGCCAAAATACCACAAGAATGGTCTCTAGCTCAGCTGCTAACAAGGGAAACCTCTTGAGCTGGGCTCCCACAGTCCACATTGCTCTTGGTAATATTGTCTTCCTACTTGGAAGTTCATTTACAGTGTTCAACCATTTTCTTTGTCTAAAGTTCCAACATCTTCCATATTCCTCTAAAAACAAAATAAAATACCATATGATCAGGCCTAGGAGAGCAGTAGCCCCCTCCTGGTACTAACTTCTGTCTTAGATGCTTTTCTATCACTGTAACAAAACATCATGGCCAAGGCAACTTATAAAAGAAAGCATTTAATTTGGGGCTCATGATTCCAGAGGATTATAGTACCATAAGGTGGGGAGCATGGCAGCAAGCAGGCAGGCAGGCATAGTGCTGAGGCAGAAGCCTAAAGTTTATATCTTGATCCACAAACAGAAGGGCAGAGGAAGCTAACTGGGGATGCAAGGGGCTTTTGAAATCTCAAAGCCTTCCTTCAGTGACACACCTCCTTCAACATGGCCACACCTCCAAATCCTTCCCAAACAGTTCCACCAACTGGGAGCCAAGCATTCAAATACATGAGCCTTTGAGGGACACTGTCATCCAAAATACCACAATTAATGTGTTGAAAGAGAGAGAGAGAGAAAATTTTAGTAGTTGATATGAAGAACCAGGTGAAACAGATTAAAGTTAGAAATATGAAGTCAGAAGATTGAGTCACAGCATGAATATGTTAGCATTTTTAAAGGAAAATCAGTATATCTTCTGTGCTTGACTCTGCATACTTGTGAGAAAAAATGGGAAAGCCAAGAGAGTTGTGCTGCAGACGAAATGTTTGTGTGTTCCTCAGTTCATGTTGAAACATACCACACAATATGGGGACACCCGCAAGTACATACAGCCTTTATAGCTGATTCTATGAATGATTCCTTCATTAAAGGGACAAGAGAGCCCTCTTCTCTTATGCCTTCTGCTCCTTAGTCACAGCAAGATGGCAGCAGTGTAGGAACTATGAAATGAGCCCTCCCCGAATTTGTTGGCATCTTGACTATGGAATTGCAACCAAAAAGTTTTACTGGAGATTTCAACCAAAAACTTGAAAAAGAACCCAAATTCAAAACTTGTCCCCCAAAATTGGAGAGAAGGGACTAGTAGATCTAACCAGAGCAATTTATGCAATAAAATGAAGTAAAAGGCATCAAAATATGAAGAAAGATAATCCATTTGAAGATACATCACCTTATATAAAATGTGTAAGGGTTCACCAAAAATTTCACATAGCATCTTTTCTCTAAGGTATTAAAAAGAAATTTGTTAATGGTATATAAAAAGCACCACTTGTACACTGAAATAAATGGCCACTTTAATAGTTACCACACCAAGGTTCACATACACTTATTGGAAAATTATAGGATATTTGTGCATGTCACATTCATATTACTATCCATATAAGAACAAACACATAAGCATTTATTCAACTACATCGGCATAGCACACAAGGTTTCAGTTTGTTTTAATTTTTCAGTTCAAAGGAGACATTAATTAAATAAAAAAGTAAAAGCTCACGAGTTCATTATTAGCAATATAAGTAAGAAAAATTATTTTGAAATGTCTAACATTTTGACAACTTTGAGTTACATTTACAATATTCTATTTCCAAAAATCATAAATCAAGGGTCACTGTCAGGGTGAAAATATATTTATTTTCTAAAAATGCTATTAGAATTTGATATTACTTGATTTATTCTTCATATATGTGACGTGTTGGAAAGTAAAAATATATGTGGCCAATTCTATGGGTTGTGCATGTTTAAGAGAGGGTACAGTTTGGTAGCAGACAAACCTGTGTTAAGTTACTAGCTTCATTCCTAGTCCATGCTGTATGACATGGTCAATTATGTCTCGATGCTGGAACTAGGATACAAATTTAAAATGCATCATGAATACTAAATGAGTACGAATTTACTTCCATATGTTTTACATGGTAGCAATACTGAAATATCACCATCTTACACTGCAATATAACTGGAAAACTGAAAGATTGGGGAAATCAACAAAAATATCAGCTTATACTGAGAACTGCACTTAACAAACAGGGAAACATCTTATCAGGAATAAATTTTTCCTAATAAAACTTAACGCCTACTCTATCCTGATTTTAAATAAATAACTAAATTATGATAAAACAGTCAATGATTAAGGACTTTTGGCTTTATTTTGTGCTGCTGATACAAAAATAATGGCTCTATTTAAGGCTTATTAAGTGATTGTAGCTGCCCTGAACCAACCTCTACTCTCAGTACTGTGTCATCAGTTGAAACAGACCCACTATCTTGAAGGACCAGGACAGAGTACTCACGATACTCCATATCTGAGCCAATCACGGCCTCCTTTCTGACTCTAATCCAAGGTTCATCTGCCTTTAGGAATATATACATATGCAATCACATATACAATCACAAACCCATCTTTTTCATGATAAATACACGGTACTTAGAAGGAACGAGATTCCAGAAAATTAAATTTATATGGTCACAAGGAATAGGCTAGTCCACCCAGCAATTCTTGAAACCCAAGGTTCAAATCTTTCCCAGCTTCCCTCCAACTCTGCTTCAAATATCCCCTTTTTAAGGGTCTCCCCTTACCCTACTTCACATCCTTCCCTATATCCTTTATACTGAAACATAATTTATATTAACTTCAACATGCCTATATTAGTTTTTGGGTTTTGTGGCCCTTAACATCCAGCTATAATGTGCGTGTGGTTTTTTTACTTTCAAACCTCCTAGCATTGTTTAGGACAGTGCTGTGTGTGTATGTGTGTGTGACCGTGTATGACTGTATGTTTGTGTATGTATATGTGTGACTGTGTGTGCATCTGCACAGTGCTGTATATGTATGTGTGTGATTGTATCTGTCTGTATTTCTGCATGTGTGTGTAACTATATGTCTGTCTGTGTGTGTGTGTACTCACACTTGTACATGTGTGCCTACTCAAAGAATAAAACAACTAAAGAACCTGGGTGTGTGCAGGATAAAAAAGTTGAATAACCTGGCAGAAACAAGAACTGCTGTTTTTTCCTAATATTAAATGATCTGATTTCCAAAAGTCGATCCATTTGGTCTAGAATATCAACAATAAAATGTTAATAATAAAAAATGTAGTGGGAATCTGTTTTAAAAACTTTTATGAAATACTCCAAAAGGCTTTTTGATAGGTTATTATTAAAAGCACCAAACCCAAACATTTTACGTAGTGTTGCTTAATAGTGGCTTCGTGTTTTCTATGACATATGAACAAAGACTTGTTTTCATTCATGACAAAGAATACTGAGCAGGAACAGGTGTTGTGAATCAGGATAAGAAGGCCATTTGCTCTCGTCAATACAGAATACATACACTGCAACTAATTTAAGAATTCTTCTGTGGTACGTAAACATGTTACATCAATCAAAAGAATGGTTGACATTAAGATGTCATAGATATCAGGAATTATTTTGGTACTGTAAAACATGACACAATACTGAAGCTGCTATTTAGCCAGAAAAATTTTGTTTATAATAGATATTAATACTAAAATAGGATATAATAAAAAATTATTCTCAATGTGTATATTTTCAAATTTGCCTGACAGTGTCCTTTCAGAAACCTGACAACCTGAAGTTAGGTTACATACATTGAATTCCACTTTCATGACGGAAAATATTACTTACACAATAACAAAAAACAGTAGTGTTTTACTGAAGCACTCTGCAATTCATTTTTAAAGCTTTGCATTACAACAAAAATTCATTGTACTGTTCATAAGTTAAATTATAGAGCATATTATGTCTTATACAAAGAAAAGGAAAAATTAAACAAGGAGGCATAAAATTCAGGATCATGAACATGGGATGTTTTAGCTGTCATTCTAAATGCTAATTTATATTGAGTTCTACTTTATTTTTGAACTCAAGAAACTTTATCTTTAAATAAAATACAAAAATAAAACCAAACATGAAGTGCAAGTATAGAACTGCATTTGATTCCTCTAGGCACCTGGGAAGTGCACTGAGGAGGAGCAAGGGCAAGCCTGGTGCTGCAGGGAGGGAGTGCATCCTTGCGGCCCACATCACTCCCCAGCATTCCCAGAGCAAACACTCTGAAACAGCAGCACTGGCCAATCACAAGCTCACGTAAGCGGCTTTTTCCTTGGAGAAAAGAAAAGGATACAAAACAACGACTGCTTTTCTTTATTTTTGTTTCCTCATTTTTAATCCTCTTTTTCTCTAATATACAACATGGTTATATAAAAGCACTTCTTGAAATGCTCACTAGTAACCATTTTAAACAACACAAGAGAACTGGGTTAATTTACACGTTAACGCAAACAAAATAAATCATTACAGATACTAAGGTGAGGTCCTAGAATTTGTTACGCGGAGGGCTAAACTTGCAAGCGACCTCATGGCAAAAGTAGACACTTTGTGGCATATCCCAGCTTTTGAAATATAGTTAGAAGCTAAACGGAAAAGCCTTTCAGCACCAAAGGTATTGAAGTGCCCAGGAAGCACCTTCTCCACCAGACCTGAGTCCACTAACTCTATGAGACGTTCACAAGTTCCAACATAGTCACTTATCCTGCTGTATGGGAGCCAGTCAATCAGAGATCCGTCATACACCACATCGCCACTGAAGAGAACCTTCCGGTCTTTGTCGTGTAAGCAAATACTGCCTCTGGAGTGGCCGGGCATGTGCATAACCGTGAGCTGTCTGTCACCAAGGTTGATTACATCCCCTACAACGAGAAATAGAAGTTACCAATAAATATATCACAGAATAGTTGACTTGAATCATTGAAAACAAAAGAAGAACATTAAATAGGTTTCAAGGAAATTGATGACATTGGCCTTACTTTCCTTCCACAAAGACTGTTTCTGCATGCACACACACACAGCTTGTGCGTGTGCGTGTGTGTGTGTGTGTGGTGTGTGCACATGTGTGGTGGTACATGGATGCGTCTATGTTCATGCCTGCAAATGTGTGTGGAGGCCAGAGGTAGATATATCTTTATTGTATATTTACTTCACTCTTATTTTTAAGACTGAACCTGGAGCTCATTAATTGGACAAGACTAGCAGGCAGTGCACTCCAGAGATCCTGTTGTTTCTGCCTTTTGCATTACGTCATGTTTATTCCACAGGTGATAGGAATCAAACACAGGTCTCCATGGTTGCACGGCAAGCCTTTTACTGAGTGGGCCACTCTCCGGCCCCGATACTGTGCTTCTTAATGCTAATTTAAAATAGGTAGCCTTGGGGCTGGAGCAACAGCTCAGAGGTTAAGAACACTTGCTGTTCTTCCTTCCGGGTGACTCAGGTTCAGTTCTCAGCAACCACGCCAGTCAGTTCCAGCTACAATGAGATCCCCACCTCCAGCCTCCATGAGTACCTGCGCTCGCATGAACATACCCACATGTAGACACCTACACTTAATTTAAAAAGATAAAACAAACTCCTATATAAATGGTCTTTATTTCACTTCTGTTGTTTTATAGACCAGTATTTGACAGATTAGCTATTGCCCAAGTAACTAATATCAGATGCTACCTCTACGAGTTATTAAAACAAAATTTTAAAAATGATTATCCTGTGGTCAAATATTTTTTAAGGTTTCTTGCTTTAAAGAAAATTAATCACATTTCTTTTGTGTAAGCTTCAAAGACCTATTAGCATGCCAACAATATTGCAGATCTCGATAGACACAGCTGTAGAATTTTCCAAACTCACTGGCCCATGAACCTTCTACTCCAGCACGGGGGTGGCAGCACTACCCTGGAGCACAGTCTGGGAATGTGGTTACAGTGAAATGCACCACACTTTGCCTCTCATGTTGTCCTGTGGGGGCTGGGGCTTGAGGGAAAAGTGCACGTGGAGATGCTCTGTGTAATGCTATTTCTGTGAACAATGTAAGTTCATCCTCGTTTGTCACCCAGGAACCCCCCCCCCAACCTTCTGTCACTCCAGTTAAACTTCTTCAGGCTTCCCTGCTACCATCCTAATTGGGTATACTCTTGGATTCCTCACAATGACCGACAGATGGGGAAATGGAGGCACACAGGGGAAGGAAAACTGTAGTTTAACTTGGATTAAATCAAGTACTAACCCAAAGTAAATGATTATCTACTTATAAAGATTCTTACTGTGATCTCTAGTGTAAATAAAACATCAGAAGACAATGAACTAAAACGTTAACAAAGGAATTAAATGGTATAAAAATTAAGAAAAACAATAAATAAATGAAAGAAGACTAAAAATAAATAACATACAACCATGAAAAGAACAAACATAAAGCCAACTGTATCATTAGATATGAATAGAAAACCCTCTAACTGTGATCAGAGGTAGATTAACTATGATCAGAGGTGGTACAAAGCTGCCAAGAGAGGATCTTATAAAGTCAATGGATCATAAAAAAATATATGCCACATAAACATTAATGATATCAGAATTAGAATGTCTTTTTTTTTTTTCTTTCCCAAGACAGGGTCTCTCAGTAGCCACAAAGCCAGTACTGGAACTTGCTTTGTAGACCAAGCTGGACTTGAACTTACAGATCCACTTGCATTTGCCTCCCAAATTCTGGAATTAAAGGCATACACTGCCCAGCTAACATGGCTATCTTAATGCAAGACAAAAATAAATTTTTGTCTAGGAAATATAACCAAAGTGAAGAAATAGATTTTATGAGGCTATATTAGGTCAATACACTAAAAGAAAAAAATTATATATGAATATTGACCTAAAACCAATACTAAAAGTATATGATAGGAAAACTAAAAATTCAGCCATGAGTGATATGTCCAACCTAAAATCTCAGCACTTGAGAAAATGAGGCATGAGTTCTGCCGTAACTCATGGTTAGCTTGGCAAACAATGATTTCCAAGCCATCCTGAGCTACAAAGTGAAAACCTATCTCAAAAAGACCAACTTAGATTAACAAGTAACTTTATCTTTAACTTCAACAGAATTAAAAGTCCCTCTCTGAATAATTCAAAAACAAGAGAGAGTTAAGACTTAACTAATTGATCAGAGTACAGAAGAAATAACCTAACTAGAAATAATGAAAATGTATAGTGCATCTTAAATAATCAAAGATAGTAATAAATTAAGAAGACAGCAAAAATGAATATGGGAAATATCCACAGATGTAACCATCACACTTCTACACAGCTTATGAAACCAGAAAGAATTAAGTATCCTAGGTTGAAGTAAGTTGGATGGAATCAGAACATACCCAAATTTGTGGAAACTGGTAGAGTAGTTTTTTAAATTGCTTTAAATGCCTATTTTATAAATTATTAAGTATTGAGCTCAGTTCTAAAGATGCTATCATAAGAAGATAAAGGCAAATCAAACACAAATGTGTACTAAGAAAGAAGCAATAGCTGGCTGCGGAGTTAAATTAGTCACAATGCCTGCCACAAAATTATGAGGAGCGGAGGCTGGATCATCAGCACCCATGTGATAGTTGGGTATGGTTACATGCATTGGTAATAGCACAGGATGAGTGGAGGCAGGAAGGTTCCTGGAGTTTTCCGGCCAGCCAATCTAGCCAATCCGGTTCAGTAAAAGATTCTGTCTCAACAAACAAGGTATGGAGGCAGACTGAAGAATATACTCAATGCAGACCAATTAAGAGAAGTGCTGCTCTTGCGGAGGACCTGGGACAGTTTCCCAGTGGCGGCTGGAACTTTGGTTCCAGGGGCACTGACAGGCCTCCTCAGCACTAGGCATGTAGTACACATGTAGAAATGCAGGAAACATTCATACACATAAAATGCAAAAAATAAATCTTGCTTTTATAAAAAGAGCATCTAAAAATAAAATAGCAAACAAACATCATTAGAGAAAAATCAGGGACAAACTGATTTTTGAAAAATGCAACAAAATTAATATAACCTTATCTAGAGAAATCAAAACAAAAATTGAAAAAAAAAAAGACACATTGCCAAAATGAAGAATGAAAGAAGGGAAGGGAAGGTCTAAAGGCAGGAAGAGGGGAGCTGAAATTACCAATTAAGACAGCTTGTTAGAAGCTAAAGTCACACAACCAGACAAAGGTGAACACTCAGGTGATGGAGGAAGGTAATTGGTTAATTATAATAAACGAACTGCTTGGCCTCATAGCTTAGAACATAGATGGGAGGAGTAAACAGAATAGAATTCTGGGCGGAAGAGGAAGTGAGGTCAGACTCTGCTCTGCTCCCGGAGAGACCCGACAGCTCTGCTGGACACCATGCTCAACTCTCCCAGGATGGACAGAGGCTAGAATCTTCCTGGTAAGCGCACCTTGGAGTGCTTACACGCATTATTAGAAATGGGCTAGTCCAGGTGCGAGAATTAGCCTGTAAGGGCTAGAGTTCATGGGCCAAGCAGTTCTTAAATGAATACAGTTTGTGTGTTGTTATTTCGGGCATAAGCTAGCCAAGCGGCCGGGGTGTTGGGGTCGCAGCCCCACCGCCGATCCTTATTTCAACACTCAGGAAGAGAAAAACCCACTCTCTTCCTCCCAGAGAAGGAGGAAGTGCATCAAAATAACAAAAGGAGTGACAGGGCAGTGGACCCAGTTCATTTCCCCTTGTACCTGGCTAGCGCCAATACTCAAAACTCATCAAACTGCAGCTCATTGTTTTCTGCTTTGCTGGTATTGTGGTCTTGCTATTTGGCTTCTAAAACTTTGTAATTTCATGGGCTATGATCAAGACACCAAACCTAAGACTCGCATAGAAAATCTGATCAGAGATTTAGAGCATAAAATCCTCAAATACATTGAAAGACCCTCAAAGAGAACCTTCACTCAGGAGGAGACCCCGGGATCCCAGGAACAGTCCGAGACCACAGGCTGCAATCAGCAAGAGGTTTATTGAGTATACACAGGTACCTGCGGGCGGCAAAGTCTCTTTGGAGAACTTGCGCGCCCGCAGACTGGGAGAATGTCTTTTTATAGGAAAGAGGGTGGCAAAAGCAGGTTTACAGAAGTAGAAGTGTGGTTATTGGTTGGTTGGAATGAGGCAAGGGGCATAAATGGTTTTTCCTCTCCCAGCACAGATGGCAACAGATATCCTGTTCTTATTTTACAGATATCCTGTTTTGCAGACATCCTATTTCACAGATATCCTGTTTTGTAGATGTTGTATTTCACAGATATCCTGTTTTGTAGATGTCCTATTTTACAGATATCCTGTCTTGCAGATAGGGGCCCTGACCTCACCCTGCACTTACATTTGTTTTTTGTCAAAGCCTTGCAAAATGACGTTACAGTAGCTAAGCTGGGGTCTTTCATAGGGGCAACTGTTCCTTTTGTGAACTGCTAACATTCTAAGTTTGGCTCATGTGCCGACTACAGGTATCCTGTTTTCCTAAGCAAACGGGATGTTCTCATGAGAGCAGGCTAGCTGCAGGTCCTGAGGGGGTCCTGAGGGTCTCAAGCAAAAAGGACGTTCTCATGGGAACAGCTGACTGTAGGTCCTGATAACCTTTCAAACAGACAGGACGTTCTCACAGGAGCATACTAACTGCGGGTTCTGAGAGCAGGTCTGTAGGGTCTTTCAACATGAATATCCAAGCACAGTGGACATTTAGCATCCTAAACAGCCATGACTAAAAAAGAACCCTCTGCAGCCTATTATGGTCAAGATGCGAAAACCACAGAACAAGAAACAATATTAGAGCTATAAGAAAAAGATACCAACTGACATTCAAAAGCAAACACAGAAAAACATCAGACCTCTCCAAAGAATAAAGTCATGAAAATGTGAATGATATATTTCAAGTCTGAAGGTAAATAATGTCTAAGCAAGCTATATTCCAGGCTATCTTTTAAGATCAACAGATAAAGATGTTTCAAGACCTTTACAAGGTAAAGATTCATTACCACCCAGTCAGCATTACAGAATATATCCAAATTCAAATCACAGAGAAGAAATACAGGATTAATTACCACAACACAGGAAATAATACATTAATGACAGTAACAGATGCAGGAAAACAAAACAGGCAATGGATCAATCGTAACCAAATTACTCAGCCCTCAAACCTTAACTGATATGGGGAGGAAAAAAAATAACAAACAACAACAAAATCAACCAGAAAACAACCAATGAAATGACAAGAATTAGTAAACTCTATATAGTAACCCTAGACAGAAATTAGAAAACTCTATATAGTAACCCTAAATGTTTTAGCTCTACAATTTAAAGGGCTATACTAGCTGTTTGGATTTACATAGCACGATTGAACTATACGTTGTCTAAAAGAAACACACATCACTGGCAAAGACACAGACGAGAGGGAAAGGATGAGTAGCAAGTGCTCAGCAAAGAAGCTGGCCTAGCCACTCTTGGGTAAGACAGCCCTGAAGCCAAAATTAATCCAAAGAGATAAAGCAGTTCAGTACATGTCAATGATGGGAACAATTCATCAAGAAGATGGAATTGTTTTGGCTAAATATGCATCATATATTGGGGCTCTGAATTTATACAACAAACACTAACAGACATAAAAGGACAGTGGGTCCTAATAAAGGGAAGGGTTAGCTTCATATAGCACTTATCTTTAGAGAGGTTACCCACACTAAAAGCCACTAAAGGAATGTTAGGATCTACACTAAATGTCAAATGAACAACTATAGAATTTTCTTTTCTTTTCTGCATACATTCTTCTGAGCAGCCCATAAAACCCTCTCTGGCATAAATCATATTTTAGACATAATGTGTGTGTCTACAAATTAAAAAAAAAGAAGTAATTTGTGCATTTTATCAAATTATAATTGAATAAAGCTAGAAACCAGTAAGAAGAGAAATGACAGAGACTATGCCAACAAAGGGTGGACTGGACAGCATGCTTTTGAATGACCAGTGGGGTTAATTCTAAACTGAGGCAGAGAAATGGCTCAGCAGTTAAGAGCACTAGCTGCTCTTCCCGAAGACCCATGTTCTACTCCCAGCACACACATGGAAGCTCATAACCATATGTAACTCCAGTCCCTGGGCATATCTAAGACCTTTCCTGGCCCTATATGGTTACGCAGACACATATGTGGATAAGACATCCATACACATAAAATAAAAAAAAATAAAAAGTTAAATCTTAGAATCAAACAAAAATTAAAGCATAACAGCAAAGGAAGTTCTAGGAGGAAAGAGCTAATAAATGGGAGTGATTACACTGAAGAGGCGTAATCTCAAGCATTTAACAGTGCACATCCAGGTCTTAAAGAACAAGAACAAGCCAAGCCCAAGAGCAGTAATGGCAAGGAAAGAAAGAATTGGAGCAAAAATTTAATGAAACAGAAACCAAAAGAATAGAACGAATCCATTAAAAAAAAAAAGGACTGGCTCTTTGAAAACAAAATAAACAATATCAATTAACTGCTTTCCAAGTTAGCACAGAGAAAGACAAGACCTAAATCCTTAAAATTACAGATGAAAGGGGGAATATTAGGAAGCCTCAGAGAGAGAGGTAGCATGGCACTGACCCTACTAAGGCCAGAAGGGCCAGAGAGAGAAGGAGTAAGAAGCCCAGAAGCACCAACAGCAGAAACAATATTAAGAAGTTTCTCTGGGGGCTGGAAAGATGGCTCAGAGGTTAACTGCACTGGCTTCTGGCTGCTCTTCCAGAGGTCCGGAGTTCAATTCCCAGCAATCACGTAATGACTCAAAAAATCATCTGTAATGAGGTCTTGTCCCTTCTTCTGCTGAGTAAGCGCACATGCAGACATAACACTATATATCATAAATAAATAAATAAATAAAAACATGTGCCCTTGGGGTTCATTCATTTAAAAAATTAATATTAAAAAAAAGAAGTTTCTGGGAAAGAGCACCTGTGTCCCAGCCACCATCCAGTGCCATCCTCCGTATGAGATACCCCACCACATCAGCAATCACCAGAGCCCTGGCCCCACCTGCACCAGAAGAAGTGACCACCTGAACCTTGCACCACCTGTACTGACAGCTCCTGAAGGAGTGATCAATGGAGCCACAGCCACCAACTGCACCAAAAGAAGAAAGATCCCTGAAACACAGCCTTTGCCTGTACTCACTAGAGGAAGAGATGAGTAGACAACAGGGTAAGAATACACTCAACAACAAAAGAGCAATACAGCACCACCAGAAACTAGTGGCTCTACAACAGCAATACCTGAACATTCCAACACAGATGAAGAAGAAAATGACCTTAAAAACAAATGACTTTATGAAGATGGTCGAGGCCCTTAGAGAGGAAATGAAAAATTCCCTTAAAGAAGTGGAAGAAAAAAAAAAAGGAAAAAAAATCAACAAATCTTTTAAAGAGAGTCAAGAAAACCACAATCAAACACATGAAGGAAACAGTTCAAGACTTGAAAATTGAAATAGAGGCAATAAAGAAAACACAAACCGAGGGAAGTCTGGAAATGGAAAATCTGGGTAAACAAACAGGTGCAAGCATAATCAACAGAATGTAAGAGATGGAAGGATCTCAGGTGTTGAAGACACCATAGAGGAAATAGATTTCTCCATCAAGGAAAATGTTAAATCCAACAAAAGCTTAACACAAAATATTCAGGAAATCTAGGACCCCATGAAAAGACCAAAGCTAAGAATAAAAGGGATAGGAGAACTCCAACTCATAGGCACAGAAAATATATTCAACAAAATCATGGAAAGTCAGTTTCCCAACCTAAAGAAGGACATGCCTATGAAAGCACAACAAACTTACAGAACACCAAACAGACTGAGCCTAAAAAGAAAAGTCCCCACACCACATAATAATTACACCTGACTTCTCAATTGAAACCATGAAAGCCAGAAGGTCCTAGCCAGGTGTTATGCAGACACTAAGAGACCACAGATGTTATCCCAGACTCAGCAAAACTTTCAATCACCATAGATGGAGAAAACAAGATATTCCGTGACAAAACCAGATTTAAACAATATCTATCCACAAATCCAGCCCTGTAGGAGCTGTAGAAAGTATTAGATGGAAAACTCCAACCCAAGGTGTAGGGCCCAGGTCTACCCTTGTTCCTGGGGTGCATCTTGAGGACAGTTTCTGGTCAGCTAACTAAAGCATTCTGTTTGTTCCTGTGCTTCCCCTCTGCCCTGCCTGGTGATTAGCTGTAGGGCATTGTTGACTCCATCTTTGGTATGGTAATTTCCCACCTGCCTGGGCAGAAATCCTTGTGCAGCAGCTAGGTATATAAGGATTTCTCCAAAGTTGAATAAACAGCATTTGGCTGATCTCCTTTTGACTGACCCAGGTCTCTTTGTGTGTTCTTTCAATCTCCAGGCCCTTGCTCGACTCGCGTATGGTACAGTGGCGCTCGAACTGTACAGAGGGGGTAACACAGAATTGGGTGTTACACCAAGGAAGTTAGCTGTACCCACAAAAACACAGGCAACAGATGATCTCACAGCAGCAAATCCCAAAGAAGGGAAACACATACACACACACACAATGCCACCACCAACAATAAAAACAAAAATAACAGGAACTAGTAATCACTGGTCATTAACATCCCTTAATATAAATGGACTCAATTCACCTATAAAAAGACACAGGCTAACAGACTGGATATGAAAACAGAATCCATCCTTCTGTTGCATTCAAGAAACACACCTCAACCTCAAAGACAGACATCGCCTCATGGTAAAGAGCTAGGGGAAAAAATTTCCAATCAAATGGACCTACGAAACAAGCTGCTGTAGTTATATCCTAATATTTAACAAAAGAGGCTTAACACTAAAATTAATCAAAGGAAAGAAAGAAATACATTTCATAAGCATCACAGGAAAAATCCATAAAGAGGAAATCTCAATTTTGAACATCTATGCCCTGAATACAAGGACACTCACGTTTGTAAAAAAAAAAAAAATTACTAAAGCTTAAATCACACATTAAATCCCCACACTAATAGTGGGAAACTTCAGCATCCCACTCTCACCACTGGACAGGTGACCCAAACAGAAACTTAACAGAGATATAAGGGAATTAACAGATGTTATGATTCAAATGGACTTAACAGACATCTGTAGAACATATCACCCAAACACAAAAGAATATACCTTCTTCTCAGCACCACATGGAACCTTCTCAATTATTAACCCCATAATCAGTAACAAAGCAAACCTCAACAGATACAAAAAAATTAAAATAGTGCCATGTATCTTATCTGATGCACCACAGCTTAAAATTAGAATTCAACAGCAATACTAACCTCAGAAAGCCCACAAACACATGGAAATTGAACAATGCTCAACCATATCACCCTTGGGGAAAGAAAGAAAGAAAGAAAGAAATGAATGAATTAAAGACTTCTAAAATTCAATGAAAATGACCACATAACATACCCAAACTTATGGGACATAATGAAAACAGTGGTAAGAGGAAAGTTCACAGCACTAAATGCCTTCATACAGAAGCTGGAAAAATCTCACACTAGTAAATTAACAGAAAAGCTGAAAGATCTAGAACAAAAAGAAGCAAACTCATCCAGAAGGAATAGCCAGCGGGAAATAATCAAATTGAGGGCTGAAATCAATAAAACAGAAACAAGGAAAACAGTACAAAGAATCAAAGAGACAAGGATTTGGTTCTTTGAGAAAATCAACAAGATTGACAAACCTTTACCCAAACTAACCAAAAGGCATAGAGAGAATATCAAAATAAACAAAATCAGAAATAAAAAGGGGTACATAATAACAGATACAGAGGAAATCCAGAGAATCATTAGGTCATACTACAAAAAATCTGTACTCCAAAAATTGGAAAACTTAAAAAAAAATGGACAACTTTCTGGATAAATATCATTTACCAAAATTAAATCAAGACTAGATAAACAAATCAAAAAGATCTATAATTCATAAAGAAATAGAAACAGCCATCAAAAGCCTCCCAACCAAAAAAAGCCAGAACCAGATTGTTTCAGCACAGAATTCTACCAGAATTTCAAAGAAGAGCTAATACCAATACTCCTCAAATTATTCCACACAATAGAAACAGAAGGAATATTGTCAAACTCTTTTTATGAGGCTACAGTTATTCTGATACCTGAACCATATAAAGACATAACAAAAAAAATTACAGACCCATCTCCCTCATGAACATTGAGGCACAATTACTCAATAAAATACTGGCAAAAACAGAATCCAAGAACACATCAGAAACATCATCCACCATGATCAAGTTGGCTTCTTCTCACAGATGCAGGGATGGTTTAACATACAAAATTCCATCAATGTAACCCACCATACAAACAAACTGATAGGAAGAAAAAAAGCACATGATCATCTCATTACATGCTGAAAAAAGCCTTCAACAAAATCCAACACCTCTTTATGATAAAGGTCTTGGAGAGATCTGGGATACAAGGAACATTCCTAAACATAATAAAGGCAATATACAGCAAACCAACAGCCAACACCAAATTAAATGCAGAGAAACTCATAGCAATTCCACTAGAATCAGGAACAAGACAAGGATGTCCATTCTCTCCATATCTATTAATATAGTACTCGAAGACCTAGTTAGAGTAAAAGACAAGAAAGGAGATCAAGGGCATACAAATTGGAAAGGAAGAAGTCAATCTTTCACTATTTGCTGATGATATTAAAGTATACATAATTGACTCAAAAAATTCTACCAGGGAAATCCTACAGCTGATAAACANTGGTTAAGAGCACGGACTGAGACTCCAGAGGACACTGGTTCAGTTCTCAGCAACCACATGACAGCTAACAACTGGTAACTCTTGACAGCCTCACACATGCAGGCAAAACACCAATGCACATAAAATAAAAATAAATAAAGTATTGCCAGGCGGTGGTGGCATTAAGCCTTTAATCCCAGCACTCAGGAGGCAGAGACAGGAAGGATCTCTGTGAGTTCAAGACCAGCCTGGTCTACAGAGCTAGTTCCAGGACAGGCTCCAAAGCTAAATAGAGAAAACCAAAAACAAATAAAACACCTGAAGGAGCACAATATGACGACACACAGCAAAAAGAACAGGCAAGAGGGACCTGGGTGTAGCTCAGCTTGTGCCGGCTCATATTAGAAGGCCTAGGCTTTGCAAAGAGGGTCTGAGAGATTAATAAACAAATGTTTTAGGCCGGGAGTGGTGGCATATGCCTTTAATCGCAGCACTCAGGAGACAGAAGCAGATCTCTGTGAATTTGAGCTCAGCCTGGTCTACATAACACATTCAGGGCCAGCCAGAGCTACATAGTAAGATGCTGTCTCAAAAAAGAAAGAAGTGTTTTCCAGTTTGGCATTGGCATAAAAACAGACAGGTGGACCAATGGAATTGAATCTAAGACCCTGATATTAATCCATACAACTTTGAACACCTCAGTTTTTACAAAGAAGCTAAAAATATAAAATGGAAGATAGAAAACATCTTCAACAAATGGTGCTGGCATACCTAGATATCGACATGTAGAAGAATGTAAAGAGATCCATGCACAAGACTCAAGTCCAAATGGATCAAAAACCTCAACATAAATCCATCCACATTGAACCTCATAAAAGAAAAAGTGGGAAGTACACTTGAACACATTTGTACAGGAGACCACTTCCTAAATATAACATCAGTAGCACAGACACTGAGAGCAACAACTAATAAATGGGACCTCCTTCGGTAAAGCAAAGGACACAGTCAACAAGACAAAGCGACTGCCTGAAAATGGGGAAAGATCTTCTCCAACTCCACATCCAACAGAGGGTTGATCTCCAAAATATACAAAGAAAAAAAGAAGCTAGACATCAAACCACCAAATAATCCAATTAAAAAACAGGGTACAGATTACAGATTAAACAGATTTGCTCAACAGTAGAATCTCAAATGGCCAAAAGACATTTAAGGAAAATACAAATCAAAACAACTCTGAGATGCCATCTTACACCAATTAGAATGACTATGTTCAGAAACACTGATGACAGCTTATTCTGGAGAGGTTGTGGAGTAAGAAGAACACTCCTCCATTGCTGGTGGGATTGCAAATTTGTACAGCCATTGTGGAAATCAGTATGGGGATTTCTCAGAAAATTAGGAATCAGTCTACTTCAAGACCCAGCAATACCACTTTGGGGTATATACCCAAAAGAGGCACAATCACACCTGTGATATATCTACTCAGATATATTACAGAATATCTGCTCAGCAATGTTTATAGTAACATTGTTTGTCATAACCAGAACCTAGAAACAACCTAAATGCCCCTTGACCGAAGGATAGATAAAGAAAATGTGGTACATTTACACAATGGAGTACTACTCAGCAGTAAAAGAACAATGACATCTTTAAATTTACAGGCAAATGGATGGAACTAGAAAAAAAAATCCTGTGTGAGGTAAACCAGATCCAGAAAGCCAAATATAGTATGTATTCATTCATAAATGGATATCCAATATAAAGCAAAAGATAACAAGCTAAGCATGGGAGCAATAATAAGAACAAAGGGATTAAGACCATGATGGAGATACCCACAGAGTCAGCTGACCTGAAATGGTGGGAGATCACTAACTCCAGACTGACAACCTGGGAAACCTGAGAAGAACCAAAGTAGGCTCCCTGAATACAGGTGACCGTGGTGTGGCTTCGGCAGTATATGAGGCCACTGGCATAGGACCAGGGTCTAACTCTAGCATGAACTGACTTTGTGGAGCCCATTCTCTATGTAGAGATACCTTGCTCAGTCTAGGCACAGGGAGGGAGGGCTTTGGTCCTGCCTCTATGAGATGATGAGACAAACTTAGCTGACTTTCCAGGGGAGGCTTTAACCTCTCTGAGGAGTATACGGGGTGGGGTGGGGGAGTGGGGGAAAGTGGGGAGTGGGAGGAGAGGAGAGAGGGGGAACTGGGATTGGTACAAAATTTTAATTAATTAATTAATTTTTTAAAAAGAAAAAAGATAAGGAGGACATTACGGAAATACCAATAAAATTTCTGAGATAATTAGGAAATACTTTGAATACACATTAAAAAACACACAAATGACCTACCAAAATTTAATCAAGAAAATATAAACATCTGAAAGATAGGTATATAAAGCCAAGGTCAGAGCTATAATAAAGAGATTTACAACATGAAAAGCTCAGGACAGATGTCTACTAGGCCTTTAAAGAAAAATTAAAACCAATTCCTTGAAGTATTCCATAAGATACAAAGGGGAAGAAAACTTTCAAACTCATTCTATGAGCCAGTATTATGCTGATAACCAATCAGATAAAGACACAATGTTAAAACTATAAACCAATTTCCCTGAGGAACACACACGCAAAAATCACAAATAAAATACTTGCCAATCAACAGCCTCAAAGGCCACAGCAGGCCCAGCTGTTTCCTCTCTGCCTGATGTTCAGACAGATGCAAAGCTCCCAACTACTGCTGCAGTGGCAGGTCTGTCTGTCTGCTTCCTGCCATGACCACAGACTGACCCCTGAAAACTACAGAAGCCCCTAACTAAATGTTTTGTTTTATAAGAGCTTTCTTGACAGAGGTGTCTCTTCACATCAACAGAATAGTAACTAAGACACAGGGTCTTATTATGTAGCCTTGGATGGCCTGGAATTCCTTATATACATCAGTTTGGCCTCAAACTCACAGAAATCTACCTGTTTCTGCCTCTCAAGTACTAGAATTAAAGACATGCATCATTATATTGAGTCATCAGAGAATTATTAAATATGGTTAAATATGAAACAAATACTTTCAACAAAGCAGCAGGATACAAAACTGTTGAGAAAAATTAGATAGCATATTTATGAAAAAAGAAATCAGAAAAAAACATATAATTTAAAAAGTAAAACACTTAGAAATAAAGCTAACAAAGAAGTTTAAAGTCTTCTATAATGAAACTGAAGAAAAAAAACTTAAAAAGACACTAGAAAACAGAAAAAAAGTCATATGTGAGTTCCTTTTTCTGATGTTGTTAGCAAAATACCCTGACAAAAGCAACTTTAAAAAAGGTCATCGTGGTTCAGTGTTCAAAGCACAGCCTATCACAGCAGGGACTGAGAGGAAGCCGGAGCTTGGAGCAGCTGGGCACACTGCACCCATAATCAAGAAGCAGAGAGAGATGCTGTGGGATACTTGTACAGTGTAAAAAGGTATCGCTGTGACTGGCATAACAAAAGCTGAACTGTCAATAATAGGGAAGAGGCTAGGCCGGACTTCCAGGTACAGAGAGGAAACTAGGAAGAAGGAGACACAGGAGATGCGGCGGAAGCAGAACAGGAAATACAGAGGTGAGGTAATGAGCCATGTGACAGAACGCAGATTAATATAAATAGATTAACTTAATTTTAATTAACTTAAGAGCAAGTGGGACAAGCCTAAGCTAAGGCCGAGCTTTCATAATCAATAATAAGTCTCTGTGTTGTTATTTGGGAGCTGGCTAACAGGACAGAAAAAATAAACTACAGAGAAATGAATGAATGCTGTTGCTGCTGACCAGTTATTTCTTCATCTTACACAGCTCCACATTCCTCAGCCAAGGAATGGTCCTGCCCACTATTAAGACAGACCTTCCCACATCACTGATTGTAATGTAATCAAAATAATGCTCCACAGGCCCAGAGCCCTACCTCCAAGGTGATTCTAGATTCTATCAAGATAATAACACCCATTAGAGCCCCCCAAGCTTAAACTGCAAGAGTCACGATGATGGCTGTGTTACCAAGAATGACCTAGAGATTTAATGCAATCACCATCAAAATACAAATGGAATTCACAAAAGAACTAAATAAAAATTCTAAAATTTATAATGAAGCACAAAAGACTTTGACTAACCAAAGCAATATTAAGCAGGAAGACAATATCCCATATGTAGTTTCAAGTTACACCTCAGGACTGTAGAAGCAATATCAGCATTTAATGGCACAAAACAGATGTCAGATCAATGGAGAAAAGTAGAATATCCAGACATAATAAATGTAACTGTAGCCACCTAATTTTCAACACATTTGTGAAAAATACACATTGGGAAAAAAAAGTCTCTTCAATGAACTCTGCTGGGAAATGGGATATTTACATGTTGTGTGACATTTCCTGGAGAAACATAACCAAACATTTGTTATTCCTCAGACAGCAGAGACAATGGGCCAAAGAAACTTCCATCCAAACTCAACCTGATGTATCAATCAGCTTCGGGAGTTACTTACAGGAACATGGATAACTCAAGACATTGCATCACTGTAAAGTCTGATCCAACCTGGGTGCTGCATCCGTAAGTCCCCTTCAGATAACTGTCCACATCCTGTAACTCTGCACCGGCAAGACTACGTGCAGCCGTCTGTGTGAATGCAGGAGTGGAAGGCTGTGTGATGGTAGAATCCTAGGTTAGGGGTCTGGTGACTCTCTTCCTGCTTGCAGAACTAGCTATGATTGTAATGTTTCACTTATTTCCCTGCAGAGACTATGAGTAAGAGTCCAGGGAGGGTCACAGCAATCTCTGCTCCATGGCAGCTAACGGTCACACTACACTCGGAGAGATTGGCCATTCCCCAACACAGCACTCCCAACAATGAGAAATGGAGTCCTGTCTTTTACTCTGTACAAAAATCATTCAAAGTCAAGGATGGGTCACCGATAGGAGACCTGAAACTGTAAAACTGCTGAGGCAAAACACACAGAGAGGCAGAGAGAGGCAATAACCTTCTCAAACGGCTTCCATTAGCTCAGGAAATAACTGTACAAATTGACAAATAATACTACATGAAACTCAATAGCATTTGCACAACAGGGGGAACAGTTAGCAAAGTGGAAGAGACAGTAAACCGTGGGAGCAAGTCTTGACAGGGCATGTGGCACAGGATTAACAGTGAGAACCGATAACGAAGGAGACACCCAACAGAAATTTAAGCAAGAAATTTAAGCTAGTTTGGGCTATGTTGAGATTGTCCCTAAAAACAAGGAAGAGGAGGTAATGGTGGTATGGAGGAGGTGGAGGAGGAAGCATGAAATTATCTCAAAACACATCAAAAAATTTTATGAAACCCTCAGCAAACTTCCAGCAAAGCAGACACAGAAGGGGAGGTAGTTTGATAATAGGTACCTCGGAACACCTACAGGCAGTATTTCTCTCAATAATTGTTATGGTTTTGGTCCCTTTAAGAGACAGGCCACACCCACTCCCTCCCCCATCCGCTGAGGCAGGCTGTTCTTCAGCTTCCGGCCTGAGCT
>NW_026067957.1:9091674-9175731 GCF_014885135.2 Alexandromys fortis | reverse complement strand
GGCACATGCCTTTAATTCCAGGGAGGCAGAGGTAGGCCTGTGAATTAGAGGCCTGCCAGGTCTACAAAGCGAGTTTCAGGACAGGCTCCAAAGCCACCCAGTGTGACACAAAACAAAACAAAACAAAACAAAACAAAACAAAACAAAACAAAACAAAACAAGAAGGTGGGTGGGTTCAGTACAACTCAGTAGCCAGTTCTGGTTCAAACTTTGAGAGTCCAAGTAGTTTATTTCAGGTTTTTAGGCATATTTAAGCATAGCACAATTTGGAATTTTTTTTCTGGTTTTAATGAACTCAATCCCCATGTGTACAATAAAGTTTAGGACATGACTACGTCAAAACTCTCTGTAAAGTACAAGTAACATTTTCCACAAAGACAGGTTGTATAGATTAACTAAAGAAACAGGATCAAGACAAGGGTCTGAGGACAAGGCCACAGATAGAGACAAACAAGCTCAAGATAAAGGTCTGAGGAGGACTGCTGTGGTCTCTGCCACACAGATAGTGTAAAGGTCACCAGGCAACATCCCTTCCCCGCTCGGCAGAAAGCAAATTCTACACCTTTCTTTGAAGTGGTATCCCTGAGTGTTTAGCAGCCCTGGTTCCCCTGATGCTATCTGTGAGCACAAGGACCTCCTGCCTCCTACACTGTGCCTGAAGGAAAAGCCAGGGAACTGTGAGATGCTAGAAGGTGGGGAGGCTAGAAGGCGGGGTTCTCACTCAGGCTTCCCAGTGCTGCAGTCCTTCAGTACAGCTCCTCATCTTGTGCTGACCCCAACCATAAAATCATTTCATTGCTACTTCATAGTTGTAATTTTGCTGCTGTTATGAACTGTAATGTAAAGATCTGATATGCGACCCCTGTGAGAGGGTCGTTCAACCCCCAAAGGAGTCAAGAAATACTGCTATAAGGTATCAGGTGACCACACTCACACACACCACACAGAAACCAAAACAAAGAAAGAAAAAAAAAGACTGTATTTCTATATCCTATAAAGAATGATCAGCCGGGCAGTGGTGGTGCACGCCTTTAATCCCAGTACTCGGGAGGCAGAGACAGGCGGAACTCTGTGTGTTCAAGACCAGCCTGGTCTACAAGAGCTAGTTCCAGGACAGGCTCCAAAGCAACACAGAGAAACCCTGTCTCGAAAGAAAAAAAAAAAGAATTATCAAAAACTTGTTTTAAAAAATTCAAAAGAACATCAGGGAAGAGAAAGATGCTCACGGGCAGGCCCAGTGAGTGGTACGGGCTTGATCCCAGCCACCAGGGAGAGGGCTGAGGTAGGAATGTCACAACTGCCAAGCTGGCCTAGTTTCCTAGTTTAAGGCCAGCCAGCAAAAGTTAGTGAGATCTTGTCTCAAAATACAAAAATGAAAACAAAACAAAAAAGGCACAAACAAGAGGGAGCTGGGATGTAGCTCAGTGGTAGAATTTGCCTACCATGCATGAGGCCAGCTTGTGGGGGAGGGGCATAAGAAAGAAACCGAGGTAAACCAAACACCCACTGTTACATTAACACTGCCTTCTGCAGTGGAGAAAACAGCCAAGGGGGGGAGGGGGGGGAGAGGGGGGACCTGAATCCCAGAACTACTTGAAATGAGGTGCAATTAAAACCAAAATTTTAATCTGTTCTTTTGTTTTAGTTTGTATTATGTCAGTCACATGTGGTTCATGGCTGCTATATGTTTAATGCAGATTCACCACAATCTCAATGACAATTTTAACATGATTTGTGGAGATGGGGAGGGCAGAGTCTGTATGTGTGTGATTGTGGGCGCTGTGTGTTTGTGGGTGATGGGCGTCAAATAAGAGCAAAGTCCTCAGTGCCGCAATGAAACCAATTTCTGTGTATTTTTATCATAAAATTAATTTACAGAAATTAAAAGAAATGGGAAGAATTAGGGCAAAGGCATTAGACCCCTTATAACTGTCTCCCTAGCTCCAACTTGGACAGGTTTTCTAACCAGTTTGTACACTTCCAAACTGGGAATAATAACAGTTGTTGCCTTACAGAATATTTTTTTAAAAGATTTATTTATTATATTCTGCCTGCATGTATGCCTGCACACCAGAAGAGGGCCTTGGCACCTTCTCACTTGAGGTTCCCCCCAACCTATGGTGACTCCAGCTTGTGTCAAGGTGACATAAAACTAGCCAAGGCAAGTTGAATTGAAATGTAAACCACTTAACAAACGTACAGAAGGGAGCAATGGGAGGGAAGTCTTATGCTCAGAAGAACCAATGAAAGAATGGAGTCTACTCTAGTAATACCTAGGCCATCTCCAAAATCTCTTAACAAGAGGAAGACAACCACTGGGCAGAGCAGACACCATCCATGGCTAAGGCCTTGGTGCCGAGCATCACACTCTGCCTCGTGGTTTAGGAAGGCTTCCCACATGCCGAAAGTCTCAGGTACGGTGTTTCATGGAAACTTCTTATGAGAACCAGTCACCTGGACAACCCCTCTCTGCTCTTCTTCCACCCTCTTTCCCCATCTCTTGATGCCTCAATGTCCTTTCCCATTTTAGCATCCCCCAACTCTTTCCTAATTGCATGTTTTAATACAAAAAAATATATATACACCTATATGTTAAATAAGAGGTTTAGGACTTTAAAATGTAAGAGCCATTTCCCTGCCCTATTCTCCACTGCCAGTGTACCTCTCCAAGGTGACCACTTGATGGAACTTCAGCTCCTTCTTCTGACAGTTAGTGCTACAAAATATAGTTGTCTCAACTAATAACTGTACTGCCTTTCTCGAATTACCAATTTGATATATTCCAGTAATTTTATGCATATATTTCTATTGGTTTAAAATTTACACTACCGATTGATTTCTACATCTTCAGCTTTTTATTCTCTACTGTGGCACACATGCATTTCTCATCTTCTCAGCACACAGCCATCCAAAAGAACTGTGGTCCGTCTGTGCCCCTAAGTGATCATCAGTGCATCCACTCTTCATCCACGCCAGTATCCTGAGGCTTTGACTTCCTTTCCATTAGATTTACACTATTGTATTCAGCGCCTTCCTCTCTGTTGGCTTCATCTCTTCCTTGTAAGGAGCATATCCCTGTGTGTTTCCTAAGTAACAGGATGTAGGAAATGCTTTTGTGAGCACTTCACTGACAGTGGGATGGATGCAAAGTTCTAAGATGGGAATGATTACTACTCAAGAGCAAACATCTGCTGTAAACCAGCTGATTCCATTATCTGACCCTTGTGTACACTTCTGGAAACCTGTTGGGCCTTCTTTGATGTCCATGTTCTGATTTTTTTACTATGTGCTTGCCTTGGATGTTTTATCCCTGACCTGGGCACCCTGTGGGGTTTCTCTGAATGCACAGTTTAGACTACGGATTCTTCGGCATGTCTCTGGATTGCTTCTGTGCTCTACTTCTTCTGCTTAGTGAGAAGCTTCTTTCCTATCACCCTCACAGTATTTGGTCCAGCTTTCTTTACACACTTTCAATGGCTTAAAGTACCACACACCAATACCAGCAGGATTTACCTTCAACTGGGTAAAAATCCCAGTTTGATTAGCAAAACAGGGTCAAAATCCCAGTTTCTAATCAGCATAGCTGATCTCCAGCAAAAATCTTAGCTAGGGCCTCAGGAAGCAGGCTTGACAGTAGGGATGGTAGATAGTTTCCAAACTGGCACCTTCAGTCTTCGAAAGAGCCAGACGTTCCAGATTCTAGTCCTTTAACGGGGGAATAGGAGGCTCAGCTCTCACTCCTCTGACTGAGGAAAAATGTACACTGAGTACCCTCACCCGCTCGTTCCCTGTCTCCATGTTGAATCCCTGAGCTCAACTGTACTGAGTACTCCCCATTTAAGAAACCAATATTTCCTATCCCTGAAGAATAAACTAACCAAATGGAGGAAGGCATTCCTTTTTAGAAGGGCTCTATGTTTTAAGAACCTCTTAAAGGCTCATAACCTATTTCACCCGTGTTAGTGTTCCCGTCATCCCTGCGAAGGTCCCAGGACCTGGCTCTTGAGACACAACAGTTCCCTCAGTCACACCTAATTCCCACCCTAGGCCAATGTAGCTCTTACTTCAAGTCACAGTCTCTTGATGGTACTGCTAGTTCCATGGAGGAGGCATGGAGGTCCTCGCAGGAACGTTAAACAGTTGTCCCTTCATTGAGAGGGATGTATAACCTGTTTGCCACCCAGAAGGCCTGAACGGCTGTGGTTAATAGCCTGGTGACCTTTGTGTTACCTGTGGGGTCAGGCCACACTGGATCCCCCCCAACCCCCATCTTTATCTTGCTAGTTTCAGTCAATCTACAACACTCTCCTCCCCAGGCCCTTATCACGAGCTTGTTTCTCTGGAACCTGTTTACTCAGTTAACCCACAGAGCCTACCTTTAAGGAAAATGTCACTTTACTTTATAAGAGTTTTGATGTGGTCATTTCTTAAGCTTTGTTGTGCACATGGAACTGAATTATCACCTGGAAGCTTACCAAACTATGTTGTACTTAAATGTGCCTAAAATAAACTACTTCAGACCTCTGAAATTTGAACCAATGTCAGTTACTGAGTTACGTTAAACAGAACTAACTGTCTTATCTCTCCCAGATGGAGATTCTGATGGCCTTGGTGGACACAGAGACACCCACAGTTCCAGGAGGTCCCTCGAAGGAAACAAATTACAGGTCTGTTCACCCTGTTTCTGGAAGATGCTGCTTTTGTTTTTAATTTATATAAATGACGTAAGTCTACCTGAAATCACTACTCCGAGGTAATTTATCTTTAAGCAAACTGTTTAGTTAGGGATAAGAGGGACAAAGGGACAAAGGGAGAAATCACCTGAATCTGAATCACCGGAATAGTGTGAAAAGTAGACTGTGACATGTTCTAGTTTAAAAGGCCTGGGCTATATCTCAGATCTCCTACTCCTCTCTTCTGCTAGTGCACAGAATTGCTTCCTGCCAAGGCTAATGCACAGGATGAGATGGCTCTCCTCTCTGACCTTCACTTAGATGGCAGCTTTCAGGTTAGAAACACAGCAGATTCATGCTTCTCCACGACAGCAAATCATCAATTCACTTAATGAAATATAAGTGATTTTGTGCACTTGTGTTCTAACCAGAGCTGATCCGGTACAGCTCCCTATGTGTGTATGTGCAAATATATATGAATTTTTAATATAATTATCTTACATCTCCTTCCAGACATCTGGACTGTGTTAATACCCAGTCAGCAGCCCACATCCTTCAGAAGACAGGAAATTGATATTCCTGAGATGAAAGATCAGATGCTACTTGAGAGGGCAAGACATCCATGTCTTAATGAGAAGCAACTTTCCACAACACCGTCCTGTCGCCCTGAAACAAGGCTCAAAGCACCACACACCAGTAGTTTACAGTGCTTTTCCAGCTCCAAAAACGTCAGCATTTACCATCAACTGGGATTTGGGAGACCACCACAGTTATAGTCCCAGGGTGTGAGCAGTCTAGTTTGTCACACACGGGATGTGCAAGTCGCTCCTCAATAGTCTTAGAGAGAAAACTGCAAACGTGTGTGTGTGTGTGTCTGTGTGTCTGTGCACGCGTGTATGTGAGGGGGCTCGCACACACAGGCATGCTCATGTGTCAAGCTGTGTGTCTGGTCGTCAGCCTGCTGGAGCAGGTTCTCTCCTTCCATGTGCGATCCAGGGATCAAACTCAGGTCGGCAGCCTGGCAGAAAGGGTCTTTACCCACCAAGCCATCTCACTGGCTCCCCACCTCTCTTTTACCCTCAATTTCCTACTGCTCACTATAATAAAAAGTAAACAAAATATTTTTCTTTTAAATAATTTAATATGTTTTAATATTAATGTATTTTTTCTTTTTGGTTTTTCAAGACAGTTTCTCTGTGTAAAAAGAGGGTATTTTTTTAAGTTTTGGTGGATTTGAACTCCTCACCTCCTGTCCCAGCCTCCTCAGTGCTGAGATTACAGGCTTGCGCCACTGACAGTTCTTTCTGAATTCACTATGTAGAACAGGCTGTTCTGCCTCGTTTCTCAAGTGCTGGGGTTATGCGCTGCCACACTTGGCTAAAGAAAATATTTTTTTAGGCTGGGTGCCAAAATTCACTTTGACTATCCATCAAGTACTTGGAAATTTTACCAAAGAAAACATCAATTTTTAAGAAGAAATATGGTAATAAAAATTATCTAAACTGGGCGGTGGTGGTGCACGCCTTTAATCCCAGCACTCGGGAGGCTGAGGCAGGTGGATTTCTGTGAGCTTGAGGCCAGCCTGGTCTACAAGAGCTAGTTCCAGGACAGGCTCCAAAGCTACAGAGAAACCCTGTCTCGAAAAACCAAAAAAAAAAAAAAAAAAAAAAAAAATTATCTAAAGTAGATGTATATTTTAAATCTCAAACTGTCTTAAGTAGACTTCCCTCCAAAGCAGTTTTTAAAAAAGAAATCTTTAGACTTAAAATTTTAATGAAGGGACCTGTTAGTTGGGTGTAAGGGAATAGAATTTCATGCTTTTTAGTTTTATATATTTTACCCGTGGGATAAATGCATTTCTGTAAAATATTTTATTATTTACATAATATTTAGTACTTAGTAAGCACCATTAGAATGCAACTGGGTTTGTTTTTATTCCAGAGGAGTGTGTAGGCGATTAAAATGATTAGCACTGACAGAGACATCCATCATCTACTCACAATTATCATAATGTATCTCATGCATTGGATTTATGTGTATTGTTTGCTTTCCTGTGTTCTGTCTTGGTTCAGGACCCAGCTTTGATCATGATTTTGCTCAGTGGACTCTAGGTGAGACATTTAATTAGGGGTCTCTGGCGTCACTTCACACGTGTTATGTGGATAAAATTGAAAAAGAAAAAAGAAAATAAGAAATTATATACAGCCCGTATTGCTGTTGCCACTAATTAGTACAATTATGCGGTTCCTACGTGCAGAGAAGGGGTTCGGGCCCACTCTGTTTTGCTCTGGCCTATCAATTTCACAGCACTAGAGAATGAAGCCTGCATTAGCACACACGCTTGATCCACCGGAAACAACTCCCTTATTGATCTTCCCTAGGCCTTGCTCTCATGCAGACCAGATATTTGTCATAATTCTACTTTCCTATGTTCATGCTGTCGAGCCTTTCTTTCTTCCTGTGGGGCAATAATTCGGAAACAACCCCACCTGAAGGGTAAGGATGGAGGACATAACCACAGCTCTCTAGCTTTTTAAGCCTACAGGTGGGACCGCAGTCAGTCCTTGGTGAGCACGCCAATGAAGCTGCCGTTCTCAAAGCACAGAGCGTAACACTCTTCTCAAGGTGCCATTCCTTAAAAGCCTGCCCGCTACAAAAGCTGGAAAGGTTCGACCCGTGTTTGGGAAAGGAAAACCCCAGTCACAAGTCTCTGCGGTGTTACTACTGTAGCGGACATAGGGAATGGACTGGGTATGACGCCAGCTTTTAGAGAGACTGCTACACAGTTGCAGAGCGCTTTCACGCAGCAAAGGGTGAGACACACTGTTCCCGCACTATACCCCAACAGTGCCAAGGTGGCCACGGAGGTCTGCAACACGCTGCACACGCTCCCCCAAACCCCTCCCTCGGCGACAGCGCGCTCCCGCGGGGGCCCATTACCATCCTGCAGAATGAGGGTGGGTTGCACTGCTTGCACTCGGAACTGCCTGGCCCTCCAGCCAGGGCTGGGGGCCCGCACCACCTCGCTGTCAGATAGCCAGGTCACGGTCTCAAAGTTGTCCCCGCGAGCCAGGGCCTCGGCTTCGGCGCGGTGCACGGCCACCTGGTCGAACTGGTAGAGACCGCCGGAGTGATCGAAGTGCACGTGGGTGGCCACGGCCAGCAGCGGCCGGCGCCCAGCATCCTCCTTAGCCCCGCTGTCCTGCAAGAGGCCGGAGGAGTAGAGGTACTCCGGGAGGCTGCGTAGCCCCAGGCCCGTGTCGATCACCACGTCCTGCTCCGAGCCGCGCACCAGCCAGATGTTGGCGCGGTTGCCTGACTCGTAGAAGCGTTCTTGAATCCAGAAGATGCCATCGCCCAGAGACTTGTGGGCGTACCACTCGAGCGCGGACATGCTGCTGAGCAGGGGTGCGGCCGGGAGAGGTGGGTGTGCCTCCCACGGGCAGTCCCGGACCCGGCGCTGCCGCAGTGAGCCGCGTACCACTCTCAGCCCCGGAGGAGGCGCGAGTGAGGGGCGGGGATGCGGAAGGGAGCGCGGATAGGACGCGTCGACGCTGTCCCCCGATCGTCCAGTGCGCAGGGCGCAAAGGCTGCAGCCCAAGCTGCCGCAGTAACGCAGTAACCAAGGCAGTAACGCAGGCCGCTGCAGCGGGGCGGAGACACGGGGCATCCCGGGCCTGCTCGCGGGTTCTACTGCAGAGGCTGGGGGTGATGCGTGGGAAGAGCCAGGACCGCCCCCACACCGGCAGTGGGCGCAGCTCACTCGCCGCCCGGGCTCAGAGCGAGGCTGAGCCAGTTGGAGGCTGACTACGGCGCCTGCCAAGGGCTAAAAAGCTCCGAGCCGGGGGTGTGGCCTCACCGGGAGTGGGCGGGGCTCCTAGTGGGCTCGCAGAGCGCTAGGGCCGCGTGTGCAGGACCGTGCGTCCTGCTGGAGAAGTGGAATCCGTGGTCCTTGACTGACCCGCCCGCCCGCATCCCCGCCACCTCGGCTGCACAGCGTGCCCAAGCCTCGAGACTAAGTGAGCAGGTAATAGGAAGCAGTCCGGGATTGGGCTGGAGGTGAAGAGATAGAAGGGAGTTGATGAGGGCACGTGGAGAACGTGGTGGACCGGCATCCCGAGCCCAAATTCAGCAAACCTCTGGAGTGACTTGGGAGGGGAGCCTTACCTCTCCAAAGCATACTGCTGCCTTCCAAACCCTTTAACGTCTTGGTAGCCAGATCTCTAGTCTCCTCTTGGGGGTGTTCTCAGTGAAGCAGAAGAGTTTATGCTCTTGAGGATACTACCGAAGAATTTAGCAAATCAAGTGATCCTCCGGTTTGGCACTGGTTTGTCGGCAGATTGCTGCTAAGGGCATACCACTCCGCTTCTGTTTTCTTAACTGTTGGTACCCTTGATAATGGGCCAAGGGGTTGTTGAAGGGAATCTTCTTTAAACAGCTCTAAATCCCCCGTCAGCTTTTGCGCGGTTCTTTAATCTTTGAAGAGAACAGAGATAGCAAAACATAGCTAATGAAGGGTGGAGCACTTTGAGGTGACAGGAAAAGTGGATAATGACTGGGAGTGGCCTTGCCGGCCACTGAAATCGCCCCCACTTTTAACATGAAGTCCTTGTGCTCCCCCCCCCCAAGCCCTGCTAGCTACATTTATTTAGGGTTCAGAAATTCCCTTGAGAAGTTGACGAACCTTCAAAAAGTACAGACCCACGGGACAGCATTATAAAGGATAATTAGGAAAATGCTTACTGTGGCATCTCCTAATACACTTTCCTGGAGGGAGGGTGTGTTCTTCCTACACTCCTGGGAATGTAGCAGGGTGGGAATGCGAGCAGGTTGCTGCCCCTTTGAGTATTTTGCTAATCTCATCTAAGTAGAAGTTATTCAGTTATGCAATTGGAACCATTCTTAGCACTAAATGATGCGTGATGAAGAGAAAGCTGTATTTCATAAAAAGTCTGATTTGAGTTCTTATGAATCTGAGGAAGTGCTGGGCGGTGGTGGTGCTCGCCTTTAATCCCAGCACTCAGGTGAGGCGGGCAGATCTCTGTGAGTTCAAGGCCAGCCTGGTCTACAGAGTGTATTCCAGGACTGGCTCCACAGCTACTGAGAAACCCTGTCTCAAAAAGAGGAAGCTAATATTGGTATACAAATACTTGTAATATAAGGTAACATGGACGCAGAAATCGGATGCTACGAGGAGGGACTGTTGAATGACTTCAGCAGCCTTAAAGAAGACGTTGTCAGCAGAGAGGCACAGTTCCTCCTGTACTTGATGCTCCCCTGCAGACGGAAGCCACTAGGTAAAATAGTACAATATCATTACTTGGCCATGAGCTCAGCAATAATTCGCCCATAATTATTTGGCTTATGCCAGGCTGCAGTCCACAACGGCTCTCTTTTTCTACTTTTCAGTATGACTTTGCTTCTCATCTTTGTTAGATTTACACACTGGTATTACCGAATGAGGCAGGACTTCTTCAACTGGCCTTTCTGGCCTGTTTCTTGCTTTTATTCCGTACCACCTACCAGTCTCTTGATGGTCTGGCTAAGCTATATCTTGCCTGTTTCCTCCACTTGGCTGAACGCCATTAGAGCAGGGGTGTTATTTATTCCCTCTGTATTTCCAACACAGAGAAGGACTTGACACATAGGGCTCTCAATGAAGACTCCAGTAGCTGATGGAAGACCCTCCCTGGGGAGACACACAAGAACCAACAGTTACTTGTTGAGAGGCAGAAGTGTCCTAAGCTCTGTTGAAAGAAAAGGGTGGCACATCAGGATTGTAAAGATCTGCCTTCTCCTAAAATGACTAGAAAGCGGACTGAAAATCAGAACCTGAACTTCAGCAGTCTATGTTGGAGGGTCAGATGGGAGATGCTGAAGGCCCGAGCTAATGCAGAAGTTAAAGGACAAGAACAGCGCAGAGCTAGGAGTCTTCTGCTAGGGGAGCAGAGGAACAGCCAGGGTGGAAATGAGTCAGGCTCTTGACTAGAGCAAGTTGCGAGTCCTTCAAAGTTACTGTGGCTTGGTTTCTGTTGCCTGCCCTTGGACATTTATTCATCTAGCTAAATGTGTAAGCCCGTGTACAACATGAGGACAGTACTTTTTTTTTTAAACTATTTATTTATTATGAGTAGTGTTCTGCCTGCGTGTATTCCTGCAGGCCAGAAGAGGGCACCAGACTTCATTACAGATAATTGTGAGCCATCATATAGTTGCTGGGAATTGAACTCAGGACCTCTAGAAGAGCAGCCAGTGCTCTTAACCACTGAGCCATCTCTCCAGCCCGATGACAGTATGTTTAAGTCACAATCATAATTCATGACAGTTTGGACCTAGGATGTCACGTTCAGCCTCGTTCCGCAAGGATGACGCGACACCTGGAGCTCTTCCTGCTAGCAGTTTATTCAGGACCTATTTTTTTAAACAATTGTATCCCTCTCTCTTTCTCTTTCTCTTCCCCTCTCTCCCTGGGCAAACCTCTCCCAGCCCTTAAAAAGGCACAGGCCGCCAACCCCGGATTGCCAGGTGGACACTGCCCATAGGTCCATGCATATGCAAGCAACTGACAATCATTGCATGATCAGGCCCCAGCCATAATAGGTGTCAGGTCTTAGCCAATATTAGGAGCTGATTATCAGATGTGGCTCCACGCAGCTCGCTACACTAGGACAAACTGCAGAGATTAGTTTACACTCTTCCAGAAGATTGTATTTAGAGTTAATTAGGGTAGACTTTCGATCTGACCTCCACAGGCATGTACAATCACGTACACATACACACTTGTAAAATGAAATCTGAAAATTCAGAACTTTGGGCAGTTACTAATTTCCCTCATTGATTCTCCATCTCTGGGATTAAAATGATTATCAATTAGTTTAGACACATGCTTCCAAAAATAAAATATAGATCGGACATTGAAAGGATTTCCCGAGAACTACTCCTGCTTTGGTATGAATTGATTGAGACTATTAAATAACCTTTGAACTCTTCTATAAAATGGGAGATTTAATCTACTGTGATTCTTAGGTTAGCCAGGGCTGCAAAGTGAATGAGACCCTGGAGACATAGAAAGAGAGAGAGATCACTTATAGGAAATATAGATGCCAGAATATTTTAAATGAAGGGATGTTTTGAAGGAAGAACTTGGTGACTGAAGCTTTAGTGCTCTCTGCTCAGTGCCTTTCCAGAATGTTCATGCCAGCTGAGGTGTTTACTGAGTTAAATTGGGCCATTCTAAACAGATTTGGATACCGGGGAAATAGAGAAACAAAAACTCTTCATTCAAGAAGTTTGGAAGCTGAAGCAGGAATATTAGAAAATCAAGACCTGCCAGGATGTAGAAAATGCTCAAGTCCAGTCTGCCTCAAAAATTATGTCTGTAAATTAACAAAAATTAAAAGGCCAGGGCTTAAGTTTAGTGGATGATTGCCATGTGTGAGAAGCCTGAGTTCAGTCCCCGGCATCAGAACAACATACTTTCCCCTTAAAATGTCTGACAGGTGGAAAAAAAATAAGATCAATGTATCGGATAAACCAAGTAAAGGATTTCAGTGACTGATGCCTAGACCTCACTTGTGAGCTTCCCCTGGCTACAGGGGAAGTGTGCAGGACCTGTGCCATGTGCGGATCGCCAAACCGAAGAGAACGGCGCGTAGGATGTCTAGTAATGGCCAGTATGTCTAGTAAGGAAGGTGTCTCAAGAGCAAGGACTGAATTTCCACAGGTTCCGTTTAGTGTTATGATTATTGCACAATAACAACATGATAAAGACAGGAGGGTCGAGTCTGCAAAGCGTATTCCATTAAACTGTGTTAGCTGAGATGCTCTCTTGGAGTGAATATTCCAAACTGTTTCCAGAGCCCAACTCAAAAAATACTGGTTTATTAGGCTGAGAACCAGTTGTTCCCCAGTAGCCTGTTTTATGTCTCCCAGTTAATTCTTGTGATCGGGCGGGCTTGGTGAACATTGCCTAGACTCGTTCTTAATCTTTAATTAGCGACAGATTCTCGACTGGCCATGCCTGTTGGGCCCCTCCAGCTGTTCCGTAGAGTAAAACTGTGAACCTCATACTCAGCGGTTGCCTTACTTGAAATACCAGCTTTTCGTAGACTCAGCATGTTTGAGTGACTCAGCAACTGCAATGAGACCGTTTGGATGGATTACCCCTCTTCTACAGCAGACAGATGGAATGAACTTCAGTGTTAAGATGAATTTCATGAACGGACTTTGATTTTAAGGTAACTGGTGTATGAGAAAAATTTCAATCAGCAAAAATGGAAAAATGATAAAAAAAAAAAGTATCATTCAAGTCGACAGCCCTCTAAAAAATTGCATAGCAGCATTTTGTAATCTATAATGGAATAGTAGATCTAGACGATTTGGTGAAAGTGATATGCGTCCTCTACTAAGCAAGACAGACCAATAGTAACTAACTCTCCTGACTGCCACCAGGAGAGCAATTAAATGTGTATTGCTATGATATAATGAGAAAAACAGTATTTCTTAAATGTGCTCGCAACAAAAGTCAGTCCAAAATCTGAGTGAGCCTCTAATTTACCTGCTCATTGGAAACAGTGCTCAGAGTGATGCATTAAACTACTTAGGTATGGGATTTTTCACACCCAGAATATGGGAAGCTGTTGCTAATTTTGAGTTGCGCTCATCTGCAGTGGCGTCTCTGGGAACGTGTGGTAGAAAGTCCTTAGGCCCCGCTCAAGACGAGCTGCATCAGAACGCAAACATTTGCTTGTACCTTCATGTTCTGGTAACAAGTGCTTTACAGAACAGCAACCTAGTCTTCTCCAGAAGTAAGTAGCAAGGAAAACAGAACACGAAAAGCTTTACCACTGGAAGGAGATGTAAGAGACACATCGTTCTGATGCCGTGTGAACAGAATTGTAAAGCCACTCGGGTAGTGGGTGAGGAGGTTTGGATGCTGATTACATAAAGAGTAAGGAACCGTGACAGTTCTGCATGTAATAGTATGTGGGTTTAAAATTTTTAATTAGTTCATAAATTAGTGCCTTTCCTGATAGTATTTTCATACACACTGAGTTTTGTATGCTCCCCGCCCCCAGACTCTCCACTGCCTCTTCTCCCCCTTCCACTGTTCCACGTGTGTTCTTCTGTCCCAACCTCTCCCTCAAGGCTTCCTTTCTTCTTCCTCGTGGGCCTCTTTGCAGTTTTCTGACCTCTGACTACTTACTGCCTCACAAATACACATAAACAGAAAATCAGAAGCCAGGATCTACACATGAGACTATAAACAGTTTTGGTCTTTTCCATCCTGGGCTACCTCAAGTAATATAAGTAATATACATTCCAGTAATATACATTTCCCTCAAATTTTATAATTTATTTTTCTTTATGGTTGTGCATATGGACTGCATTTTCATTACGTTCATTGTGGATGGACAGCTAGACTGTTGATGGACATTTGGTCTTGTTCCATGTTCTTGCTACTGTGAATAGACGTGGAATAGGCATGGATGTACAGGTATCTCTCTGGTCGTCCTTTGGGTGTATGCCTAGGAGGCTATGATTGGTGCGTGCTACAATTCTGTTTAAATAACCCACGTCACAGGACTGGGAGAGCATGAGGAAGTGATTAGTCACATATTGGTAGCTCCTGAGACGGGATGGTCGGTAGGTACACGGGAGTCAACGAAGCTGCCTGTCCTACCTGTGTATATGTGCATAGACTCGTGGGAAGGAATTGAACTCTGCAATGACGGAAGCAGGCTTATATAATCATTTCTTAATGTTCAGGCACTGACATAGGCAAATATCAAGTAGTAAAGAACATATGTATAATGATCAATTTCGAAAACATGCAATGTAAAATTGTTTCTGAAAATGTTCTCGGCTTCAGCCATTATAGTAAGTCCAAGACTGCTTGAGCAATTCACAAAAGAGAGGGAACATTATTTCCCCACTGATTTGATTTTTCTGCATGTAACTACAGCCATAGACATATGAAATCATTAACTCTGACAGCTGCAGAGCCTTTAAGAAGCTGCAGTTATTTGATTCTGCTTATTTCCTGTAAATGAATTAACAGGTTGGTCTGTGGCATCCTGTGATCCAGATGTGTGGCAGGTCACAGTCGTTACATTATTGCTGCTTGAGAACTAAAGTCACTGAGTGTAATTAATATAACTTCAGTCCTCAGAGGTGGTGGACAGGCGCAGCTGTGTTTTAACTGAACTGCTGAGCAGGTATCCCCTGGAGCATCCTCCCAGTGTCCTCAACATATCCTCTGTGTTGTAGTCATCTGGTCAGATTTTCAGACCACTCTTGCCTAATCTTCACACCAAGTAATCTTGATCGAGGGTTTCCGTGATTCACAACCTTTGACACGCATCAGAACTACCTTGAGGCCGTCTTAAGATACAAATTTAAGCCGCACACGGAAGCCAGCCCCTAGAGCTGTGACCACTCCCTCTCATTCCTCTCCTCTCTCCTTCCTCCTTGCTTTTTCTTTGCAGTAGGACCTACAGTTTGCATTTTCAGCGCTTACCTGAATGAGGCTGCACTATTGAGAAATTACTGCTCCAGGTATCTCGGCTCCCCAGGTCATTAGACAGTGACTGCCGGGGTTGGATTCTTTTTATGTTGGCCCTACGATAAAAGAAGTTTAGCCAGGCTATTATATTATACTCAGACAATACGAAGAAGTAGCTAGCACCGTGTTTATTTCTGGAGGCCTTCCCTTATCGTTAATGTCACAAAGCCAAGAGGACTAGCATTTGTAGTCTTGGCATCCCGACAGGAGACCTGGTTTGGAAGAGCATCTGTGCGGAACAGTGTTGGCCACGTGATCGTGAGAAAGGTGACTGTTAGGCAGGCAGAAGTGAAAGTTCCTCCAGTGCTCTGTGGTTAAGAGGTCAGACCACTCTCCCGGGCACATTGCACCAGCCGTGGGCGTGGCAGGAGTGCGCGTTTTCATTCTCACCGCAGTTCACCGTGGAATCCCACATAGAGAGCCAACCCAGTTCTCACGCTTTAGAGCAGGGCTCCTTAAACTTCTGCCACTCATTGACTCCTGTTTACCTGAGAAATTTTATGCAACCCCAGGTATGTAAGTATGTGAACATATGTATACATATTACACACTTACTGATAACCATGAATTCATACAACCCCAGGTATACAGATATGCAAACATATGTATACATATTACATACTACTAATCATAAATTCATACAACCCCAGGTATATAAGCATATGTATACATATTACACACCTACTGGTAATCTTAAATTCATGAAACCCCGGGTATATAGGTATGCAAACATACGTATACATATTACACACTTACGGTAATCATAAATTCATTTTGAAACACTTGGCATGCACATATTTTTACCATTCAGTACGAAAGCAAATATGACTACTACTCAGCTGGACATGGCTGTGAGAAGAACTAAATCCTGCTGAGAGTTTGCTATTGTGGGACATAAAGCATCTCCCGAGATTTTCAGAGTTTCTCTGTCACTCCATTTTATGATCATTAGTGCTGGAAAAGTGGTTTCACACAAGGAAAACAAACTGGCAGAAATGTCTGGGAGTCTTTTCTGGAATTATTGGAAATTCTGTCATAGTCCCAAGCCTAGAACCAGTAAGCAAGTTTTTATGACGCTCGAGTCAGCAATTCAAATCACCGTTTTTAAAGTCAAATTTTGTGGTTTTTTATACTTGCTGAAGAATGGCTAGAAAACAGTGGAAGTCTTTGTAAAATATTGAAGGTCTTTGCTTCTATTATGTTTCTATAAACAGCACACAGTAGCTCCAAGTCTGTGTGACGGGAGGGCCTGCACGATGCCACGTGTGTGTGTGGGGGTGTTTCCTTCAGTGCCGAGGCTGAAGTAACACCAGGTGAATTACAGAGTATATTTTTTTTAGTAAATTTTTGGTTGTTGATCATTCCGAAACTTTTACTATTGCCAAGATTTTTAGACACACACAGTTCCACAACCCAATAAAGGGCCACAAGCCACAGTTTAGGAATCAGTTTTTGCATACTAGTGGTACATGTCGTAACCTCAGTGCCTGGGAATGGGGCTTACAGACCAGCCAGTCTCAAGCTGCAGGTTCTGTGAGAAATCTTGTCTCAGATAAGGTAGAGAAGCAACTAAGTCAGATGTCCAGCGTGATGGTGATGTCAGCCTCCCCCTGCGCACATGTCTGCCTGGGAGAATGAACCCCTCCCACACACATACTTCCCCTCCATCTTCTCCTCCTTCTTTACCGTCTCTTTGTCTGTCCTGTTATCAAACTGTAGAGAGATGGAGGGAACCTTACAGTTAACTGAGTATTTCCACCATCCCAAAGAAGACCCAGGGCCAGCCCTGTCCTGTGGACTTGAGTGAAGTTTAGTCTTCCTCTCTACACAGTGATGAACATGTGAACAGTTCCCCCATCTTACTCACTTGCTCCTATACACATTTCTTTTTAATAAAATTCTTTCTCAGGCTGGAGAGATGGCTCAGAGGTTAAGAGCACTGGCTGCTCTTCCAGAGGTCCTGAGTTCAATTCCCAGCAACCACATGGTGGCTCACAACCATCTGTACTGAGATCTGGCACCCGCCTCTAGCATACATGTGTCTGGGCATACATCAAGGCAGATTGTTGTATACATAGTAAATAAATAAATCTATTTAAAAGAATTCTTTCTCGTACAATATATTGTAATGACACTTTTCCTTCCTCCAGCTCCTACTAGATCCTCTCCACACACCAACTCCATGCCCTTTCTTTATCTCTATTTCAAGACAGGGTTTCACGACTTAGCGCCGGCTGTCTTGGAACTCTGTAGACTAGGTGGGCCTGGAACTCACAGAGGTCTATCTGCCAGACTCTGTCTCCCAAGTGGTGGGATTAAAGGCTGCACCACTACCACTCTGGTTCTCTCCCGCTTGCTCTCTTTCTTTAAAAAATAAATAAATAAAAGCAAAAAACAAGAAACACAAAATCCTTCACAAAAACAGACACCAAATATACAAGCAGAAGACCAAACAAAACTTCACAAATCAATATGAAACAAAAATTCTAAAAAGAAAAAAAACTTAAAGGTTTGAGCTCATTTTGTGTTGTCTAGCTACTCCTGGGCATGGGGCCTACCCAGAAAGGTGGTTAATGTATCCAGTGAGACTCCACTGGATAAAACTAATTTTTCTTTTGCAAGCATGTATCAAATGTATTTTGTCGGTGGCTTCTTGGTTAGGGTTGGGGGCTGTATCTTCTTGATTTCTTTGTTGTCTTGTGTCTATGTCCCTCTCTCCTGATGGAACCCGATCTAGTCTGATCTGGTATAGTCTTTGAGTTCATATTTGCATGAGTCCTATTGCACGTGAAAGACAGTTTTTCTTTGGAGTCATCCATCCCCGTGGCCTCTTCTAATTTCTAATTTTCTATTCATTTCACTGCCTCCTCTTCTGCATAGACTCTTGCACCCAGTTAAAAAGTTCTTTGAGGCTGGCAGTGGTGGCGCACGCCTTTGATCCCAGCACTTGGGAGGCAGAGGCAGGCAGATCTCTGTGAGTTCGAGGCCAGCCTGGTCTACAAGATCTGGTTTCAGGAAAGGTTCCAAAAGCTACAGAGAAATCCTGTCTGCTTTAAAGTGCTTCTTTTCTTTGATGTGTAATTCAGTAAATCTTACCGTTTAACCCTGTCTTTCAGGGTTTGTCCACCCTTTTGTTTGCCCACACGTCTGCTGTAATCGGTTCTGATGGCTGGTAATAAAGGAAGAGGACGAGCTGCCTTTACCTTTAATATTGAGGCTGTTGGCTTCAACAGAGGGGATAAGTTGCCTGATGTCGTGTTGAAGCCACCACCACTGTTTCCTGTAAGTGTAATGACAGCTTGCTTTTCACAATGTATTTTTGCATATTTTAGGGGTTTAGGGCTTGAATACATACTACTGTCATGATATCCTCATGTCTAATAATAAAAGACTATGTTGCATCTATCTTGTACTCAAACAACTGGTTATTCTTAGAACCTGTCCGAGTTTTCAGACTGATTTTTTAAAATACAGAAAGCAAAACTATATATACCTTTCCATAAACACAATGAGTACAGTGTGAACTAAGACTTATTCTCCTGTGTTATTAATATATTCTAATTGCTAAAATAATATTTTAAGTACTTTTATGATGTGTACAATGATTTTCTTCATATTTTGTATTTGTAGAAAGCAATTTTGCCCCTTATTATTATACCACTTTTGTCTCATTCAAGTTTATTGCTCTTGTATCTTTGCTTTATTGCAGTCTCTTTGGATTTTGCTACTTTCCGGAACAGAAACATTTCTACTACTTTAGGGATTGCTTCTAAATTTAACAACATAAACTGGGCGGCAGTGGTGGTGCACGCCTTTAATCCCAGTACTCGGGAGGCAGAGGCAGGCTGATCTCTGTAAGTTCGAGGCCAGCCTGGTCTACAAGAGCTAGTTCCAGGACAGCCTCTAAAGCTACAGAGAAACCCTGTCTCGGGAACAAAAACAAAACAAACAAACAACATAATGGCTGATGTTTTGATTGAAAGTGGTGTCTTACATTTTCAGATGTGTGTTTGCCGCTGCTCAAAGCAGACCAACCAGAGATGCTCTTAGTAATTCCCTGCATTACCCTTTCCTGTTTTAGATGGAGAAGTCCTTTCTTGAAGGACTTATGGCGTAGAGAACCCTGGATAGGTGGATCCTTGTTCTAGATACTCACAGAAACAGATACTTTTTAAAAATAATATTAAATATTTTAGATTTTTGAGAATTGTATGCGTGAGTACTGTACTTAAATCATTTTTACTCCTCCAGCTCCTCCCATATTTCTCCTAATTCCCTCTCAAATTCATTACTCTGCTATAAATATTGTTGTTACACATATACACTTTCTGTGCACAGTAATGCATTTATAACATGTTTACATACACACACAGCCTACTGGATCCATTTAGTATTGCTTGTATGTACATGTGTTAGGACTTACTACTAGATATTAGATAACCTAGTAGAAGCCTTGTTCTTGGAGAAAACTGGTTTTCCCTCTCTCTGCAGCGATTGGAGACTATAGCTCTTTATCTAGAGCTGGGAATGGCCAGCTTTGGAATTCCCCCACCCACCTTGGCATGTCAGCTGCCTTTGACATTGTGCGGAGCTGTCTTGACCCACCATACTGCTGAGATCTCAGGGATTCGACTTCTGCCCTCTCTGGAAGACACTGTCTTGCATCCCTTGATCTAACTGGCTCTTGCATCGGTCCCCTCACTCAGTGTGATGTCCTCTGAGGCTAGACGTAGAGTTTGTGTTTTTGGTGTACCAGATGGACACCTTTGGTCTCTCATGCTTCATTTTGACCAGTGGTGGATCGTTGTAAGCACCTCTGTGTGCTGCAGAGAGGAGCTTCTGTGGGAAGAGCTACATTTACTTTGGGTGTCAGGATTTTTATATTTAGAATACAGTTACAAATTGGGAACTGACTGTAGGTTTTCTCTAGGGTCAGCGACCTCTTCAGCCTTGAGTAGTTGGCTAGGTTTGCAGTGTCAGGGATGAATTTCCTTCTGCTGAATGGGCCTTACATCCGGTTGGACAGCTGTTGGTCAGCCCCAAGTTAACAGAGCCACTACTACAGCATTGAGGATATCCTGCCGCCGGACCAGTCATTGTTGTTCATGTTGTTCATCTGGGTAGGACTGCTGATTGCCGTTCTCCTTTGCCAGTTCTCATGGCACCCTCCAGTACCACAGGAGCAAATCCTCGGGCAGGGGCTTCCAGGTGGTGTCCCCAGCACCTTAAAGTTCTGGGAGGCAATGAAGGCAGTGGCACAGTAGCCTATGTTGTTTTGAGAGTGTCTTGGACACCCCGACCAGTGACTCAAAGAAGCTAACCCACACCTGACACTGGGTCTTTTTAGTCCATGGCTCTTGTGGGGAATATTTTTGTCCTGCATACTGTAACTCCAGCACACACATGCATAATAATAATGGTTCCTCATGGCTTTTCCCAGCATCCTTAGTGTCATTTATCTCTCCCTTCCCCTCTCCCTCTATAGCATCCTCTTCTCTCCCTAGGTGAAGGAACACCTTCCCCCTTTATAGCACCTGTGTCCTGTTATGCTTTTTGCTCTTCATATTTTATTTTTAATATTCATCATAGCTTGAAAACAGAGAAAAGTATCTTAGGTGTAGGCCTAATATCTCAGTACAGTGACTAACTTCAAAATAAGGCTACTGGGTGTGAGATTAGCTCTAAGCACTGGGAAGGTTAGCATATGGCATCATTTTCTTCTGGCCTGAAGGCTGTGCCTGCCCTTGCCTTCCTCATGTCCCAGCCTTTCCTCATCACTGTCTTTCTCAAGTCCCAACTGGGCTGGACCCCTTCCCCTCTGGAATCCCTATCTGTAACAATCTATTTTCTTTGCATGAGTAGCTGATTGATTTTGTCCACATCTCTGTCCAACTATGACTTCCCCAAGAAGTTGTGCCTGCTTACCCTGTGCAGATTAGCCACCACCAGCCCCATGCCATGTCCTCTGCTCTTTTTGTATTTGTTTTTATGATCTGAAACTTATTGTACCTCTTGTGTATTTAATTGTGTCTTCCTTCCTCAGGACGTAAGTTCTGTTGTCTAGTATACAGTAGTTGCCCAAGAAATAGTTTTGAAACCTGAATAGATTCATAATCCATCTTTGGAGACATACTGTATCTTTATCCTCTCAAACCGTGTGCATCTTTACCATGTATGCTGGGGGCCACTTCATAATGAATGTATACATTTGATCATATTTTCACACCAGCATGTAAAAATTGTTTATTTATTTATTAAAGATTTCTGCCTCCTCCCCGCCACCGCCTCCCATTTGCATGTAAATATCGTATTACAGAATCTTTTTCCTACCTCTGAAATAAAAGTGAAGTAGGAAATGGGATAAAGAGTTAGATCATAGAAGTTCAACGTCTTTATTATTTTGTTTTCTTTAAAATGAGACAGTTTACATTGTTTCCTGTGCTGTCCTGGGACTCACTCTATAGCCCAGGTTGGCCTTGAGTTGGAAACAGTATTCTGCCCTAGCCTCCCAAGTGCCAAGATTACCAGAGTGACCAACTCCACCTGGCTAGACAGACGCTCAGTAGTTTTTTTTAGTTGATGGTAAAGTTTAGCTCTCATGGAGCGTAGTCTTTCAATAAGAGCAACATTATCTAGAATGTGGATGAAAGAAATACTAAAATTCTTAGTTTATTTAGATAGGCTTTGTCTCCTAATTTAAATAGGATACAGATTACAAACCAGTGCCCCTGAAAACAGGAGAGGATGAAGATTACATGCTGGCATTGAAGCAGGAGCTGCGAGAAACAGTGAAACGAACGCCTTATTTTATTGAAGCACCTGAAGAAAAGCAAGGTACGTATCGGGCTCTTCGTGAGGCTGTTTGCTGCTAATAGATGACACCTAATTAAAAATTGACTTAACAGAGATCTCAGAAAGGACAGACATTTATATCTTATTGTATTTTCCTCTTCCAAGAGTTTCTCTTTGCAAACTTGTTCATAATACTCTGTCTTCCCTTTATAATACAATATCAGCCTTTTACAATGGTAGCAGTCTTAGACAATATGGCCTGATGGTTGTGTTATTCCATTATGTGGATAAAACACTAATTATCACTCCTTCCTGCTGTCAGAATGAAGTGTTTCTTCCTTACTTATTTCTGTGTGTGTTTGTTTTTGCCTCGCAGTGCAAAGCTATGATTGTTGCCACTGTCCATAACTCTTTAATGGATGTCTCTGATTATTGACAGTTTAGGCTAAAACATACCTTGATGTTTGCTTTATTTCTTATATCGTGATGACATAAAATACCAACTGTGTGTTTATTCTTGATGCCGAGGGCACAGAGGAGGGATTGCACTGTGAGAAGGCTCAGCCATCTCAGACTAGAAATGGGAAGTGGTTTTGGAGGAAGTGAGCTTGCTTATGAGCACTTCCTACGCACAATAAAAGTGTATTGATTGCTGGAGAGATCAATATCATCTTTGGGTTCTTAAAACAACATCATTAAGCCATGAGAAATTCGTATAGTATCAGCTTATGCCATTAGTGTTAAAGCTGCTCTCTCTCTCTCTCTCTTTTTCTTTCTTAGAAATTTATATTGGTTGAGTCAAAAAGGAAATGTATAGATGATGTTATTGTAGCACCAGTTCTAATTGGTCGTAATAATAAAAACCCGGTGTCGGTATTAGGGGGTGAAAGATCAGAGAAGCAGAGCAGTTAGCCACTAGTTCTTACCTCTACAAAATCCTTACACTGAATGGGAGGTCCTGTCTCTACAAGTCCTTAACACTGAATGCCTGAGCTCATGTCTCCTCCCACCTCATATTCCTCTCTCCATCCAGCCATGTCTCTGTCTTCCTACTGCTGAGATTAAAGGCATGTGATTCCCAAGTACTGGGATTAAACGCGTGAGCCACCACTTCCTGGCTCTGTTTCTCTTTTAGACTAGATCATTGTCACGTAGCCAAGGATGGCCTTGAACTCACAGAGCTGTCTGCCTCTGCCTCCTGAGTGCTGGGATTAAAGGAGTGCCCACCACTGCCTGGCTTCTATGGCTAACTAGTGGCCTAGCTCTATACTCTGATCTTCAGGCAAGCTTTATTTGTTGGATCACAAGTAAAATATCACCATTTGTTATTACATATCTTTATAAGGAGCACATTGGACAAGTTTAATTTAGGTGACTTATCTGCTTGAGTGTATATGATAGTTTGATAGAGATTTTTTTCTTTCTTGATTCGGTTGTATTCTTTTGTCTGGCTTTAAAAATAAAATTAGATTTTATTTATTTTAAAAATAACTAATATCTATTTTGTTTTGAAAATTAGCAATGCATGATATACTTCAATCCTATTAAAATTTGACTTTTCTTTAGATAAGAGACATGCTTAGCTAATGGGATGTGTGTTTATTAAAATGCATGCCTAACTGAAAAGCATATCAGCTCATTCAAACAGTTAGTTATATGAGTCTTTTAGGGGAGGGTCATTGTCTTAGTTACTGTTCTGTCGCTGTGAGAAGACACCAGAAGCAAGGTCACTTACAAGAAAGCATTTTATTATGGGCTTGCTTATAGTTTCAGAGAGTTTGGCCATGATCAGTGTGGTGGCAGCCAATCAGGCACAGTGCTGGAGCAGTAGCTGAGAGCTCACTTCTGATCCACAAGTTGTGGAGAGAGAGAGACAGAGAGAGACAGAGAGAGAGATTGAGTGGGTTTGTGAAACCTCTGAGCCCACCCCAGTGACACACCTCCTTCAACAAGGTCACACCTCCTAATCCTTTCCAGAGTTCCACCACCTGGAGACCAAGCCTTCAAACCCGTGGGCCTGTTTTGCCATTCACATCCAAACCACCAAAGTTATTAAGAACAGGTTATTAGTCTGTGGGAGTGAATGGTTTGAATCGGGACCAAGGGGGTACTTTATTCTTGGTAACTATGTAATAAAACATAAAAAGATACATACTTACTTGCTTAATCCCATAAGAAAATTCTATCTATGATTTTCCCAAATTGATAGAAATAAAGCTTTCTATATCATCATATCCACTTCTCTTTTCTGATATGGTACGCTTTTAAAAGCACTGCGGTTCAAGTGCAGTTTTAAATAAGATGCATTCATGTGTGTGTGTAGGAGCACACACAGTGCATCAATCTCCTCTCTCTCTATTCATGTTCCAAGACCCCAGAGGATGCCTGAAACCACAGCTAGCACCTAGCTCTGTGTGCCAGCACTGTGGTTCTGCCATTGATAACTGAGTGTCTGACATAGGATGCTGGAGAAAGGCATGAGTCAAAGAACATACTATGTATCTTTCCATTTCTAGTAATCTGCATTCTGCCATGTGTTTTTGCCTCTCTATCATCTTGCACCCCCTGCTTTCTCTCTGTGTCTCCTCTTACTCCCCGCTCCTTCCCAGTGTCCTTATTCTGTTTTTTCCACCTAACTTTATCCTGTCCAGCTATTGGCTAGTCAAATTCTTTATTAAACCAATCACAGCGTACTTGTACAGAATGATTGTTCTACACATTGTACAGAATGATTATTCTACAGCATGTGTCTCTTAGTTTTACTTCTATGTCAATCAAAGTATTACACCAGGGATTGCTGGGTTTTGAGGTAGATTGATTCCGAATTTTCTGAAAAACAACCATATTGATTTCCAAAGCAGCTGTACAAGTGTGCCCTCCCACCAACAATGGAGGTGTGTTTTTACTCCACGTCCTCTCCAGCATAAGCTATCATCAGTGTTTTTGATCTTAGCCATTCTGACAGGTGTAAAATGGAATCTCAGAGTCATTTTGATTTGCATTTCTCTGATAGCTAAGAGTGTTGAACATCTCCTTAAGTATTACTCTGTCATTTGAGAGTCTTCTCTTGAGAATTCTGTTTAGATCTGTACTTCATTTTTAACTGGATTATTTGGATTAAGTTTTTATACATTTTGTTTTTTCTCTTCCCCAACTCCTCCCAGCTCCTCACCACATCTCTGTCTTCTCAACGTTATGTTCTTTCTTTCTCCCTCTCACAAAACCCCCAGCAACCAAGAAACCAAACCAAACCAAATCCAAACAAGGCAAGAAACAGAAAAACCCCCACAAAGACACAAAAGAATAATTATAATAAACAGGTGAAAGATCAATAAGACCAAAAATGTTAAAACAAAACAGTTAGTATACAAAAGTACCAATGAGAACATTTTGTTTTGCGAACTGCTCCTGGCAATGGGTCCTGCCTTAGAGTATGGTTGATAAACCTAGTGAGAATCACAGAAGAAAATTGATTTTTCCCTTTGCCATTGGGTAGCAATTGTGAATATTTTCTTGGTTAGGGCTGGGATCCTATGTCCACTTCCCACTCTTCAGCCTGGAACCCCATGTGTTTTGAACCTGTGTAGGCTTTGCGTGTGCCGCCACAGTCTGTGAGTTCATACGTGCACCAGTCTTGCTCTGTCTGGAAGACATTGTTTGCTCGGAGTCATCCACCACCTCTGGTTCTTCCAATTGTTCTGTCCTTTTCCTTATCTTTATCTGAGCTGAGGGCAGATGTTGAAGACATCCCAGTCAGGACTGAGGCTCCAAAGTGTGTGTTTCTGTGTGCCTGTGTGTGTGTGTGTGTGTGTGTGTGTGTGTGTGTGTGTCTGTGCATGCATCCCTGTCCGTCTCTCGCGTGCACATTATCCAATTATGGGTCTCTCTGCTGTTTCTCATATAGTTCAAGAGCCTTCTCTGGTGTGGGTTGAGTGAGGCTCTGATCTGTGGGTATAGCAGTATGTCCTTACAGTCACTTTCCTGCAGTCCGAGCTCCTTATGGTGAGCCATGCTCTCCAACGTCTGTGTTATGGCCCTCTTTACCAACTCGTGTTGCTTGTGGGCAGGCTAGGGCTGTTAAAAGCATTGTGTGGCAAATCTGACAAATTAGAAGCAAGACATAGCCATGGCTCCGCTGACGCTGGCAAGTTCCAATGGTATCTGTAGGGCTTCTCTTAGTGCTTTGTGGAAGGCTCAGAGTCGCTACACTTCATTCCCCAAACAGGTAGCCTTGCACCATGCTCAGCTTTCCTTTCTCTACCCTTCTTCCCCTTGTGAAAAGTTGCCCATTCAGGAACCTTGCAACCTGATTCTGCATATCTGAAATGCTGGAGGTGAACCCCGCCGACCAAGGTATCCATATACCACAGTTAGACCGAGTTTAAATACGGGGGCTGGAGGCCAGTAGCAGGCACATAGAAGATGCTGAGTAAATCACTGCCTTTGTCCAGAAATGGCTTCCTAATTCGAGGCTAGGCAGGTTGTCTCATTCAGAGAGCCAGGTTCAAGACTGGTATCTCTCCTTAGCCCGCCGTGGCTCCTGCCATATTTGTAACCATGTTATTCCAATTGAACTTGTCAATGTTGGTTCTGTTACATATGTAATTTACAAATGTAGGAAATATAGGAAAATAAAAGGCTGATGATGTAAGTTATTTTGAAGAATGGTGTATGTTTTTATGTATCTGATAATTGCTTTTTCTTTTGTCCCCCTAGATGATATTGAAAGGTACAGTAAAAGATATATGAAGATAGACAAAGAGGAATGGATCCCAGGTACTGTAAAACAGACCATGTTAAAATACTTTTTCAAAAGATTCATCTTAGTTTTATTTATGTATGTATCTGTGTGTGTGCCATGTTTGTGAGGGTGCCCGCAGAGGCCCGAAGGAGTCAGATGTCCTGGAGCTGGCGTCACAGGATTTCTGGATGCTTGTGAGCCCCCTGGTGTGGCTTGAAACCGAATAATATATGTACATAATATACATATAAAATATATGGTATGTATATGTAGTATACTCATAAAATGTATGCTATATATACATATATGCATACACATATTTGTATATATTCATATGTGTGTATATATATATAGCTTACCAGATTTTCATTAGCCACAATCACAATTTTTATTTGTAATACCAGGAAGCACTTGGTTCTTAGTTCCTTGTTGATTTTTAGAGCATTCTTGTTTGTTGAGACACCATTTACCCTATGTAGTCCCTGTCAGCCTAGAACTCCCGATCCTCCTGCCTCAGCTTCCTGAGTGCTCTCCCTATAGTGCTTTACCACACCAGGCCAGCCTTTTGGATTTTCGGTTTTTTGCCCTGTTTTGTTGACAAGGTCTCAGGTATCCCAGGTGACACCTTCTGTGTCTGCCCCTGGCCTGGTTTATATCAGGCAGTTCAGTGTGGTGCCAGGTGCTGACTTAAAGGTTCCTCCATGGTCTGTGAGTACCCTCACCGAATGAGGTTCCTAACGCATCCGGCTTTGAGACTTTTTAAGGAGAAAGTAAACACCCAACCTGAAGGGTATTTTAACCCAAACTCACGAGTCTTTGTTATTTGAGGGGATGTTTTAGCTGCTAACATCCTGTTTCAATAGAAACATGCCAGACGGCTTGTGTTAGCTTTCTGAAGTATTACAATCAACAGGATAGTGGGGGCTTTAGAAGAAACGTCAGTCAATCAGACGATTTTGTAAACAGAAAACAGTTGCCATAGAATTGGAATAACGTGCCATGGTCTCTTACACAGACCTCGGTCACTCAGGCCTTCCTCCTTCGGTATCTCCGTGAGTAGTATTTATGGAAACTGCGCTCAGGAGGTGTGCCGATGTCCTCTGCTGCGTCACTGATTTCCCAAGCAGAGTGCGCGCTTTACTGGTTGAGCTTAAGATGTGGGACGAGGGTGGAAACCTTCTCCCAAATCATTCTTTTTGCATGCTTTCTTGTGGTCTGGGTGGTTTCAAATTAAAATATATTCAAAACAGAATTTATCACTGCAGGTAGGATGATGACAGTTTGTACAGATACACTGACATTTCTTTATTAGCAGACAGTTTCTTTAAATTCTTTTTGAATATTTCAAATGTTTTAATTAATTTGTGTATTTGTGCATTTGTGTTGTGTGTGTGTGTTTACACTACATGTGTCTAGGTGACATAGGAGGCTGTAGAGGGCATCAGAGTTACAGATGGCTGTGAGCAACCCAGCGTGGGTGCTGGAAACTCAACTCAGGTCCTCTGGGAAAACAGGAAGTGCTCTTACCACTGAACCATCTCTCTAGCACCTATACATCTGTATTTATATAGCTTTAGTTTTATATTTACTACTATTATTAAAAATGAAAAACGAGCCAGTTGTGGTGGTGCACACCTGTAGAATTTGCTGAAGGAGACAGAGGCAGGAACGGGGTTAAGGATTGTAAAATACTTGCCTAACACATATGAGGTCCTATTAAGCCTAAAGTTCAGTTTCTAGCACCATCTACAAAATTAAAAGAAAATTGATAATTAAGGGAATTATCTGCAGCTGAAAGTCATTTATTGGAGAGAGTTTACATGTTCACCATTACTAGTATTTTTAGCTGAAAAGTTTCAAATATTGTTAAAATTTATTTTATATGTATTAAGTTGACTGTATCCCTTAACTTTTGAAAAAAAAATGCTACTATATACATATCAACAGATAACTTACAAAATACAAAGTAGTCAAATAATGTTTAACAAAGACAGTTGTGACCTTGGTATTAACATTCACAAGGAATTTCCATGAGATTTCTTTCCAGGACACTTTATAGTAACATTTCAAAGCTGTTTGCCGACTCCTTTCCGTTACAGGAGAAACTATGTTGCTGTCCGCTCTGTTTGTATTTGTTTTGTTATGTTCCAGACTCACTCTGTACAACCAGACACTAAGGAATTTTCCTGTCTTGGCATGAGCAGCTGCCATTATGTTCTTTTAAATAATTAAGTCCAAAAGCCACCAAGGAAACTGAGATTTTTCTATTTTTTCTTTTGTATGCATAGACTGGAGAAGACTTCCCCGAGAGATGATGCCAAGGAAAAAAGGCAGAACAGGTACACTGACTAACTGTAGTCCAGGGTGGAAAGGGTTATTGCTTACACTCAGCACTGTAAGATCTTTTCCTGAAGTATGCCTGGCATTGCATGGTTTCAGCGGAGCCTGGTTGCTGTTGATGTTTTAAACCTTCTGTTTCTTTCTTTCTTTTTTTTTTTAAAGATTTATTTATTTATTTATTATGTATACAACATTCTGCCTTGATGTATGCCCACACACCAGAGGAGGGTGTCAGATCTCAGTACAGATGGTTGTGAGCCACCATGTGGTTGCTAGGAATTGAACTCAGGACCTCTGGAAGAACAGCAAGTGCTCTTAACCTCTGAGCCATCTCTCCAGCCCCCTTCTGTTTCTTGAATTAATCTCAACAGTTGTTGGCTGTTGCGGGGAGGAGCATCAGTTTTCTTTAAGGATGTGGCCACTGGTAGGCGACAGATGAATCAGTGGATTACTGAAGAAAAAGAAGATATGAAGTCAGGAAGGAGAATGCAAGTGAATTTGGGAAGAGTTAGTAGGAGAGGAAGATGAATAGGAACAAAAATACTCTCTATACATGTATGAAATTCCCAAAGGGTTAGTGAACTATTTATCAGTAAAAAGAAAGGCATAACTGAACTAGGAAAAATTGAAGAGGTGATCAAAGAGAATTTTATGTTAAAGAGGCACCAAAGTGACCGGCTGGTGGTGGTTCACGTCTTTAATCCCAGCACTTGGGAGATAGACAGGCGTATCTCAGTGAGTTCTAGGCCAGCCTGATCTACAAAGCAAAATTCAGGACAGCCAAGATTGTTATACAGAGAAACCCTGTCTCGACAAGCCAAAAAGATACCAAAGTGTATATTTTATATCTGTTCTTTAGTAATTCCAGTCAATAAATAATAGAATGTCTGCTATTGCCAGACAGTGCTCCATGGCGAACACAGCCCATGATGTAGGTGGGCCTGCTTTTGCCTCTTGGTGCTTGCAGTTTGGTAGAGGTAAAACATGAAAGGGACAAATGTCTCAGTCAGTAATAAAGTGCTTGCTGCTTGTGCATGGGATCTGAGTTCAGTTCTCCATCACACATCAAAAGTTCGGCACTGCTGCCGGCCCCTGTAAAGCCCCCATGAGCTCCAGGATCAGTGAGACACTGTCTACAAAATAAGATGGCACACTGTTGAGGAAAAGTGACTGTTGGCCTCCAAGTGATCTCCCACGGGCACGCACACTCACACACAAACAGCACATGAAACACAACCACATGTCCTTTTGGGAAGGTTTTGAGGGTGTGCATCTGGAGTGGCCCCTGAAGGATGGTTGGGTGCTTACTGGGGTGTGGAGTGGCGGGGATTTGTAGGAAGACAGGCTTATGGAGGTGGAATCACAAGTTTGGTTCAGATGTGTTGTTATTTGTTGTTGCTTTGAGATACACCTAGAGTATTGATTGTGCTGGTGGGGTGGACTGTGAAGCAAGCCTGCTCATCAGCACAGGAAGGCTGAGAAATCAGGAGAGTCAATAAAATAGCCAAAGGGGAACGTAGAGCATCGAGAGAGAGCAGGGCACAGTCTGAAGATGAAGGAATTACAGATCTTAAAGGAATGGTGGAGAGATTGACTGAGCAGGAAGTGCTCTTAATCACGGAGTTTTTCTCAGGCCCGTAGTTGCTAATTTCCTTACTATCAAGAAGAGTCTCAGATTCTATACCACTCTTCTTTCCTTATTTTGGTTTTAATACTTACTTCATGAATACACACTCACGTTCAGGGGAGAAGTGCCAAGTCAGCTATATCACAGAAAGACTATTTTTAATCCCTGTTGACATGAAAATTTTCCATAGTTAACATTTTATTTTTTTTCATGTGCACATACTTGAACTTGTTTCTTACAGTATCTGTTAGAAGCGGTTGGGTCTTCACCAAGCCTCTGCCACCCTCCAGCTCTCTGTCACTGTCTGCATTCATGTAGATGGATGGAGGCCATCACAAAAGGGGGGGATAAAGCACAGCCACACTGCATACAACTGAAAATAGCACAGCCTGGTTGGGGAAAGTTAATTCTCGATTTCCTTTCCACCAATGGAAATCCTTGCCAACAGAAGCTGCCACTAGAGTTCTGTATAAAGCTCTAATGATTTGCAAAATAGGTGTGTTCTCAGATCTCTGTCTGCTACAGATGGCGGTCCATTGGGACATGATCAGTATCATTTATGCACTTACGTTTTATCACAAGAACAATGTACTTAGCTAATGAAAAACCAGAGTGTAAAAGATATATATTTTCCCTTCAAGTTAAATAGACATGCACTTTAAATAAAATAGAAACACTTCCACTTGAAATACATACGTACACACTTCAAATACGTGCTCTTCATTGTACAACCTTTCTAACTATTAAAATGGGCAAGAGGAAGGTCCTCTCTTCCCGCTGTTGCCAGTATCGCTGCCTGGCCCATTTCTCTCTTCGTTCTTCATAGGAAGTCTCTTTAAAAAAAAAAAAAAAAAAATTTCTCTCTTCGTTCTTCATAGGAAGTCTCTTTAAAAAAAAAAAAAAAACTGCATTAATTCAAGAACTAAGGTCAGTGGCTCCTCATTTGGTTTAACATGATAGACTTTAAGTCCACCAGTTGAGCCATCCAGGCAGTCGAAAAGTCCTTCTCTGTGTTAAATGTTCATCTCTAACGTGATGAAGCCTTTCTGAGCCCTGTTTCTGCTACCTGGGATTTTTGTTGTTGTTGTTGTTGTTGTATTTAGTTTGATTTTGGCAAAGAACTGTAATCATTCCTCCCCATCATGAAGAAATTTATAACTTATAAAAATTCCTTGGTAATTGGCAGAATCTTCATATGAAATAATCCTCTATTCCTTAGTGTTTTAGAATAATCCAAAAGTGGAATATTTGCTTAGATTAAAACAAGTTATGGTTCGTAAGGCTGCTGAAACATGCCATTTCGTGTATATGAGGTGATAAGCAAAGCATTTTAGTCTTCCTGTGAAGACAGTTCTCGTGGCATCTGAGCACAGGCTCTTTCCTATCCCTGCACCGTTCGCCGGTGCAGCCTTACCCTGCACTTCTGTTTGCTTCATGCCTGTTGAGATGCACTTGGCTGATGAGTGACAGGAAACCCTTGCAGGGCCTCCACTTGTTATCCTAGGACATCAGTCTGAGGTCACCCTACAGCAGATTCTGTCTCTAGCGATAATAATTCTAAGACTAACGTTTCAGTACTTAGATAAAACATACCTGGTTGTAGTTGTTAAAAATATCATGTGAAGTGATTGTTATTTGTTTTGAGCTCGGTGAGGTGTGGTGATCCTGTGGGAGGAGCTGAATTTACACCAGAAATGATATGGCTAGATGGTGTGAGGAGAGCTTGGGGACCCCTTTCCTGTGGAAGATCTGTTAACTGCTGGCTGTTTCCTTCCAGCGGATCTAAAGTCCAGAATGGCCAAAGCTGCAGACAGCGGTGCTTCACTCTCTGCAGATGTGTTGAAAAAAATTGAGGTAAGGTTATAGTTACAAACATGAGCTGGAAAAAACACGAAAGGCCATACTTTCTTTACCTGCCAGCCTTATCCTTTTACTAATGTGGAGCTGGCCGACGAGCGCTTGGTGCTAAGTTAGGTGTGGAGGATAGAGCTCCCCTGGGGTTGAGCAAACGTGGACCCTTGCCTGCGAGCATCTCTCCTAAGTTGTCTTTTCTTCTTCCTTGTTAAGCACCACTCCCAATGCCAGGCTTTCTTTAACTGTGTCATTAATGCCCCCTTGTATTAGACTGCGGTCTGGGGAAGCACAGAGAAGCATGAGCCGCTGGCATGATTAGATGTAATTCTTTAGATAGATCTCGCTGTCCTTTGGTCGATGTACATGTTCTCCACTCCCTCCCCCAAGGGTTTTGCAGTTTAAACAGAAGAGTCTATTGAGAGAAAGCTGGTACTCTATGGAACTTATTTTTCTAGCTTAAACAATATAAAGTTTAGGTAAGTTCCTGAAAAATGTGTTCTCTCATCCCTGGCCATATGTTTATTTTCTTTGTTGTGAACTCCAAAACTATGCATTTTTACATATCCTTTCAGAAATATTTTACTCATAAAAAAATACAGAACTTTACCCCCATAAAGTTTTTTTAATCCTTAAAACTTATTTTATTATTTTATGTGTATGAGTGTTTTGCCTGTATGTATATATGTGTATCACATGAGTGCCTGGCGTCTGTGGAGGTCAGAAGCAGGGTTCAGATCCCCTGGGGCCTCTGCAAAAGCAACAAGGCTAAGCCAAGTACCCAGCCTGAATTCCCCTTTCTAATAACAAAAATAGTTTGTCACATTTCTGCATTTTTATTTTATTTCCTAATAAAATGTCATGAACATGGTTTCATATCCAACTGTACAGAGCCCCTCACTCTCTCATTGGTCGCAGCAATGTTAGAGTGGACCACTGTTGCACACGTGTACAAGCCTAGCCATTTGGTGAGCGCTTTATGTGTAGTCTGTCCTTAAGAGCAGACAGGTAGGTTGTTTTATTCCTTACTTACAGAGGAAAGTCGATGGTTCAAAGTGTGTTTTTGTTGTGTCTTTGGCACATACACTTGATGGTAGCTCCTAGTTTTACTAATTTGTTTTTGTACAGTACTTGAGCTAGATGACAATATGTTTAAAATGTAAAATCTGGAAGATCAATGAAGGAATAGTACTAACTGTCAGGTTTAACTAGGTGGAATAGTTGGCAGGATTTATGGACCACAAATCCCGCCTGCTGGTCAAGTTTTGAGTTCCAGAAGATGCACATCAAGTGCACATGAAGCGGCTTTGGCTGTACTTTCTCCGGAGGACACTGTCTGTGCTCTGGGGCTGCATCTTAACTGTTTCCGAGAGGGGAAGAGCCAAGCAGTTAGCTCCTTGAAAAGAATGAAGTAATGATTCAGAGTCTTTGTCCTTGGGGCCATTATAAAACTCATTTGCCTACCTCTCCTGTGGCAGTTGCCTGCCTTGGGTGTGTGTGGTAAAGATAAAGATGAGACTGTTTGCTTGTTGGATTTGGCAGTCATAGAAATAACAGATCTCTGGTCCTCACAGCACATTGAATGAATGCTCTACTTTCAAAAAAATAGGCTTGTGGTTCGTTTTGTAAAACAGTTTTATTTCTAATTATGAAATAATTAGTGACTTTTTTCAGATAACAAAATATACTTTTTTTTTTTTTGGTATTTCGAGACAGGGTTTCTCTGTGGTTTTGGAGCCTGTCCTGGAACTAGCTCTTGTAGACCAAACTGGTCTCGAACTCGCAGAGATCCGCCTGCCTCTGCCTCCCAGAGTGCTAGGATTAAAGGCGTGCGCCACCACCGCCCGGCTCAGAATATACTTTTTACAGAGTAAAATAAATATAGCATTTCCCCTCCAGTATAATTGAATTTAGTGGTAGGCCTTCTTACTTATGATCTGGTTAAAACAGAAAAGACACAATACTGTTTATTAACAAATATTAATGTAGCATCGTGTGTGTGTCTCAGATGTTTCAGAAGTTTGAAAATTTTGTTTGCTTGGGATTTCATAACATTGTTGTAGTAACTGCCAAGGCCACACAAGGTTTGTTATCAGGGTAAATTGCCCTGTGAGTGTGCTGGTCTTGGTTTTAGTTTGTTCTGCCTGCGTGAGGTGTATTGTAGCTTGAAATGTATTTAGAGATGGAATATTAGGAGCTTGAGAGACGGCCCAGTAGTTAAAGCTCTCATAGTGGAGCCAGGGGCCTGCAGTTACCTGTCAGCCTGGTGCTAGGGCGACCGAGAGAAGGGATCCCTAAGGCAAGCAGTAGGCTGGCAAAACTAGCCAGAACTGTTTTAATAAATTAAATGGAGAGTGAGGAAGATATCCAGATATCCAGTGGTCAATTTTCAGGCTCCACATGCAAGTCCACACACATCAATGCATTCACACACACACACACACACACACACACACAGTTATTCAAAATTAATTCATTTAAATTGGGTCTGTTTAAAGTTGTCTTTTCTTTCTTTGCCTTTGAACTTTAATTCCTTTAAAGTTGGAATTAAAAGAATTTTTAAATATTCAGGGAGTTAAAGAAGAGCTAAGTTGTAGATCCTCTGGATATAAAATATGTATTCTGTTCATGAATAATCAATTGGCAAAGTTGATTATTTTACTAATTCCTCTTCTAATCACTCTGTTAAGACAAACCTGAAATTAACTCATGTGAAGCCTTAATTATGAATATGCAAAATGATTATTGTGCCCGCCTCACAGAAAACCTGTGAAGTTCTGTCCCTTGTGTAAAGTGAGGGTCATCCAACTTAGGGAACTGACAGTGACAGTTATAAAAATGGGTCACCTTTGTCGATTAAAAAAATAATTGGTAATAATGACGCATTTGTAAAATTAAAATGGTGAGCTGGTGGCATGGCGCTTTTTCAAGTAGAAAACAAGAACCATCCAGCAGTCATGGCTTCCCAGCTCTGTCGCTTTCTTATTTCTAGAATTGTGCATAACAGCTGGTGTGGTTAGTGATGAGTGTTTTAATCTCTTTTTCCCAGCCTTCCAGATGTATCATGAAACAGAAATTCTTGGGGATGGGAAGTAATGAAAGACAAAGGAGATAGGAAGGGGGATAAACTAAATTCTGTCCCACATTTTCAGAGGAATAGGGATAGGAATCATGAGGAAAGGCACTGTAGATTAGAATTCTAACCCCAGGTTAATCAACAGAACTGAAGAATGGGCGGTGCAGTGACTCTGTTTCTGAGGTGGGAGACTGGCGGGCTTGTTAATTTAGGAGGAACCTAAAATGATCCATAGTCTTCTCTTTGGGCTGGGTGTGTAGATCAAAGAATAATTGTCTCCATGAGAATTAATGAATCTCACCTTATCAGGAACTAGAAAAGAGAGGCGATGGTGAAAAATCGGATGAGGAAAACGAAGACAAAGAAGGGAGCAAAAAGAAAGATGGTGACGACGAAAATGGCGTAGACTCAGAGCAGGAGGAGTACGATGAAGAGGAGCAAGAGGAGGTAAAAATCTGCTGATGAGATGGCTGCTAGTCGGCAAATTCGCACCCGTAAGCCTAGCTAACTCCTGGATGAGGTGGGAGGGGTGTGAGGAGCTGGGCCTGCGTGGTAAGGCTTTGTCACAAAACAAAAATCCAAGTTTATAGATCCAGAAATTCATTTTTTTTTTCTAGAAAGGTTTTCTCTATAGCTCTGGAGCCTGTCCTAGAACTCGCTCTGTGGACCAGGCTGGCCTTGAACTCAGGAAGATCCACCAGCCTCTGCCTCCCTAGTGATGGGATTAAACACATGCACCACCATGGCCAAGGTGCATATAATGGATTTTACTCTGAGAAGTATGCTTGGTTTTTGCTTGGTCATGAGACTATGAGGAGAAGAGATGACTGTTCCTTCATGGAAATTATTCTGCAGAGGAAACAAACAGAAAGGCAATTGTTACTGAAACTACCTGGTCCGAGTGAGAAGGAAACAAGGTACATGCAACACACCAGCTTGGGAGTTTATTAGAGAGAGGAAGATGGCGCGTCCAGCTTTTAAAGCTGCCTAGCACATGCGCACAGGGAGTAGACATGGCCACATCACACGCAGGTGACGGGGCTTACACGTGCCTGCAAGGGCTTAGCTGAGTCATACATGTATGATATGATCCATACATGCGTGCAAGGGTTTAGCTGAGTCATGATGTCATCCCCGGCTCATGCAGGGCCCTTTCACATCCCAGGGAGCCATTAGGCACTTCTGCCTGAGGGATTGTCCGCATGTGCACGCCCCCGAGAACCCGGAACTATCAGCCTTATGTGGCAGAAATCATTACAGTTACAACACAGGGAATGATTCTGTGGTGTAGAAGGATGCTGCTCCCAATTCAATTAGGGGGAGGTGGAGGGGGTGGGGGGGGGGGGGGGGGGGGGGATCAGAAGTTCAAGGTTATCTTCAGCCAGCCTGACCTTGTCAGACAGAACAAACAAGACAACCTGTAAGACCTTGAGAGTCAGTGAGCTCTAAGCCTGCAGGTAGGTGCTGAGAGTGGTGTTTCTGCCACTGACCAGGTAAGTCAGCTGGACTCGGTGGAGGGGTTAGAAAAGACCACAGTAGGATTCACTAGGGTCCTGAATGCCAGGCTGAGAAATCTGACTTTCTCTTTCCATGTTATGGTAAGCCACTGAAGGAGTCTTTATGTGCGATGTTAATTATATTGCATTTTAGAAAACTCACTTGCTTACATTGGATCATATTTGACAATTTCTTGCCAGCTAGTAGTTCAAAGCCACTGGTAAGTTTACCCCTTAGAGATGGCTCAGTGAGTAAAGGGGCTTGCCAGCAAGCCTGCTATGCTTAGTCCCCAGAGCTCACCTGGGGAGAGAACGGACTTGGAAGTTGCCCTTTGACCTCCACATGTACACCCCTCCCCCCACAATAAATAAATAACTGTTAGTATGAAAATAACGGTAATATACGGAGCCATTTCTTGATGTCACAACAGGGATATTGGAGAGGTACTAAATTTGGATGGCAGATGCCAGTATTCTAGACAAAGCTGACTTTATAATGCTCTTTTAGTGCGCGTGTGTGTGTGCGCGTGTGTGTGTGTGTGTGTGTGTGTGTGTGTGTTGAGAGAAGACCTAATCTATTGGCAGCTTGTTTGGAACTCACTTTACAGCACAGGGTGGCTTCGGTTCTCCTGCATTGCAGCCTCTCAGGTATTGGAATATAAGTCAGAGCCACTATGCCCAGCTCGGAAATGCGATTTTGATAAAAATCAACTTCCATTGAGTCTAGACCACGTGTGTTAAAATTCAGTTTTAGTTGTAACAATTACAAATTCATTGGCTTGGGTGGTAGGGCGAACCTTTAATTCTGGCGCTCTCAGTTCAAGGCCAGCCTGTGGCTATAATGTCGTAAACGAAGTTGATATATCTGTACTTCATAAAAAAGCAAACTACAGAGCAATGAGGCCGAGTGAGGGCTAGAAAGGTCTTGTCTTTAAAGTTCTCTTTGTTCTTTTTAATCAGTTAATTAATTGAAATTTCATGGTAATTAATTTACTCATTGAATTGACACTTGATAAACGTTATTTTGGAGAGTGTAGTGCATAGTCCGGTAACACATGTTAAAGAAGATGCTTCTTTCTCTTCTGATATTTTGAATATTTAGTTTATGAATAAACCTGGCTCTCAGGAGAAAGCCAAGAGCCAATCAGGTCATTGGTTTCAGCAGGCTCCCCAAATATGCCTGCATCAAGATTGCTGACAGTGTGAGCATTTGACTCACCAGGCATACTTGGGTAAAGTACCCATGTCTAAAAGACAAGTGCTACTTGCTAGATTGGGAATGCCAGGGTTTCTCCTCCTTGCTGTGTGAATGAGTTCGTTGCTTATATTTCCCTACACACACAGAAGCCCTGTTTACTAGTTAGCTTCATTTGAATGCTCTGCCTGTCACCCTTCCTAGTGTGTAGGCCCCAGGCGTCAGCTTGGTTTCTGGACATTCGTGGAATTCTTGGCATTCAAGAAACTAGGCCAACTTTAGGGTGCCACAGAGGGTTTGTGTTGGAAGCGTAAACATGCAGGATTTAGGGAAGACAAAGTATTATAAAATGTACAGAGATGCGTAGACATTCCAGATGTTTGCAAAGAAAACCTGTAAGATAAAGCTGGTATTCAGAAAACTTTCTTTTGAGAATTGTCATCTGTTTCCACTGTAAATAGCAGAGATGTAGAGATTTGGGGGAATGGGGTCAGGGGTGAGGCAGGGTCTTGCTCTGTGTGTGTGTGTGTGTGTGTGTGTGTGTGTGTGTGTGTGTGTGTGTGTGTAGTCCAGGCTGGCCTTGAAGTCGGCATTTCTTCCCCTCAGTTTTCTCAGTGCTAGAATTGCAGGTATGAACCACCACACTTCTTCACTGCATAGCTAGTTTCCCAATGATGTTTTTCTTCATATGTACAGCAGCTCCCTGCCTGTTCCTCCTTGTCCTTCAATGCCCCAGTCTACCCAGGATCATAGTAAAAACAAGCCCCAGCATTGCACTGTTTCAGCTCATCCCTAAGTATCTCAGTGTGGACGCAAGCTATCATTGCACTTAACGTCATCCAGAATCTCACCACTTTGAAATTTGCTTGATAAAAAAACTTTATTACAGTCCATATAAAATCCACACCCTGCACCTGGCTGAGAAGTCTCAATCTGTATTCAAAAGGATTTTTGAGGTTTTGATAGAAGGCACACACATCTTCTGTCTCATTTTGAGGCATGAAAGCCTTACTCGGCTAGAACTGAGACACAGCCAGAAGCTGGGAGGAACGTGAAGGGATGAATGTGGTTTCCTGTAGGTTCAAGTGGGGAGGAGATTGGACTGTGATAGGAAATGATGCCCCGGTTGCTGTTACACTCTGTGACTTCATCCCTGGGTTCTGATGCAATGTAAAGACTGTTGATAGAAGCCCGGCGGTGGTGGCGCATGCCTTTAATCCCAGCACTTGGAAGGCAGAGGTAGGCTGATCTCTGTAGGTTCGAGACCAGCCTGGTCTACAAGAGCTAGTTCCAGGTCAGGCTCCAAAACCACAGAGAAACCCTGTCTCGAAAAACAAAACAAAACAAAAAAAAAAGACTGTTGATAGAAACACTTATTTCTTGGTCGGTCAATTCATTGGTGAAATCAGTGACCAGTGTTTCAGCTCCTAAAACCCCAAATCGCCCACCGAGGAGCTGCCGTGGACTTTCCTGCTGGGATGGAAGCGCGGCCTTTCTGATCGCCTTTCTGATCGCGTAGCTGATTAGCAGCTGAGCATAGTAAGGAATGGTACTGAGAGAAAGCCGCACAAGTGGAAAATGTGGAACTGCTTCCTGCGAGGAGGGCAGTCGGAAGCGAAGGCTTTCTAAAGCTTCAGGTCTTCTCTCTTTCCCTTTTTACTTTAATTTGATATTTATAAATTAAAGGAGTGCATTTTTGTATAATATTCATAAATGTTGCTGAGTCACTTTATTGACTAAGGAATGTATCCCTTCCCTTAGGAAAATGACTACATTAACTCCTACTTCGAAGACGGAGATGATTTTGCTATCGACAGCGATGACAACATGGACGAAGCAACCTACTAGCCATGGAATCTCTCTCTCTTTTTGGTGCAGCTCTGAGCATTTGTACTGACTTCCTTTATTTCTGATACGGATCGAGTCCCTATTTTCTGTTGTTCAGTGTTGGGTTTGATCAATTCCTATCAAGCTCTTCAGAAGCACTGTGCGTTGACACCGCGACCTTACCCCAGCACCTCCACCGCTCCTCTGATTCTGTACTGAAGTTCGGGGTTCTTTGTTTTATTTGGATTTGAATGTGCCTGAAGAGCTTTAGCATCGTGTGTTCATACTTGAAAAAGATCAGTCTCGCTTACCTGCTGGCCTCTGGTAAAGCTGTTACTACTCAGAGTGGGTTGCTATCGACACTGCACAAGGAGCACTTTAAACACAGACTGGAAAATGATGTCTCGTACCTGGTATGTTCTGTTTTATCACATGGTGACTGCATAGACTCACCTGAGTTCTTAACACGCGCAGATTCAGGAGATGAGAGTTCCGGTGGTGGGAAACCTGTCCACGGCAAAATACAGTTAACTAGGTGAAATAGCACTGTTTCCACCTCAGCCGAAACAGAGGCTTTCCACCTGGGCAAAAGGGTACAGAACGTTTGGCTTTGGAGGTAATTCCATGTGGATTAATCATTCCACTGTGTTAAGTTTGACATCTTCAATTTGGGGGGCTTATGGAAAAAGAATAACCGAGACATATGGTTTATTTCCCTGCTTTATGTATGTAAGTGGGAATAAGTCCTGGCTGAATAAACTCTGTAACAGATGGGCAGTGCCCTTGGCTTCGTTTCACAAGATTCAGAGACTGCAAGCCAAGGAGAGAATCGTGGAAAATGAACTCAGGTCATTTTGAAATTACAACTGATTCTTCTTGTTTTAACTTACAGGGTGACTCCCCTGTAGTTTTATATTTTGCAGGAGATATCCAGAACCCTTCGCCTCTAACGACCTTGAACATGCCAAAGATTTCTAAGGAAATGTATATTATACATTTCATAACTAATATCTTAAAATTATCTACCTAAAGGAGGAAACCCTGCTCTCTGCTTTGGGGAAACTTGTCATTTATTACCTTCTGACCTGGAAACTGGAGCCCTGCTTTTTCTCTCAGGATCAAGATAACCTTGAAATTGAGCTTAAGTTCATGTGCCTTAGTTTCTCTACTTGTAAGCAGTTTCCTATAAAAATTGTTTAAACACTAAGTAGAGCTTACTAAATATTCCATCTTTTACCTTACAGAAACAATCATGCCCTAAATTTGATTTTTACCCTGTAAACAACTGTACTGTGGAAAGCAGCTAAGTTGTGAGACCATTTTTCTGCTTCATTATAATTCAATTTTCTGATCTTGCACCCATGTTAGAAACTGTAGTTAATTTGTACAGTCTGGCGAGATTCCAACCTTTTCTCAGGAGAATACTTTAAATGGCAATACTTATTCAAATATTTCTTCCAGATGGGTGTGATGGCCCATATCTTGTCTGTATAGTGCTGTATTGACCATGTGTGACTTACATCCAGTTCCCAGGAACTTGTAAAAAATATTTTAAGATTCTGAGTGGAAACATGAAAAGTTTAATGATCCAGTGTGTTGGGGAAAAGTTTTTAATAGTGATGGCAAATGCTGTTATTTGGGAATGACAGGTACTTTATTCTCTTACATTTGGTACCAGAGCCAAACATGTATTTCATAGCTGCTCCTTCCTTTATTACAAATCTGCAAATAACTGTTCAAATTGGGGAGATGCATTGGCAAGAACTTCTTCCCTAGCTTCCGGTTTGTCTTCACTGCTGTTGCTTCTGTGGGAAGCCCCTTTCGGACAGGACTTATTCTGGGGCATCTGGCATCTTTAGTGATGTTGTCACCCTTTGAAAGATCAGTTTACAACTTTAAATATACTAATTTTGAGAAAAGATGTTTTTTAGGTTGCTTGACTAATATAAATCTTGTTTTCTTGGCTTAAGCTTCAAGACTGTGAAATTGCTTTAGAGATAAATTCTTAATGGTTAAAGTACTTACTGGGACTGGTTGGTGAAATACCTTAACAAATAAAACTATTTGCTACAATGCTGATTTTTCTGTATTTGTTTATACATATAAAGTTTAAAAAATAAAATATAGACCTTAATACTAAGATGGTTTACTGTGAACATTTATTTGGTAGAGAAAACTAGTTAATTATGTTTCTTTTTTCTGCTAAAGTAACTTCATTTATTGAGCAGGGGTGGTTGTTAATAAACCTCACCATGCCAGGCGGTGGTGGCGCACGCTTTTAATCCCAGCACTCAGGAGGCAGAGGCAGGCGGATCTCTGTGAGTTCCAGACCAGCCTGGTCTACAGAGCTAGTGCCAGGACAGGCTCCAAAGCCACAGAGAAACCCTGTCTCGCAAAAACCAAAACAAAAAAAAATAAACCTCACCACATATAACCAAACCCTTGCCTCTGATTTGGCAGGGCGTGTGTGTTCAACTGTCAGCACCAAAGGATTGCAGTCCCTCTGTCCATCCACACCTTCAGTGACAAGTGTCAGAGGGATTGTAAAACAACTTTTAAGGTCACATTGCTGTGTCGATCTACAGTGGTCCCTGTTCAGGCGCCACTGTCGATTGCGTTGGGTGGGTCACTCAGTCTAGGGGTTTGTAATCCACCTTGCAATCAGTTACTCCAGGGTCACAGAGGGCTACTATCTGGAAGAGAAATGGGCTAGGAAACAAGGAGAAGGCCATGCTAAGTTTGTAACAGCCTCCGTTTATCAGGGACGGGTTAGAGTTTATATAGGGTAAGGAATGGGGGGGGCACAGGGGCCTGGACTCTTGTCATTTGGTCCAGGTCACGTAGGCCAGGAGGTTACGTAGGTCAGGTCAGGTAGGACAAGCAGTCACGAGTTGCCATACCTAGTTCCCTGGATAGCTGGAATGTGAGGCAGGTTCCTCTAACAGATAACAGCTAATTGGGTGTGGGGCAGGTTTTGTCAATAGAACGCCTCTCAACATAATTATGGGTGTGGGGTTCTCTGCAGACTCCCCAGAGTGATGGTTCCTGTAATNGGGTTACTCAGTCTAGGGGTTTGTAACCCACCCTGCAATCAGTTATTCCAGGGTCACGGAGGGGCGCTACCTGGAAGGGAATGAGCTAAGACAGAAGAAGGAGGCCAAGCAGATTTGTCAAAGCCTCCGTTTATTAGGGACGGGTTACAGTTTATATATGGTAAGGAATGGGGGGCAGGGCACGGGATCTCGCCGCGTGGTTCCGGTCACGTAGGCTAGGTTACATTCGGACAGGTAGGCCAGAAGTCACAAGTTGCCACACCTGGTTCCCTGGATAGCTGGAATGTGAGGCGGGTTCCTCTAACAGATAGCTGCTAATTGGGTGAGGGGCAGATTTTGTCAATAGAACATAATTATGGATGTGAGGTTCTCTGCAGACTCCCTAGGGTGATTCCTGTAATGATTGGGGGGAAATGGCTCCTGACACACATTGCTGTAAAATAGAAACACACAGGAAAGATAGGTTTCACCAGAAGAATTTCCTCAATTCTTTATGGCTCTCAAGTATATACATATGTATGTATGTATGTATGTATGTATGTATGTATGTATGTATGTATGCCTTTTCTATGTGGTGTGCATCTAAGTGTTCATATGCAAGTCTGTTTGCGGGCTAAAAGCTAGGTAGTCTTCCTCTTCATTTTGAGGGATCACCAACCCCACTGAATTGTCTGGCCAGCGAGCCCAAGGGATCTTCCCATCCCTGCCTCCCCTGCACTAGGATCACAGGAGTGCCTTTTCTACACGAGTGCTGGGGATCTGAACTAGCACTTTACTGACTGAGCATTCTCCCGAGTCCCTAAGATTTATATTCTTGAAAGGCATTTTTGTATATAAAACACATTACAATCTACATAGAGAGCACCCCCTGAGACTGACTTAGCTCTATGAGCATGGCCTGGACTTACCAAGTCTTTTTACCAGGAACACAATCCCCATCGCCATTTATCTCACACTTGTTTTATGTTCCACAGATAACCCAGTGGGAAATCTGAATTCACAAATGTGTGACAACTCAATCTTATACCAGTTGTGAACTCCACTGAGTACAACAAAGACTGCCCTGGCAGGACATAGCCATTAGTGAAATAGTGGCACAAGCATTATAGAAGTAACCAGTTACTTGCTAGTTAGATTTCAGCCCTGTTCCGCTAGATGAAACTCACACTTGGCACCATTATTGAGCTAAAAACCTCCTGTTAGACACATCATAGATCCTAAGGAAAACCTCCTGTTAGACACATCATAGATCCTAAGGAAAACCTCCTGTTAGACACATCATAGATCCTAAGGAAAACCTGTTAGACACATCAAAGATCCTAAGGAAAACTGTAGCGCACACCATGGCACTGTCATGTCAGGGTGGGCGCCATTTCCTGTTCCACGTCAAACTTGACAGCTTGTGCGCAACTTGACAGACAACTTGTGCGCATGCGCGCCCACAGCGCATGCGCGTGCGAGCCCCCCCCCCAATGAGGGGAGTCTTTCCGTCTGGCCATCCAATCTGGCCAATCATAATTTAAGCACGATCACTCCATTCTGACCTGAGCCATTGGGTTGATGACACGTCAGGGCTTTGTCTGGCACCGTATATATTCTTCTGCGTCACGGGGACGGGGTCTTTTGCCTCTCTACAACCTCAAGTGTAAGTGCTCCAATAAAGTGTGTTCTGAGAAGAATCCTGTTGCAGTCGTCTCTTCTGCTGGCGGGAGCGGCGTGCTGCAGAAAACCTCCTGTTAGACACATCATAGATCTTAAGGAAAACCTCCTGTTAGACACATCATAGATCTTAAGGGAAACTTCCTGTTAGACACATCATAGATCCTAAGGAAAACCTCCTGTTAGACACATCACAGATCCTAAGGGGAAAACCTACTATTAGGCTTGTAAATAAAATATTAGACTCCTAATGATTCAAAACTCATCTGAAAAAGCTAACATGCAGTAAATGGTGATAGACTGGCCAATGGACAGAGACTAATTGCACACACCTTCCTTCCAAGGCTAAGGAATCACTGAAGAGAAAGTGGAAAGATTCCAACAGCCAGAGATAGTAGATGACCACTTGGAAACATCTGGACAGAGCAGTGTAGCTGCACCTATGAACTGTTGGGACAGCATGTATGAGACGTGCAAGCTCCAGACAGATCAAATCCTAGCATGACTAGGAAAGCTGGGCACACAATCTCACTCCCAGCCATGGAGCACACAGCAGCTTAGAGGAGGCAGTTTTCTGTCAGTGCATCTCAAGGTCAGTCAACCACCATGCTCAGTGGAAGGCACACATCTAAGAATATTTAAGGCAGCAAATTGGCCTTAATCTGTGTATGTGAATTAAAGGACACAAAGGTAAGTGTATAAGAAGTAGATCTGGGAAGAGCTGGAGGTTTGTGTGAATACAAATAAGTACATACATAACTTGAAACTCTTAAAGAACTAATGTCAAAAAATGTATTCCAAGGGACTGGAGAGATGGCTCAGGGGTTAAGAGCACTTGCTGTTCTTGCAGAGGACCCAAGTTTAGTTCCCAGCACCCATATAATTGTTCACAACCATCTGTAACTCCAGTGCTAGAGACTTGACACCCTCTTCTGGAAGGCGCACATGAGATATGCAGACAAAAGCCCATATATGAGTTCAAACAAACATTAAAAACATTTTTAAAAATGTATTTCAAGTAGCTTGAAAGAAGAAAATTAAATATTTGCTTTATTCAATTACAGTCAACAAGTTCCACTTTCAAACTGATTAATAAAATAGAAACTTTATTAATATTTTGCATATCCTTAAAATATGAAAAGGCAAAAAGTTTAAAAACCAGTTTTACAGATATACATGCTACAATGGTTTAATACATTTGCAATTATATAAAACACATACAAAGGATTTATAGCTTTGCATACATAAAATGAATTAAAGCATTCATATATTTCTATGAGCTAACAGTGCAATATGCACATACTTAGAAATACTGATTTCCTGAGCAATAATGTTGTAATTCAAAATCCGAGTCCCTTGATAATGCAGTGTTTAAATAACTCAATTCTGTTCTAGCACTGAGACTGGATCTCTGCTTCCTTTTCTAACCACAGCCTTCACATTTCCAGTGAGATATAATCAGTTACTAAAGAGTGGTTCATTTAATGAATTTTCACACCACCAAAAAGCACAGTCCAGAAAAGTTTTTAACACTTAAACTCCACTGGAAAAGAAAACTTGAGATTGCACGCTCCTTCCTAATCTATAGCATGGCCAGCAGACCATAGTTTTGTTTTGCAGAAAGGACAGTGAAAATATTTAAGTAGCTATCCATTGGTTCAAAACAAACTCTAACTAGTGTTTAACGAGTCAAGAATTTGTCCTAACAATATCAGGCTTTTCTTTACTTGCAATTCCAAATTTTTAAGCAAACTGATATTAATGACTATGACTCACTTATATTATAACTGTATACACACACACATGTTAAAGCCTCAAAGCAAATTCAAGTAAGGGCTTGAACATGATCCACAGCATCATTGACATTTGTGCTTATGTTGTCTAGAGTACAATGAGTTTGCAGTTGCCAAAAATTTGCATACATTTGCAAATGTGTATTTAATAGTTTCAAAAATTCTATTAAATGTTTAAATTTTTTCTTTTAAAGATAAAAGCATAATTCTACATATAGAATTATATTCAACTAGTAATTCTAAAATATACAGGAAAAGGAAATTGGTTGGTTGTTTCCTAAGGATGTGTATTGTAGTTTCTTCGAAATGGATGCTCAAGGCAGACATGATTGTAACCAACATCTCCTCCGTTAAACAGTTCACAAACCCCGGATCACAACTCCAAAGTAAAATCAGCTAGACAGAATCGCCAACTCTGTAACTTTATGTTTGATGTAAACGAAGTTCTTTGGAGGCTATGTAGCCTGTGCTGCCTGAAGTCTTCATTTTCTGCCCTGAAATCGGATTTTTCAGTAGGCTTAATAAATATGTAAACTGTTAACACTGAGCATAATGAAAGATTGTGCTCATTTCAAAATGTACATGGCATGTTAAAACAAAAATTATTTCAACTAAGATATACAAAGTGAATCAATTTACTACAACTTTCCTATTATTAAATACTTTAAAGGTAATTTTCTAAACTTCTCTCATATATGTAAGGGTTTTAAAATGACTGACTTCTGTGTCTTTTCGTAGTGCTTTTTCTTCTCAAAGTATATAACCCCCCAGTATAATAAATATGTATTAATAATTCCCTGTATCAGAATTGGAATTTGATATACAAAATGTTTAAAAGCTGAAACATTTAGGAAATAATGTCCAGAAAGTCAGATGATAAAACATATTTTAAGATGGGCAGTTTATTATACAGAAAACATGCAATCCAGATTCTACCACCTGTACCTATATTTTAAAAACACATATTTAAAATTAAACACTGAAATCAGTATACAGATGCTTTCTGATCAAATTGGTTGTATCACAGTTGACTTAGAAAAGGCCACTATTAAGCCCTTTTGATTAATCCACACAACTTTAGCCTGTGTTTCTCATTTTGATGGTGCATATTAAGTGGGGATAATCTAAACTGGACATTTTCTTTTTGAAAAGCAAAGGTCAAGGGACTACCACATAAAGTAATCTATCTCCTGCTAATGTAAAAGTCCTGTTCACTCATTTTTGCTTAGTCAGTCATGTTTTTCTGCATGACTTCAGAGGCAGATAGTAGCAATTTGTTTGACTCCATTAACTTATGCTTAAAGATGAAGACAGACAAACTTAGAGAGACCTATGGAATGCAATCTGACTGTCGAGTGACACTGTAAGGCACTACGCGTCATTAAGGCTTGTTACTATTTGTACCAGCAGTGATTAGTCACAGTGCATAACGAGCAACATGCTGAGTATGCTTTTCTGTCTACACAGTGCTTCTAAATATCAGACACATGTAGTTCTTCTGGTTTTGTTTTTGTAAGTGGAAGTGAGGTTGGAGGGATGCTCATAGAGCATTTCCTTTCCATGGACTAGGTCTTGACTGTTTCAGTGCCCTTGTGATCAAATCAAATGGCTGTTTCCAACCCTAAGACATTATTTTGGGATCTTAATATATTTAAAATTGGTTAGCCTGTATTACAGGAATTATAAATTATGTTTCCATATGTTTCTACATCTGCTTTCATAGCATGTGTTAAAACGTGTTTTTAAATTTCAAAATTGAGTATTAAGTATATGTTATATATAATTTTAAAATCAAACTTTTACAAGTTTTTTGGTGGCATGGTAGTGAATTTTCTTCAGTTGTAAGCATTTGAAACACTCGACATGAACAATCTTAAATTAAAAAAATCTTTTAAAAAATAAATTTAAACATAACTAATCTTGAAAAATTAAAAAAAATGACAGCATCTTCTATGTTATAATTCCTAGAAATACATTTAAATTAATTTCTGCTTTAAGAGCTGACACAGCAGATGTATTCTGACCACTCTCACCATAAAGAAGCAATCGTGTGTGTTACAGACAGTCCATCTGTAAAAGGTTCAGGGACTCCTAGGAAGGTCAAAGCATCTTCCATGTTCCTAGATTCTGTCTTAGAAGCTGTTGTTGGGTATCTCTGAACCACCATATTCCATATGCACACATGATCATCACACAGATCAGGCTCACTGCTATGTTTTGTGCTGAGCAGCAGGGGATTGAGAATGTTGCCTGTACAGTTTGTGGTCATCTTGTTGACCAGCATGTATTCCTTTTGTTGTAACAAGTCCATTTCCCGTTTCTCTGTGCTGCGATGGAGGTGTGAGTCCTGGATGCAAATGTGAAGAGCCCACTGTTGAGTGGTGACTAACATCCACTTTAGCTAAAATTTCATAATAAAGCAAATAAAAGACTGGTGTTATTATACCCACTATCAACATTATCACTACCGCTGTCCACCAGCCAATTCCCCAGTCGGCTCCATAGTATGGGTCCTTTCTGTGAGTGCTTCTGCTATCCGGCTCAAAGTGGATCTGTTGTGCTGCTAAGGCAGACACTACCTCGTTCAGGTTCTCCTTCTTGGTGTCTGTGCACTTTACCAGTTCTTCTATGTCTCGATCCACCTCTTTCAGGAAACTGCCAGCTGACCCTCTGGAGGACAGAGAGTCCTCCACGGGCACAGTATCCTGTTCTTGAGCAAATGCAACAGGTGGGGGTTGAGAGCCTTGTCTTCCTTTCAGAGGATGAAGACTTTCAGTCAAAGAACTAAACTTTTTCACTGGAATTTTGATAGACCTAAGGGCAAAAAAGTCTTGATCACTGATGAGATTGTTAACTCTTTTGATATCTGCTACCTGCAAAAAAGAAAAACACAACATTTAACTGAATTCTAAAACTAGACCTAAAACCTTCCTTCATTCATTTAAAGGGGAAAAAAAATCACTGAATTTCATTCTTACTGTTAATACCGGTCCCACACCCAGATTTTACATTTACTTATATATGAGAAATCTAAACACTAAATTTATATAGTGTTAGGAAATCACCAGCGATTTTGTATTGTCACCTAGACAGCAGTATCGTTAGTTATACGCAGATATTTTGTCGTTCTTCTTTGCATGTCATACAATTTACCACAGGAAATTTATGTTGGCATGCAATTTGTGAATAAGAATTGCTGGTACTAATGTTTGTGCTCCAATCTTGCAATTGCAGGAAAGCACATGAACTTACACAGATATAAGGAGCACATTTTAGCAAAACTAAAATTCCATCAACACTACTGTGCCCCATGATTCTAGTTCTCTCTAGTCATCTGTCAATGTGTTACTTTCATTGGTTAATAAAGAAACTACCTTGGCCTTTTGATAGGACAGCAGCTTAGATAGGCGGAGTATACCAAACAGAATGCTGGGAGAAAGAAGCAGAGTCAAGCAGACACCATGGCTCTCCGACTCATAGGTTAGAATCTTCCCGGTAAGCCATGACATTGTGGTAAACACAGATTAATAGAAATGGGTTAATCAAAATGTGAGAGTTAGAACTAATGGGCCAGGCAGTGTTTAAATGAATACAGTTTTCTATGTTATTATTTCTGGGACTAGGCTAGCTGTGCGGGAGCCAGGCGGGACGAAAAGCAGGCCTGCTCGCTTCTTCGCTTCAAGGCTAGTCACACTAGAACAAGCAGTGGGGGCACACACCTTTAATCACAGCAGCTACACTAGTTAGTGACAGAGGCTGGGTGTTGGTGGTGCATGCCTTTAATACCAGCACTAGAGAGGAATGTAAGGCAGGATGAGACGGAAACTCGCTCTCTTTCAGTCTGAAGATTTCATAGAGTCTCTATCAGTTTTCTGCAGTGAACCATGAGCATACCTAACAGCAACTTTTGAAGTCTCAATAAGGAGGATGGGGCCTCACAATGTCTATTCCTCCAGGACTGTATCACCACTGAGCTGAAAAACACCACCTAAAGATCAGCTCTTGAACTACAAACAGCTCAGAACAATTTCAAGGTGGCTAGCTGAGATGATCCAGCCTCAGAGACTACCTGAGCCAGGACTTGAGACAAGTCCTGCACTTACCTATTACATAGAAAATAATCAACAAATGATATAGCTACCCCTTCCAGGACTTGAAAATTAGCCCAAATTTTTCTTTTCAGAACCCCATAAAAATACTGTTGCCCCCCAGATAGAAGAAAGTAAATTTAAGAATATGACCCCCACATTCCCAAGAGGTAGGGTGGGTGGTTTTTGGTTGTTCAATGGGTTATAGATGTTTGTCATTGTTTAGGTGGGTCTGGGTTACAGTTAACAACTTGGACACATTTAGGATGACAGTCCTGGATGTCTCATTCCCTCATCACTGTTTTGTAACAAGCATATTGTCAATATAGCAATAACTACTGATGGTATAAGCAATGGGAAGTCCATTTGTAAGCTAATATACATCAATCCTTTATCAGCCCCTAAATACTTATCTATATAGATAATAACAAGCCCAAAAAGAAGGTAGATAAAAGCACCAAAGTGACACACTGAATTAGCAGAAATTCAAGCATTCACTTAAAATGTTAAAAAGATCATGTCCACAGGCAAGAGAGATCTCTGTGCAAAGAAGACAACTGAGCAAAAAGGAAAGGAAGGAAGAAGGCAAAGGACACAGAATTACTTCAGTTCTGGCTGGACTAATAAACAACTATTCTGGACTCTATTATGCAAAGATAAATTAAATGAAGATTCTGGACTCTATTATGCAAAGATAAATTAAATGAAGACTTACCGTACAGCAATACTGAAGGGCTACTGCATTTAGAGTGTCCCCTTCCTGTATATCTCTTGTTAATATAATGATGTCATCAAGTCTGTCTCGTGATGTGCTTCTTCGAACCTTCTCCTTTCCTCTGGATCGAAGTTCATACACTTCGGCATCTTCTTCCAACACATCACTGTCTGTACAATTTCCAAAGGGATGCAGCTGGCCACTGGCCTGAATTCCTGGGAAGGCAACAGATCGATTCTGATTCCTCCCCGCCATGATCTTACAATCTGGAAGGAGAAAAGACAAAACCTTAGCATGGCACTGACCCGTGTCACTGATTGACATGAGCCATAGGCTCTAGAGACTATTTCTAATAGTCCTCTTAGTTACACAGGAACTGAGGTCCACCTTCTGTACCTGGGGACCTGCGTCCCACAACCTGGCAGTGGTGACAACAGTGTGGCAAAAGGACAGCTATTGCGAGCCTTACACGATCTACTGAGACTCTTGTTTGCTCACGACACTTTACACAAGAACATTTGCAGACAAGAGTCAAGATTTCGTTTAAAAACCATTATTTGGTACACATATAATTTTACCATTTGTTAAAGACAAAAGTAAATCTGAATACTGAGATGTTCTTGTGCTCGTTCCTTTCTGCATCAGGAACTCAATCTGTCTTGTGCTACTGCGTCGGCTCTGTGGGTAACGGTGCTTACTGTCAGGCCTCGCTACTAAGTTCACCTCTGGAAACCATGCAGTACAAGGAAAGAAAAGTCCACAAATTGTCCTTTGACCTCCAAACCCATGATGTGTTTATATATATATATATATTTCAAACATCAATCTTGTCTAAATTTCTGGTACTGTACAACAAATAGAATTTTCAACATTTTTCAAAGTTGATCAATGAAATGATTTAGCATTGCCAGGACTGATAATGTTGCTTCACTTAAATATTAGCACAAAATGTCATATGGTATGGCCATTTCAGAAATTGTTCAAAATATCAAGTCAAATTCATTTAACAGTTTCTCATAAAACCCAAGTCAGCAACTCTAAGAGAAGTCATTTTTTTAACTAATCTATTTATTGAATGTGTGTGCTGCCATGATGTCAGAGACAACTCGGGGTACTTGGTTCTCTCCTTCCACCATGTGGACTCTGGAGACTGATCTCAGTTCTCCAGGGTTGGCAGCAGGTACCCTTAAACACTGAGTCATTTTGCCAGTCTTCTAAAAGCAATTTTTCAACCTAGCATCATAATAACATACTATCCAAAATTAATTAGATGCTTACATGCTGAGACATATCAGTAGAAAAATGTTAAACATCTTTATTCTGTAATGGAAACATTACATTTCTTGGAGTGGGGCATTTCCCAGAGCTGTTGCCATGGAATCTGATGGCACACAAAGTGCACACGTCCAGAACCAGGGCTGCAGTGATGTGGTGAGCACTGCCAGAGATGCCTCACACAGCGGATTTGCTGGCTCTCAACTGATTGGGGTTATTCTGCTCTCAGAACCTATTTACTGTTCATAACCTCACATTCGGGTATGTGACCCCAGATGTGATTGAGACCCTGGTTTAAGAAGCTGTGACTGTCTGGGTATGGCGACACACACCATTCAACCCAGCAATGGGAAGTCAGAGAAAGGAAAAAAAAAAGCCATGATTTAATTAACCACATGTCACAAAAACATGGGATAACTATATTCAGAACTAGAAAAATTACTGTACTTTATATATCAAAATATTAAGTTCTCATTCTATTACTATAAAGAAACCTAGAAAGTTCTGACTGTTTACAACTAGTAGTTCTGAAGGAATCAAAGTATGTGTTCTACACATACACACACAATTCTAGGAAGTCAATCCTTTCTTGCTCTACATTTGACTTCACATGGGATTAAATATCTCTGCACTTCTGACTCACTGGATCATGTTAAACTCAGAATTTATATTTATTACAGGTCAGCATATATACTCTGGGTCATGTTAAATTCAGAATTTATATTTATTATAGTATATAATATATAATATAGTATATCTCAGTTATATGTCACAAGTTGGCTCCTGAACAGGGATGTTTCTTTGAAAGCTTTTGATTTAAAGTTCTCATCAAATTCAATTTATACCCCATAAAGATTGAGTGGATTTTAGGCATTTATATTCACTTATACTTAAAAAAAATACATCAAATGAGAACTGAGCTAAGAAATATTTATCAATGAATACATCTTATTTACTTCCAAAGTCACTATCAGCATGCCTTCATCAATTTGATCAAATTCTCTTTAAAAAGAAACAAGCACAAGATCCTAAAGAACAAATTTCACATCCTGTTTTGGTTTCACTTTAATTATCCCTGTAAGCGAGGACAAACATAATGAGAAAGGCTTTTGCAGATTGAAAAAAAAAAAAAAACCTTTCAAACTTCAATATATTTCAGACACAAAACAAGAAGGTGAAGTATCCATTCCTGAATATAGGACCCTTCCCTTAAAATACGGAAGACTAAGAAGAGCCAGGCACAGGGATCGGGTGTGACTATTTTGCCGGCGAGTTTCTTTGTCAATTTGACAGAAACTCCAGTTGAGAAAATGCCTCATCAGACTGGCTGGTAGGTAAATCTGTGAAGCATTTTCTTAACTACTGACAGATATGAGAGGGCCCAGGCCCAGTCCAGCCCTGGGCAGGCGGTGCGCTGAGGAAGCTATGGAGAGCAGCCCAGCAAACATCATTCTTCCATGGTCTCTGAGTGCCTGCCTTGGCTTCCCTCAATGATGGACTGTGATGGGATGTGTAAACCAAAGAAACCCTGTCCTCCTCAGGTTACTTGATGGTCATGGTCTTGATCACAGTAATAAAAACCAAACTAGATCAATTATAACCAATTCCTCTAAGACAGCAAAACCTAATGTTAACTACACAGTGTTATCTCAGTGAAGATAAAATCTTCCAGCAAACATGGAAAAGGAGTGCCCGGGGAGGAAGAAATCATTAAAATGTTATGCCATTGAATCCTAGAATGCAAAATGAAGTCTAGAACGATGTATTCCTATTTTGGACTCTATGGATGAGAAACAAGTAAAAACAAAATATGCAACCGGTGGGGGGGTGGGTAGCAGGAAACAACAAAAACAACTAACTCCAAGTCACAGATGACAGAAGATTATAGTCTCTAAAATACCTCGATTTCTGTACCTAAATTTCAAACCAATGTCATTTAATTAAAAGCAGCCTTTAAAATCCAGTTTCTGGCCTTGCTTTACAGCAACACTGTATTGCTTTAGAAATTCAAAGTTTCTATGTAGATAACTTATTAACTAATAGGTATACATTGGTAGTTTGATTCAGCTGTTGCCACAGATGCTACATTATTTGTTGCCAAAAACTAACACTCCAAATTTGACAGCCTCAACCTAAAGAGAGCCCACAGTTCACATCCCAGGAGCAGTTTAAAGTCAGCATCACACCTGTTTCTCCAAGGACAAGTTTTGCTTCCATTTATCCAGGTCTTTTTTAGTACAACTATCTGGAATTTACTGAGTAATGTGTAAAAGCCATTTGAGACAAAATTTACTTATATCAATCTTTTTCCTCACGACAGGAACTGAAAGGCTCGCATCTCCACGTAAATGACCCTCTCTTCCTCTAAAAGGAAAAGGAAGCTGGATAAACAACCTGAACACTCATGTCTGAGTGACTAAGATTTGGCTGGGCTAGTCTGTAATCCAAGTGCCAAGCTACACTTTGGCCCAGGCAGACAATGATATGATCAAACTACTAAAGATTAGAAAGTACACAGTATCCGTGTCATCCGGCTCAATTCTCTTCACCTCTCTAAATTCTCTATGAAATCTGGCTTCGTAAAACTAGAACAACTTGCATGCTGCACCGCGGACAAACGGCCTGAAAGTGCCCATCAACGGATACAGTGAGTATGTTTTCATCCGCTCAGCCTATAACCGAAAGCGACCTCCCAAACCCTAGGTACTACACAGTAACTGCTACTGGGTGTTTGGTCTTGACCTTAGGCAGGGCGCGACAGACGACTCCTAGTCCAGTTCAGCACTGAGACTGAATCACCCCGGTCCTATCCACCAGGGCCAATTTTAAACCAAAGCAACAACTACAAAACTCCTCCCTCTCTGTCAATTCCATTCGTTTATTTTTACTTTTCCCTCTTTTTCCTCCGATAGTCCCCCTTCAAGAATCACATCTCTGATTTATAAGTCTCAGCATCAGACTAGAACGCTAAGGAGCAGATGCTCTGGGGAAAGCCTGGCGCGGCATGGGCTGCCCGGAACCGAGAGGTCGGCGTCCTGGCCGAGCCAGGGGGCAGCGCCCCGCGGGGACCCCGGCCGACGTCGCGCCCGCCCGCCCCGCCCCGCCCCCAGCCACCGTCACCTGGCCTCTAGCTGGGACGCGGGGACACGGTTACGTCCGCCACCGCGGCCCCGGGAAGCTCATGACCGACTCCAGGTGCTCGGCCGTTCCGGGCGCTCTTCTGCCGCCGTCGCCGCCGTCGCCGCCGTCGCCGCCTTCCGGACCGACAGCCGCCGCCACGTCCGCAAACCTGCGGTGCGTCATCGCGTAGAGTAGGCGGAGGTGCGAGGGCGCGGGCGGGGGCGGGAAGCCCAGAACCCGGGCGGCCAACCGCAGGCCCACGCTAGCACGCAGGCGCGCCGACGCAAGGGGCGGAGCATGGATTCGGGTCCGCCTTCAGCCCCGCCCCTATGGGCGGTCCTAGCGGGGTTGGATTTCCCCAGCTGTGGGAGGATCGGGCAAGCCCAACCCTCCCTCACCCCCCCCCCCAGCAAAGAAAGGCGTGGAGAGGGCGGGATGAGGAGTCAACGGAGAGCCACAGCGCTTTTTTTCTCGCTCCACATCTGGACTTTTCTTCCCGGTGGGGCAGAGGAAAGCACAAGTTAACGTTCCTGTTTTAGAAGATCGAACTATGAACCCACAGGGCAGCAAGACAGACAGGGTGCTGGGTTGGGAGCAGTCTTGGGACCCTAGGTGAGCTGAGTGAGCCCTCTAAAGCAAAGTCGGGGAAGGGTTGCCCTGAAGCTACACACTGAACGGGACAAAGTTGTCAACAACTTGTTACTGACCTCGGATTTGGAAATTAACAGGGCGTCACTGGTAGTCAGTGTTGCAGCATCCGATGTCAAAGAAATAAAAACCCCATGTCTTCCGACTTAATTTTTATCACAAATTTATTGGCTTTTGTTTGTATTTATGCAAATGACTGTATGACATTTTAATGGTGTGTCTGGTATTTTGTGTTGACTACGGGCACTGCACTTGACTGACTACCCATTTAGGCCCACATTACTTGAACGCCGGATGTACCGCACTTCTCTTTACAGTCTGAATATTCATTCCTTTTGAAGCCTATAGGACGCCGTTCCATATCCTTTCCAAAGGATTTTTTATTTGGTTGATTGTTTTGTTTGCTGGTTCGGTTTTCTGGGAAGTGTCTCTGCAAGGGTTGGGAATTTTACTTCCATTGCAGTAAGCGCCTTTTATTGAAAAGGTTAGGCACAGTGCACGGTGCTGAACAATGTTACAAAGACCTCTAGGCAAAGAAAACCGAGGGGGAAAAAAGTTTGCGGGAGCTGTTCTGTGTGCTGTTGCCCCTGTGACACCGCTGTCTGTAACCATTTATCACGGAGACGTTTTCTCATCAAGAGACAAAGGATACATTCGTCCTTGGCGTGTAGGGCTTCAGCTGTTCCGCTCTCATGCACGCTAATGGAATGAAACCTTTTTGCATGCAGGTTACTTTTCTTACTCAGTGTCAATAGGCCACGGAATCCTTGGGAGAAGCTGAGCGACGGAATGAATTCCATGCATTGCTACCTGTTCACTTTGAAAAACATTCTATATGATATCCGCAAAGCTTTTGGGCAATTATTTCTACCTAACAAAAATTGAATAAAAGTCCACGATATATGTATATTTCATTATGAGACTATACAAAAGAAGCAGTTGGCCATGAATTTTGGCTAAGTTCCAAAAAGCTAACCAATAGGAACAAGAATTTGTCTTTGGAGAAAGGATGTTCTCAGCAATCCCCAAGGCCGGAGGGAGGCTTTGTTTTTTCCCATTAAACTGCTGTAGTTGAAAGGCCATGTGTTTCCATGAATTTGCATTCTTTTGTCCCTAGCATTTAGGTTGAGCTAGAGTAAATGTTGTGTGGTATAGAGAGTGTAAATTGATATAACCTGTGAGAAAAGGACATTTGTTAATATGCATTAAAATTAAAAATGCAATTTCCTGGGCTGCAACTTTACTAAGTGCTTACCTTAAATTCACTTACAGATACGGTTGAATAAGATTTAACAGGTAAGTTCAGGAATGTTTACTACAGTAATGGCCAAAAAGAAAAAAAAAAATCAAAGTGTTCATCATTACTAACTAGATACTTTGGGTTCATTAAAACACTGTAATATTTGATCAAAAATTTAAGTTAGAAAAATAAATAAATAAGATTTAAGTTAGTATTTATTTACAGATTTATTCATTAATTTGCCTATAAACTTTAGTAAACTTTAGGTTAAGGAGTATGTACAAGAAATGTATTCCACAGCCAGGCAGTGGTGGTGCACGCCTTTAATCCAAGCACTCAGGAGGCAGAGGCAGGCGAATCTCTGTGAGTTCAAGGCCAGCCTGGTCTATAAGAGCTAGTTCCAGGACAGGCTCCACAGCTACAGAGAAACCCTGTCTTGAAAAAACAAAACAAACAAAACAAAACAAAAACAAAAAAAAACAAAAAAAACAAACACACACACACACAAGAAATGTATTCCAGTCATTACAGATCCAGTTCTTTTTTTCAAAAGACTAAATACCCAACTTGAGGACATGCCTTTGGAGCCCAACACCCAAATAAAAATCCAGGCGAGGGTGTGTGTGTGCCTGTAACCCCAGTGTGGGGTGCAGGTGAGGAACAGAAGCAGGAGGATCCCTGGCGCTTTCTGACTACTGGTCTAGCTCCCAGGGAGGAAACCCCTGTCTGAAAGGAATAGAGAGAATGACTGGATAGGACACTGGTGTGGGAGGTCCTTCTGTATGCGTGTTCTTTTATTGGTTAAGAAGCTGATTTGCCGGGTGGTGGTGGCGCACGCCTTTAATCCTAGCACTCAGGAGGCAGAGGCAGGCGGATCTCTGTGAGTTAGAGACCAGCCTGGTCTACAGAGCTAGTGCCAGGACAGGCTCCAAAGCCACAGAAAAACCGTGTCTCGAAAAACCAAAAAAAAAAAAAAAAAAAGAAGAAGAAGAAGCTGATTTGCCCTATGACAGAGCAGAATAGAGCTAGGTGGGAAAACTAAACTGAATGCTAGGAGAAAGTAGGTGGGAAAAACGTGAGCCATGTGGCTGCTGCCAAAAAAGACAGATGCCTGGGAACTTTACAGGTAAACTGCAAGCCTCAAGGTAAAATGCAAAATAATAGAAATAGATTAATTTAAGATGTAAGAGCTAGCTAGCAATACACTTTTTGAACCCTAGAGTCCAACTACCAATTAGGAGTCACCCCAAGAACACTCTCACACCTCAATTGATGTAAAATCAAAAGGATTTTAATTCTGCCGCTGTAGGGTCACTTAGCATTCAATAACATTCAATGCTAAGGACCCTTAATGCCTGTTACAAGCCATTTTTAAAGCGAAACACCATAGAAACAAGGGGGGGGACTTGGGGGCAATTTTCCACTTATTAAGATTGGCTTATTCAGGGGGGCTTCTAATAGCAAGTGGTCTGAGCAAGGGCTGGAGAGCAGTTGCCAGGTCAGGCAAGGCAACAGGGAACATCTGGGAGTCATTCTGACTCCTTTCCAGGGACCGAGTCAAAACATTGGTGGACATCTGTGGGTTATCTTGTCCCAATTCTAGGAACGGAGCTCTATTTGGAGAACATCCACAAGGACATAGGGAGATGGAAAGTTCCTAACATTTCAGTAAGTGCGTGTATCGTTGTTAGATTCCTGGCGTGGGTGTGGGGGGGGGCTTAAGGCACTAAGACTGAAAAGGGATCAGAAATGACCTCAGAATTGTCTTAAAGTTCTACACACTTAAGATATTTCCAGTGTTTTAAATAATATAGTTTCTGTGTACTTATTTTGGGTCTAAGCAGCTTGGAAGGAATGAACAGCCTCGGCCAAAAGGACACCTATCAGGCAGGGTTTCTACTGCTATGACAGAACATCATGACCAAAGAGAAAGCTGGGGAGGACAGGGTTTATTTGGTTTACACTTCCACATCACTGTTCTTCATAGAAGGAAGTCAGAACAGGACCTCACACCTGGCAGGCACCTGGAGACAGGAGCTGATGCAGAGGCCATGGAGAGGTACTGCTTACAGGTTTGCTCTCAAGGGCTTGCTCAGCCTGCTTTCTTACAGAACCAAGAACCACCAGCCCAGGACTGGAACCACCCACAATGGACTGCGCCGGCCCCCACCAATCACTAACTAAGAAAATGTCTTACAGCCTTGCCTACCACCTGACCTTATGAAGGCATTTTCTTAATTGAGGTTCCCTTCGTTCAAATGGTGTCATCTTATGAAGCATGTATGACTATGAGCATGTAGAAAGATCTCCAAAATATATTTTAAAGTTAAAAAAGTAGATAGTCATGTAGGAGATACAGTGGGTTTTCTTTGGGGACACAAACAATTTAAATGTACCTCCCCCACTTTATTATCAATAAAATATTGAGAGTAGACACATTTATTTTTTAATAAGTTCTCCCAGAGCCAACTGCACATGTCTGAACCATTAAATTGTTTGAAACTTTGTATCTAAGTGAACCAAATCGGTTTCTTTAAAAATGAAAGCCAAAGCTTTCCTTCTTTTTTCAGTTCTTCCTGATCCCTGGGCTGGTTCTTTCAACCCTGGGGTGCCACTTTCTGCTACTTTCTACACATTTTCAGAAGCAAAACAGGAAAACATTGTTACATATTCAAGAAACCCTGAAAGGAATTTCAAATTGGGCTATTCAGTGAGTTTTAAAAAACCCTCATATCTCAAGTCCAAGTGGATTAAATACCTCAATATCAGTCCGAACACACTGAACCTGATAGAAGAGAAAGTGGGAAGTACTCTACAACACGTGGGCACAGGAGACCACTTCCTACGTATAACCCCAGCAGCACAGACAGTAAGGGCCTCATTGAATAAATGGGACCTCCTGAGACTGAGAAGCTTCTGTAAAGCAAAGGACACTGTTGCTAAGACAGAAAGGCAACCCACTGACTGGGAGAAGATCTTCACCAACCCCGCAACTGACAAAGGTCTGATCTCCAAAATATATAAAGAACTCAAGAAACTAGACCGTAAAAGGCTAATCAACCCAATTATAAAATGGGGCACTGAGTTGAACAGAGATCTCTCAACAGAAGAAGTTCAAATGGCCAAAAGACACCTAAGGTCATGCTCAACTTCCTTAGCGATCAGGGAAATGCAAATCAAGACAACTTTAAGATACCATCTTACACCTGTCAGAATGGCGAAAATCAAAAACACCAATGATAGCCTTTGCTGGAGAGGTTGTGGAGAAAGGGGTACACTCATCCATTGCTGGTGGGAATGCAAACTTGTGCAACCACTCTGGAAAGCAGTGTGGAGGTTTCTCAGGAAATTCGGGATCAACCTACCCATGGACCCAGCAATACCACTCTTGGGAATATACCCAAGAGAGGCCTTATCATACAACAAAAGTATATGCTCTACTATGTTCATAGCAGCATTGTTTGTAATAGCCAGAACCTGGAAACAACCTAGATGCCCTTCAATTGAAGAATGGATGAAGAAAGTATGGAATATATACATATTAGAGTACTACTCAGCAGTAAAAAACAAGGACTTCTTGAAGTTTGCAGGCAAATGGATGGAAATAGAAAACACTATCCTGAGTGAGGTAAGCCAGACCCAAAAAGAGGAACATGGGATGTACTCACTCATATTTGGTTTCTAGCCATAAATAAAGGACATTGAGCCTATAATTCGGGTTCTTAGAGAAGCTAAATAAGAAGGAGAACCCAAAGAAAAACATATAGGCATCCTCCTGAATATTAACCTTCATCAGGCGATGAAAGGAGACAGAGACAGAGACCCACATTGGAGCACCGGACTGAAATCTCAAGGTCCAAATCAGGAGCAGAAGGAGAGGGAGCATGAGCAAGGAACTCAGGACCGCGAGGGGTGCACCCACACACAGAGACAATGGGGATGTTCTATCGGGAACTCAACAAGGCCACCTGGCCTGGGTCTGAAAAAGCCTGGGATAAAACCGTTCTCGCTGAACATAGAGGACAATGAGGACTACTAAGAACTCAAGAACAATGGCAATGGATTTTTGATCCTACTGCACGTACTGGCTTTGTGGGAGCCTAGGCAGTTTAGAGGCTCACCTTACTAGACCTGGATGGAGGTGGGTGGTCCTTGGACTTCCCACAGGGCAGGGAACCCTGATTGCTCTTTGGGCTGACGAGTGAGGGGGAGGTAAATGGGAGGCGGCGGTGAAGAGACAGAAATCTTTAATAAATAAATAAATAAAATCCTCATATCTAATCTTCAAATAATTTCTGTGTAGAAAACATGGGTGCTTCTCTTCTGTGTACAACAGGTAGAAAATAAAGCAGTGCCGGCTTCAGATCTGCTGTGCTGACGGAGAATAGGCTCCTTACTCACCACCCACCTTGTTGTCTACAGCATGGTGATTATTATAATCACAGTTTTGCTACATGGACATGAAAGAAGAGTCAAATACAGCATGGGAATAAATGCTTATAAATGCTTATAAGTTATAAATGGAAGATTAAATATTACTCAAAATAACCATCTTCAATGTCCCCAGCTATCCAGATTTTATTAGATAAAAGCTAGTCTCCCAAATATTATTCTTAAATTCTTTAGTTAGGTAGACAGTCCAGGCAGACAGGAATAGTTATATGCCTGTAATCAAGCAGACTACCTAGTAAAATCTTTGTTACTAATGGTCTTAGATCCGTAGTCACATAGGAAAATTATCATATATGAATGCTCCTAGATCCTACAACGTACTTGGGTGTGTGCCTAACCCTTCCGAAAATTTTTCTCAAGTGGTCAGATGGAATTCAGTTAAGTCACAGGATGTGGTGGCCCACGCCTGTAATCCCAGCACTCAGGGGGCAAAGGCAGGTGGATCTCTGTGAGTTCAAGGTCAGCCTGAGCTACCTACAGGGTGCGTTCCTGGACAATGGGGCTATAAAGATAAACCTTGTCTCAAAAAAAAAAAAAAAAAAAGGATCAGTTACACCTTTCTCACTGAAAGAAAAGAAAATATGAACTGTGGCCTTTACTGTGGAGCTGGTTGGGGACAGAAGGGAAAGCTAGGGCAATCACTCAGAAGTAGAGAGCTAATCAAGAGAGAATACAAAGGGAGACATCTAACCAGTGTTCCATGGTTTTTATCCTATATTCAGGAGGCAGAGACAGGCAGATCTCTGAGTTTGAGACCAGTCTGGTCTACAAAACATGTTCTTAGACAGCCAGGGCTACACAGAGAAACTCTGACTTAAAAAACCAAAATAATAATAATAATATTGCTCATAATAAATAATAAAACAAAACAAACCAGGAAGCAAGCCTGTGCAGATTGACACCATTTCTCTTGAAAGTCCTTATGAACACTAACTGAAAATCCAAAACAAGAATGCCAGTTTCACTGGTTTGCCTGGAGAAAATCAGGTGAGCCAGGTTCAATGGCATTTTTAAGCCCCTGCAAGAGACTGGGCTTTTGCTCTGGTCAAGGGGAAAAAGTGGAAGGATTATGCTGAGAGGAGGCCATTGATCTCCTTTTAGAGAACCTGTTAGGACTGTGGTAGAAACAGAGAAATCCTTAAGGGGACCACTGCAGTGACACAGAGAAACACCAAATATCACATTGATTTGGATTAAAAATACTTGACTTAAAAAAACTTTTTCAAAGCCTCCTGCTTCGTGAGGGCATTTAAACTTGGTGTTTAATGTATCTTTCAGAAGTTCTTTCTTGCAAACATTGATAGTGACTCTGCACTTAGGTTTTCTTTCTAACAATTCTAAATACGACAGGTTATCACTGCAGCCAGTGCTGGTTGTAAGCCAACTTTCCCTTCTTCTTCCCACCATGCTTTCTATTATTTACGTTTAAACTTCAGTTGAAATTCTCATGGCTTCCCAAGCTTTAATCCTATCTGGCATCTAACTCCCCTCAGAATTATTTGAAGCAAATGCCTAATGACTTCAAAGAACATTTCACAGCTAGATTTACTTGAGGGCGGTGCGACAAGGGTAGCTAAGTCCCCTCCTTTCCAGGCAGAGGTGTGTAGGCAATGCGGTAGAGAGGAAGCACAGAAACTCATTTGCTGTTGTTATTTTGAAAAGGACTTAGTTCCCTTTAGAGTATTTTTTATTTAGAAATCTGTTATTTAAGGGGAGAATAGATTTGTATTGATTGAAATTTGATTCATGTTCTTGTTATTACTTTGTCCTTAAGACCATATGGGCAGATTTGGTTTAGCATAACACAGATGAGCATTTGGTTTACAAAGATTAATAAATCCTATCTTTAAATCCTGTCTTTGAAAGATAAGCTTTTACCACACCAGTTCTCTAGAAAAGAACCCTCTGGTATTATTCTTGGCTTTGTTGGAATGTGAGAATGGATTATCATAATAAAGAATGATTCTTTGTGAGACAATATTATTGTTTGACAGGCAAAGCCATAAAAATCAATGCACAATCTGTTTCAGTAAAACAAACAAACTAGCAGTTTCTTTCCTTCTTCTGTTAGCAGAATGGGACAGTGTTTGGAGGTGAATAGGTGAGCATTCACAGGGAACGTTCGCTTCCCCCCAGCTGTCCCGTTACATCTTCCTTCAGCCACATTCAGCTTCCTCTCACTATCAACCTTAATTAAAATTAAAGTTATGGTGTCATGAAAACAAAAACTCGGACTTTTGCATATTGTATTGAGCAATAAGAACACACAGATGCACGGCTGAGAGAAACGCCAACAAAGGGAATTATGATAAAAAGGGCAATATCGCCGGGGGCGATGCACACCTTTAGTCCCAGCACTCGGGAAGCAGAGGAAGGTGGATCTCTGTGAGTTACAGGCCAGTCTAGTCTGCAGAATAAGTTCCAGGACAGCCAAAACAACACAGAGAAACCCTGTCTTGAAACCAACTAAACAAATACTAAAACCAATGACAACATCGACCTCTTCTAGTATTCCTAGGTAAAGCAGTCTGTGGCAAATAACTTTGATAGCCGTACCGACTGTTGTCCAAGTGTGAGCTCCACGTTCCTTCCAATCCCCAAGACTCCTTCCTTGGGCCCTCCTTTGTCTTTTTCTGAAAATACCTTAACTTTGATGTGACTAAACTTTGGCTAGTTGAGTAAATAATATGACCTGAGATCATTTAAAACTATGCATGTAGCCTGCTGTCTGCTGTGTCCTTAGCTGTTCAACTTTGACCTGTTTTTAAGACAACTGTATAGCCACCCTTACTGTGCCTCGAATTTCCCATTCGGTCAGCATTTTTTTTTCTCTGTACATCCCTAGCTGTCCTGGGGTTCGTTTTGTAGATCAAGCTGCCCTCAAACTCAGAGATGAAGTGGATTTTTAAAAATATTTACATAATAAGCCATTTACTTAAGAGAAATATGACAATACTTGCTAACATTAATAGAATTCAAATTCTCAAGCAAAACATGTATTTTAGAAAAGAAAAAAAGATTGAGACAGGAATACTCTGTGTAACAACCCTGTCTATCCTAGAACTCTCTTTGTAGACCAGACTGGCCTTGAACTCATAGAGATCCATCTGCCTCTGCCCCTCTCCCCCAGGAGGAACTAAAGGGATTAATACCATGCCAGGCATATTTAGAAAATTTTTATTGTCTATGAAGTTAATAGGTTCTTTAAACTAAAATAATTTTGTGAGGAGATTGACATTGATAACAGCAGTGAGATATTTGAAAAGAAATATGAAAATTTTCAGCATGTGGGGATCTGTGCAACCCAGTTAGCCAATAAAATCCAAATAAATAATGAATGCATTAATACTACAAAATTATCCACAGATAAAAGATCCAATCCAGCTGCAAGGTTAAGATATGGCAATAGTGTAGTGGTCTGGATGGGAATGGTCCCTGTTGGCTGGACTGTTTAGGAAGGAGCAGGAGGTGTGAACCAGCTGAAGGGGGTACGTCACTGGGCATGGGCTTTGGGGTCTCAAAGGCTGTCATCTAGAGTGTGCTCTCTGCCTCTTGCTGTCAGATCCAGAGGGGAGAGCTCAGCTCTTCCCGCCGCCAGTCATTTACTCCGCCTTCATGGACTCTAACCTTCTGGAACCAGAAGTCAAATTAAAGGTTTTCTTTTTCAGGTTGTCTTGGGTTGTGGTGATTTGTCACAGCAATAGAAAGGAAACTAAGGCAGATGAGATGGGACTGAGTAAATCAGCCTTGCTGGTACGGTTTTGGGTGCCACAGTGTAACTGATCTTTATGAAATTACCATTCATTGAGTTTTGACATTGTATCAAAGCAAATCTAATGACATACTAATCCATAAAGCATATAAATGACTGACTAACACAGAAATTTCTTTCCACTGAAAATGAGGGATTTGTAAGAGGCATTAAGAAAGCGACCCTATTGTCCATAGCATCAAAATAATCAAATGCTTAGGAACACGATCAGCTTAGGACTTGTACAGTGAAGCACTGTAAAATAGTGCTGATGGAAATGAGATGATTTCTAAATAAATGGGAAGACAGTAGGTTCACAGATTTAAGATCACTAAGGAAGTATTACTTTTAAAAGGTACAGATTCGATATAATTCTTGTTAAAATCGCAATGGCAATTTTTGCTAATTTTTAAAATGGATTGATTTTGTCATTTGAGATTTTCATAATAGAGTGCATTCTGATTACCCTCCCGCACCCTGCATAGCTCCTTCCCATCCCTTTGCCCTGTCCTGTGATCCCTGCTGGTGTGCAGTGACGGCTGCAGAGACTCACAACTGGTCAGGGTCCGAGTGACTGTTGAATGCTCAGCCATGGCAGGAGACATCTGCTTCACACCTTCCAAAACTCAGGACATGTGGTAGAAGAGGGAGGAGGAGAATGTAAGAGGTGGAGGGAGAAGAGGAGTGTGAGAAAGAGTAGCTTTATTGTTGTCCCTCTTGGAGGCTCGTGATCTGGAAGACGTCCAAATAGGCAAGGAAGTAATTCTTGGAGCTTAAATAGGAGGCAAAGCTTTGCCTTGTACTGTCTGAGACATGGCATAGCATGTTCATGATTGAAAATGAATGTGGGCAGCTGAGCAGTGGTGATGCACACCTTTAAGCGCAGTACTCAGGAGGCAGAGGCAAGTGGATCTCTTTGAGTTCTATACCAACCTGGTCCATATAGTGAATTTTGGGATAGTCAGGGCTACATAGAGATACCTTGTCTCCAAAAAACAAAAACAAAACCAAGCAACCAATCAAACCACAACAGCAACAACAAAAAGAAAATGAATGTGAGGAACTGGAGCCAGAGCTTAGCGGTCAAAAGTATTGTTGCTCATGCCAAGGACCTGGGTTCAGTTCCCAGTGCTCCCGTTGTGGTTCCCGAACATCTGTACCCCTGTCCCAAGGGATTCAATGCCCTCTTCCAACCTCCATGGGCCCTGTGCCTGTGGAGCATAAATACATGCAGGCAAAACAATTCATACACATAAGTACATTTAGATTTTTTTAAAAAAGGAAATGAATATGGTGCATGGGATCTCCCCAAGATCTATGCTATCATGAAGGACAGTGATTAAATGAGCTGGTTGGTAAGAAAGAACAAAGGTATCGAATTAATGCAATAGACCAACTACTTAGGTATTGAGCTGCACTTCCTTAGGTTAGTCTTAGACTCAATATGAACAAGAAACTTCCTCTGTAACACCAAGGATGTCTCTGACCCTTGTCTCCAATTTAGAAAGATTTAGAGATCATTCTATTCCCGAGAGATTGTCCAGAACTAAGTGCTAAGTGACTGTGTGTGTGTGTGTGTGTGTGTGTGTGTGTGTGTGTGTGTATTGCCCCGAATAGTTCTATTGGGTGGAATAGATTATCACTTACAGCCTGGCATTCATCAGTATTGCTGCCCAGATTCTCTCAGTGCAACAGGAGGCAACTGCAGTTATCTCTCTGTGTGAGCAGGCCAGTTGTCTGAGTATCAGCACTGCTTGGGGCTGCTGAGTTCTAGAATAGGGATAATGCTTGTTCATCTTTTACCCCATTTACAACACTATCTTTCAACTTGGCTGTACAGGAAACCGTGGGAAGATTATTTTTCACTCTTAGTTCAGCCCATTCAGCCTGTCTTCCCATTCCAACTTTCCTCTCTCTCTTCCGCACTGTTTGTGTGATTAGCTAACTTATAATTGGTTGATTTTTTTTTTTTATTTACAACACTGGCTGTTGAAATAAGAGCGGCGGGGCTTCGTCCCCAACACCCCGGCCGCTTGGCTAGCTCATGCCCGAAATAACAACACACAAACTGTATTCATTTAAGAACTGCTTGGCCCATGAACTCTAGCCCTTACAGGCTAATTCTCGCACCTGGACTAGCCCATTTCTAATGATGTGTGTAAGCACCCCAAGGTGCTCTTACCGGGAAGATTCTAACCTCCGTCCATCTTGGTGTCTCTGCTCCAGCAGAGCTGTCGGGTCTCTCCGGGAGCAGAGCAGAGTCTGACCTCACTTCCTCTTCCGCCCAGAATTCTATTCTGTTTACTCCTCCCATCTATGTTCTAAGCTGAGGCCAAGCAGTTGGTTTATTATAACTTAACCAATGAAATCAACAGATTGATATATGACACTCCCACATCAACTGGCCTTTGTCCTTGGACCCCAGAGGGGACAAGATGTCTCTGATTAGAGTCTGAAAGCGCTGGCAGAGATCAGATGTGCCCCGGAGCCACCTCGTGTCACTCACTTCTGCTTCACTTGCCCCCAGTCACCTCCCTCTGATCCTCCCCTCCCACTATGGCCACAAAACCTGCCTTGGGGCTCCCAAGTACTAGAAACAGGGAGCGGGGCACCTCATTGGCATCACCAATTTGAGAAGTACAGTTGGTCTTCCTCTTCCCACTAGCAGGACTATTCTTTTACTATTATTTTAAATAAAGAAAGGATTCCTGTAAAGATTATTACGCTTACTGCTAAGTTTAGTCCCACGCAAGAGCTGGCATTTGAGTACAGGCAACTATAAACGTTTTCCCATAACTAGTGGGATGCTGAAACATTAACTGATTCGTGTGTTACAGAATCATTTAAATAAAATAAGGTAAATAAAATAATTTTAAAAATTAAGCATAATTTCTTTCTCCTGAGTGATGATGGCAATGAATAGACCATCATTTTAAATTATTGGGAAAATGAGGCGTTGGTTTGACCCACATGGAATTGTCATTATCTACCAGTTTTGACATTTTGTGATTGTAGGAAAATATGTTTCAAGACTTGTCTTAATGTTGTTTTAAAGTTTTTATTATGATATTTCCTTTTCAATTTTTATTTTTTCTTTCCCATGGTTTTCAGTTACTGCACACTGCCAGTAGAGGGCGATGATTGCCTTGTGAGCTCTCGGGAAAATAGAAAACATCCACACACCCATCTGGTTATAATTTCCCTCTCCTGCTCTCCGCTTGAGCAATTCAACTTGATGTTGCATAGTTCCTTTCTCTTTTCTTTTACTCTATAGGGCGGCAGAAGCAGCACAAAAAGATGAATACTTTCTGTACCTTTCAAATCCCTCAAAGCGGCAGCTTTCACATTCTATCCTATTGATACTGCATTTGGCAGTGGATAAAGGCACACAGTTTAAGTCTACTCATAATTGGTTTTATTTGGGTAAGATTTTCTTCTGAACTAGTGGCCACCCGTGATTTTATAATTATCAGAACTTAGCTAGCTCAGCACTTCTTGTAGGAATTAGTCACAATCTACTCTCTCACTTTTGGAAGAAAAGCACAAAAGGGAAGGGAAAAGAAAAACCAGAGTCTTTAGGGAGCTCTGGTTTGTTCGGATTATGCCCTCGGATTGCAGCGAGCAAGTCTGGGCTGAGTTTGCGTGCATGGCCTTCTTCCAAACACAGCCATAATCATCTTTTTTCTTTCTCGGAACTTTACAAGGAGGGACAATGAATGAACTTCTCTTTTTGAAAAATTAAGGCCCGTCTAGTGTATGTTTCCTGACAGGATCTGTCGTGTAACACTGGCAGACAGCACAACGGAACCCCACAGCGCTCTCTTTCCAGGAGTTTCAATAGGAACACCTCGAGATCAGTTCCATGTTCCATGAACCAGGTGCCTACATGTAAGGCGTGAACTTTACAGGACTCTGCATATTGCCTACATACCACCAGTCACCCTTTCTTCCTTTAGGTCAGGAGCAGACAGTGGAATCTTTGTTTCTAGGGGTTTTGTTTGCTTTCAGTCACTGGTAAAGCAAACATTACCTCAGATCAGAGAAATCCTTGGTAGAGTGCTGGGGTCCCGGGAGAGCGGTTTGTACTCAGCTCTGATGACGTTATCAGATTCTCTGGTGTGGCCTGCTGTGGACAGTTTAATTGCAGCGCCCTGTGCAGAACGGATAGGTCTGCCCTGGGTCTTGAAGAGGTAAACTGGTTCACTTCTGGAGGTAGATGCAAAGGAGAAGGACAGAAGAGAAGCTTGTCCTCTCTTACTACACATAGCCTGCTCTCCCTTATAAAAACAAGACTTAAGAGCCTGTAGTGTCTCCTCAGGCAGAATCGCGTTTATACTTAACTGAGTTAAGTGTAAATCAACTTCACACAGTATAGATGAGCTCCGCTCTGAACTTAAGCCGGTGATAATCAGTAAATTGAAAACTAGACTCATTTTGTGACCCGCTGTATCAGAAACACATGATTATTAAAAAGTTGCATTTTAAAACAGGAAGGTTCATTTTATAATTTCATATTTGTTGAGTGGAGAGTGTATTGTTTATCGGTAATGACTGGTGGAAATAGTTACTATGTAACTTGCTAATTCTGCTACTTGTTAATTATGTTTCAGGATGGGATATATAAAAATGGAATTGAAAGAATCCGATATCAAAGATTTAGACATGTTATTGTTTATCAGAATGTTTCCCTCCCCCCTCCACATCCCTAGCTAAGCTATTGCAAAAGATCTGTACTATTTAGATTCCATGCTTGATGTGCTTTTTGCAGCACATGGAAGGTTTCTGGAAAGCGTAGTTGTCTTTTACTATATCACGAAGAATGCAAACACAAACTTGTTTCAAGGTAATTATGCAAAGTAGAAGCCTGGTATCTGTCCTCAAAGAGAAAGCACAGGCAGAAATCATAACCTTGATCCAACTGGAACTCGACGTCAGGAGAGAAGGATTTCTTAGTCTCATCCTCCAACCTCAGTAACGGATTTCAAGACCTTCAATATTGATTCAAGAGAATGAATGGCTGAGTCACTGCAGAGGGACCGTGACAAGTGGACAAATGCTACCATGGTGATGTTTTGATATGCAGTGTGCTTAGTGAGCCTTGATGGTTTCCTACCCCTGCCATTGAAGCAGAGACAAGCCGTAGTATGTGCCACCCAGCAAGCGTGAGCAGAGGCAAGCTGGAGGAACCATTTAGCCAGCTCTTCTTGGGGGATTAAACATTCCATATATTTCTGCCTGATTCATGGGAAATTCAGTTTTAAACATGAGAAAACCTCAGAAATTTGCTTCTAGTTAAGAAATAAAAACGTTTCTTTAAAAGTCTCCAACAGCATTTTCTGAAAATGTTTTCTAAAATGGCTGCTTGCGGACAAACGTGTGTTTTAGCTTGAAAAGCAAAAACGTGAACTATATTTCATAGGATGTAAACTACTCATCTACTCCTTTGGTGACTAGGATAGTAAAATCTCACACGCTGCAAGTAGTAAAATAAAAGGAAATTTGCAGTTGGTCACTAGGGTAGGTTTACGAGGTAGACTTGAGGACATTTTTAGGCATGTACACATGGCTGTTGTTTGAGCATGATTTCCATCTACATTCTAAATATTTATCTTTATCCACAGGCAAGTGTTGTTCTCACTCATCATGAAAGAAACGTCCCAAGAGAGGTCAAAATGCAGAGAACAAATGGCCATGCTGTGTCCAGCCCCAAATGATACATTTACCACAGAATTTAATACCTTTAAAAATGGCATTTCTCAAAGTTTATTTTGTGTAATAGGAACAGGCTAGAAAGAAGTTTCTGTGATCAAATGAGTTTATAAACATTTTTTGTTTGTTTTTTGAGGCAGGGTTTCTCTGGTTTTTTTTATATTGATTTTTATTGAGCTCTACATTTTTCTCAGCTCCCCTCCCTGCCTCTCCCCTCCCCTTCAACCCTCTCCCAAGGTCCCCATGCTCCCAATTTACTCAGGAGATCTTGTCTTTTTCTACTTCCTATTAGATTAGATCTATGTAAGTCTCTCTTTGTGTCCTCATTGTTGTCTAAATTCTCTGGGATTGTGATTTGTAGGCTGGTTTTCTTTGCTTTATGTTTAAAAACCACTTATGAGTGAGCATATGTGATAATTGTCTTTCTGTGTCTGGGCTACCTCACTCAAAATGATATTTGCTAGTTCCATCCATTTTCGTGCAAAACTCAAGATGTCCTAGAAGTCATTCTGTAGACTAGGCTGGCCTCGAACTCAGAGATCCGCCTGCCTCTGCCTCCTAAGTGCGCCACTACCCAGCTTGATAAACAATTTTAAACTGGCCTATTTTCTATAATGCTCATGTCCCTTAATATTTCATTGTACTTAGTGATGCCACATATGTGGTCTTTCCTCTGCACTTTGGGGGACTGAATCTATAATAATATTTTTTGAAATACTGAGGCAAATCCTTTGCTTGAGTGTTTTTTTTAAAGATTTATTTATTTATTATGTTTACAACATTCTGCCTCCATGTATGCCTGCAGGCCAGAGGAGGGAGCCAGATTTCATTACAGGTGGTTGTGAGCCACCATGTGGTTGCTGGGAATTGAACTCAGGACCTCTGGTAGAGCAGCCAGTGCTCTTAACCACTGAGCCATCTCTCCAGCCCTGCTTGAGTGGTTTTAATTCAGTGTGGTTTGAACATCCATTGGTATTCCTGTCTGTAGCTTTTCCTATATGTATGTTATACATCCTGTGTTAAATTTATGCTGGTGAGCTCTATGTCAGGAGTCTCTAAAGGACAGGACTGATATAATGCGTAGATATGCACACCTACATGGAGATATCATTTATTACACTGTCTTACAGGCTTCTCCACCAGCACTGCATTCAAGCGGAACTGGGAATCAGGCTTTGTCTTCAGAACATCAACATCCTCCTTCCTCACACCTCCTTCCACAACCCTACTGGTCCTCTTTCCCTCCCTTCCACCCTCCTGCCTCCCTCCCACCCTCACTCCTGTCCTCTTTCCTTGTTAATGTAGGACACAAACAACAAAGTCTGTGAAGGTTGTAAATAGTGGTTCAGGCTTAGAAAAACGTTCCAGTGGTGGGATCCGCCCATGTGAAGATCTCCAGTGTCAAGCAGAGGGCAACCCTGCGCAAAGGCTCGGAGGAAGAGTGGTTAGGCTGTGTGCTGTGCACGCAGCGAAACAACGGAGAAGGAGGTGGTGGGCTGGAGTTCAGGGCACAGAAGCGTGCAGGGCCTTGGGTTTATGTCAAGGGTGCGGACAGAAGTACAGTGGTCCGGTGCTGAATGTCACAGCAGTCCCATGCGTGGCTTGTTCCTTCCAGGCAGATAATGAGCTTCTAGAAAAAACAATATACTTCTTCTCATTTAGAACATGGGCTATGGTTTGGATTTTAGATGTCCCCTAAGACCCATGTGGCAATGGCTTGGTCCCGAGAGTGGCATTTTCAGGAGGTGGGAGAATCTTTGCGAGGGACTATAGGGTCTTCTTGGGTCACTGGAAATGTATCCGAAGGGTAAGCTCACTGAACTATTCTCCTTCTCCTTTGTTCTCTGGGTCTGCTGTAGACTTTTCTTTTTCTTTTTTCTTTTTGCTGTGTGCTGCCTCAACTTAGATCCAAAACCATGTGGTCAACAGATCATTGTTGGGAACCTCGAAAAAATTGAGCCAAAAGAAAACTTTTCTTTGTCAGTTGTCCAGCTCAGTTGTTTTCCTGCAGTGATGGAGAGCTGTCTGACACAGTGACTCTAACTTTCAGTTGTTTGGTTGCAGTGGTGGAGGGCTGTCTGACACAGTGACTCTAACTTTCAGTTGTTTGGTTGCAATGATGGAGGGCTGTCTGACACAGTGACTCTAACTTTCAGTTGTTTGGTTGCAGTGATGGAGAGCTGTCTGACACAGAGACTCTAACTTTGTGGGCTGCTAAGGTTGGTTTTGCTTTTGTTATCACATTCTGATTTTGAAGTGACTGAATTTTCACCTTTGCATTTCAAGAATGCAAAGCCCAATAAATTTAGCACTGTATCCCTGAATGCTCTTTTCCCACAGTGCCTTCCTATTTCTTCTGTAACCAAAATTCTCAATCATTACCGTTAGCGACTCACTCACTTTCCTCAAGTAAAGGGGTTAGGAGAACACATTTTCACTTCCCTGCTAGTGAAAATATGCAAGTTGTGTTTAACGACATAAGACTCGGTGACACAAGGACTAAGAATATTTGACCTACAGGGACCAAATCTGAGACATTTTAAATAACTAGCAACACAAACCAGGCCAAAAACAGTTTTCTAATTTTACTATTATGTTTTGCGTTATGATTTTCTGGATAGCAGTCACTGTTTTAAACCTGTGTTTTCTGAAATTCTATGCTGCAGAATTTGAGTAAGCACTCCTATCAGTGTCTACGGCATCTACTGCTTCCAGAAGCAGCTCATAATACATTAGTATCCCCGGATCACAGTTAGTTACTTAAAGTTTCTTCTGTTTAGATTAATTGGGAAGGGCACCGAGGATCCCCGACTTGCCTTTCTTTATATTTTACTTAGCCACTCAAATTGTTCTTAATTTAAGTTTGCTTCTCTCATTAAAAAGTGGAGGCAGAGGGTTGGACTCAGCCTCACTGGTTTGAGCCTTTCTATGCACGGAGCTGAATTTGTTCTAACAACGCCTGTGGCTATTCGGACACTAGGGCTTTCGTGTGTGTGTGTGTGTGTGTGTGTGTGTGTGTGTGTGTGTGTGTGTTGGGGGGATGGGGGAGAAAATAACGAATTTTAAAACTGTGTGTCCCTAGTGCTGTAGAGATGCAGTTCAGACACCACCTGGTTCCCTTACTCCTTGAAGCAATGAGGTAAGGGCGAATACAGCAGTTTTTATGAGATGCAGCCCTTGTAATAGACTCAGAGATACAGCCTTCATTGCTAATAATTCAACACTGAATGCCCAGAGTGAACATTTGAAGAAGGCTTCAATCGAGGGTAAAAGAAACAACATTTTAGGAAGGGTACAAGACTGGGCAAGCACTATTCTCCCTGGAAAGCAGTCTGGGGGTAGCTTACAGAGGCTTGGCAGCACGGGGTGCGGCTGCTCAGTGACGGGTCCTTGTGCCCTAGGAACAACTATAAAGTTAATGGCCCTAGGATGTATGGGGCGAGCACAGCGCTTGGCGCTCAGGCAGGTCAGCGTCTGTGCCCACTGCTGGAAGAGTCCATTAACGATGGCCAAGGCGGGGAGTTCCCGAAGCCAGAGTGCGACCTGGCTGCCCGCTGAGCAGAGGAGGGCGCACAGCCACCCCCGCTCGAACGATCAGGTGAGCCCAGCCGCGGGACGAAGTCCTATTGGAGCAGAGGAATGGGGTGTGTGTGTGGGGGGGGGGGGGGGNGGGCCGTGAAGCCTGAAACCAGAGGGACTGGGCGGGAGAGGATCAGTGGCAGAGGACGGACCTTGCAGAGGGGTAGCACGGGCTGTGAAGGGAGCCCCTGCGCAGGCGGGGACCGGAGGGCGCGCAGATGTCGGTGACCCCAGAGCCAGGTAGAATATGACTTGGCGTTGGTGCTGCGAGAATCCAGTGGGTCGGAGAGCGCGACAGCATCCCATAGGCGGTTCCCGGGCAGCGTCTGCTGCACCTGTTGCTGGCGGTGGGAGAGCGGGCGGCACGGAGGGCGGGAGAGCTGGTGGCTGGCCGCGGGTAACGGGACAATTGCCCAGTGCCTGCCGTCCACAGAAGGCGGAGGCTTTGCATAACCATCTCCAAAACTGCCATCTCAGAGAAAGGGAGCCTGGGATGAGCAGGGTAAAGTTCCATCTTTCCCTTTCTGCTCACTTGAAACCTAAACTCTAGTTTTAAAATTGGCCTTGAAAAATAATTGGCTCAGAGCTGCAGGGGGTCGATAAAACTTATTCATGGGAAGGCTGAGATAAATTTAAGGAGTCTTGTTAATGTTCAAGATACTGCGTTAGGAAATTTCAGAAAAATACTTTATTGTCAAGGAGTCAGAAATTAGGTTAGAATGTAAAAATTATACATGAGTAGAGGTATATACACATATCTTTACATTTTTAATTGCCTGAACTATTTTGGATTTTTTTATTGGGAAATTGACTTTAAAGTGCAACATTAACTTGTATGAACTTGTTTATGCTAGCATTGTACAAAATCTGCGGTCTTCTTTTTAAAGTGTACACGATGTGCTTCTAAGTAAACTGCACATTCTTAGAAACTGCTCTTAAGATTTTATTTTGGATAGGAAAAGTTCAACATATATCTTTGCTGGTTTAGCACTGCTTAAAAACGTCCTGCGAGAGTTCCGACCACCTTCTGTTTCTGAAGTGAACCTTCTCCCTTTTTGTCATTTATCAAAAGAACGACATCAAAGAAATAGAGAAAAAGACATCAAGAAAAAAAGCAGAAAGTAGATCTTTACCAGGATAGCGCTCCCAGAGTTTATTTCTGGGTGGTTTCCTAGGCTAAGTAGTGAACTCTTACCCTTCTACAAACACGTTCTGAGCTGTTAAAATTCGCGCATGTGATTAGCCACTACATCCTGATGCTGCCACAATTCACGATCACTGTGGACATAGAAACCATGAAAGCTTTCTGGAGCTTGCTTTTGTCACTTACAGTAAAGCTATTGGATTAGGTGATTGCAAGGATTTAGTCCAGCTAAACATTACATCGCTCCAGAGTGTATCTTAAAAAAAAAACAGCCACGCAAAATATGATTGAATGATCATATTTCCATGATGGATATATATCTACATGTCTTTATTTACATTAAAATTTCATAGAGACATTAAGTAATGGACCCAGTGAAGTCCTTTATAAAGACCTTACTGGACATATCACTATCATAAATGGGAAAATATTATCCTATTTCCTAAACAATGCCACCGAGGCTGGGAAATTTCAAGATTCCTGCTTCAAATGGCCAGTTACTAAGAGCTAATCAATGGTCTTTCTTGAGTAGTTTTCACATCTGTATTATGCTGAAGATTAGGAACAGAAGCTTAATGCCTATAGACTGGAGCAATCTGACTGTCCTGTGTGTCCACACGGGACAAAGGCTAACCATGTGAGAACATCCCATCTTGACGCCGTCAGATGTAGGAGTAATGAGTTAGTTAGCATCCACACCAGTTAAGAAAATAATTTAGTTTTATGCTATTGGATTCCTATTGTATTTAATGTCATAGAATAATAATATGAGATATTATTTGGGGTACAACTGTTCTTATAGAAATAAAAAATACTTGTTAGAAGTGATGTGACAGACTAGAGGGTCATGTTACACCAGAGAGTGTCAGCTGCCTTTGCTTTTGGAGGTGCCACGCTCAAGACAATTGGGGACGCTGTGTCCTGGGAGAAGGGGAGTCAGCAGCTAGTTGGGACCAAAGGCTTTGTTTACATTCCCATGATGAACGGCGATTGTGTGCAGCGTTTGCCCTGTCTTCTCGATAGGCCAGGAATACTACTATGCTCTTTACATAATTTTCATAATTAGCCACAAATTATGATTCTGACTTCCATGAAAGTAACTAAGGCAGAAACATCTACGTCATGGGAGAAGTTCCCCACCTTCTAAAGTACTTTCTTGTCTTATTCTCTGTGGGAGACACAGATGAACTTCTGAAGTACCAAGAAAAGCCATAGAGCCAAACTGGACGAACTTCTTTTTATTTATGTGATGAAAGTGGGACTTAGGAGAGTTGAGAACCAGTTAAGGCCAAATGTTCTCTTCACTTTGGCTAATAGAGTGGTCCCTTCTGTAAACTGATGCCTCAGTGCGTGAATTTGTCATGAATTTATTGTCTCTCACAGATGGCAATCCATGCATGCCCTTTTAATATTGATGCCCTTTTGTCAAAAACGCCAAGGTTGTGCCATTTAGAAAGAAAAGCTCTTAAGCACAGCGCCTGTTGTCCCTTCTCTAGTTTAGGGGTGGAAATTGTTTATCAGCTGAGACGATGCCCTGCTCTCTGTTTCTGTTGGGAGTAGGAAACACCCAGGGTAGAGTCACAGTTCTTACTTCCTGAAGGGTGGCTCGAGGACTCAGATGCTGCAGGTGGACTGAGCTCTGTACATAACTTCGTTAGGTTGTGAAATGGTCAAGACCATGTAAAATCACGTGGGAAGTTCAGACAGTGTAATGAATAAAAGTCCCCATAGCCTCCCTCATCTGAGCACTGGAGAAAGCTACCCAGAGAGACAGCCTTCCCCAACTCGGTTGACTCAGTGAGAGCTCGATAATTTATTAAAACCATTCATGGTCTAAAGTTAAATTCAATCTTAGTATTCTGTTATTCCCATGAAGTTCAGATATATAAATAAAAGTATTGGTTGAAAAATGAAGATAAGCGTATTATCATCAAATTCATGAGATCTCATACATGAGAATGAAGCAATACAGGAAATCGATTTCTCAATCTGCAAGCACAGGCGACATCACTGTATATAGGGAGGGCTCCCCCTAAACTGGGTTGTCAGGCCACACAGGAGGGAACCCCCAGCACTGCAGCTCGTGGCCTGATGGTGGTGTAGCAGGGACGGGTGGGAGCACAAAGGCTGTTTTGGGTGTCCACTGTGACACACTATCCACTTTAGAATGTGCTGGAGCAAGTCACTCCCCCAGCTGCTGGGCAGGTGGTCAGAGGCCTTTTCTTGTGCACTCAGGCAGAAGTCTGGCTGTACCTCAAAGGGAGGGCAGGATGCTTACAGGACGTTTCTCACTCACTCTTAATGACTCTGAATGCCTAGAGTGAACCATTTAAACAGTAGGGAAATATTGACCATTGGAGTAACTGTCCATACATGAACTTTGAAATAATACAAAATTATTAGCTTATAAAAGAAAGCTGAATTGTCTTGAAGAGAGTCAGTAAGAGCACTCACTCCCTCTACATGCGAGTGTAATTACACTGAAAACAGTTTCTAAAGATACTCATTGTATGAATCTCATGAATTTGTTTTTCAAAACTTTTCCCTAGGTGATTTTTTTTTTTTTTTTTTTTTTTTTTTTTTGGTTTATGCCATCTACTTGAGCATAGAGTCCTTTCATGTTTTCTGTTAGGGCTTCCCATGGCTTTGAGCCAATGGACTCTTCATATCTTGGCACATGGACATTATTCGAGGTACTGGGAGAGGCTCAGCAAATTTCCCACATCGTAAGGGTTATGGAAAAAGCTATCTTTATGAATAGGTTTCAAATAATTCTCAGCAAGCCAAAGGGACAGACATGGAGTAAAACTGCATTTCATTCTCTGAAGCACAAGGTCCTCTGTCTTTAGTTCCCCTGAAAGGCAATTAGCATATCAACTAGCCCATTTGGTTACTTGCACTGAAGTAGTTGGTTTGCAATTTGCTGCTCTCTGTCTGAGGCCTCTGAGTGCTAGCTCTTATATAATCCTCTCCGAATAGCCGCCTCTCCAGCATAGTTTTGTTGCTGCTTCTAAATCACTAACCAGCCCAGAGTTTCCCTTGTCTTCAACTGTCGGGTGCCACAGGGCAAGGAAAATTAAATGTCAAGCTAATGAGGGGATAATTATAATTATAAATAGCCATCTTTACATGTGTCATAGGTTGAAAGATATAAAATAGCTTTATATAAAGTGTAACTGTAAAAAGGCACTTGTTTGTCATTATTAGCAGTTTATTTCTGCATGCAATGTCCACCACAAATAAAGGGGATATAACTGCCTTTAATGAGCTAAGATGACACAAAGTTAGCAATGAAGAAGCATTTCTTAATACTAACTTTACTTCTTTATGAAAGAGTGATATTCTAAAAAGGGAGATGAGTTAAAGTGGAAAAGATTCTTAAATGTTCTAATGAGCGAGGGAGTGCTCTGAGGACGATTTTGGGAAATTGTTCTATGTCTTCATGCTAACTGAAAATAGAATTTTGTTAGCTTCTTTAGTAATGAATTTTGATAATTGTGTACTATTATGCTTCACCTATATCCTCATACCCCTCTGCAGGAAATACTTCATTTATCTGTAACATGAAGGGCTGGCTTGTGGGGTTTCTGTCCTCCCACCAGGTCCCACAGCCGGCAAGTCCCAAATAAAATCACACGGAGAGTCTACATTAGGTTATAAACTGATTGGCCCATTGGCTCAGACTTTGTATTAGCTCTTATACTGTATATTACCCCATTATTCTTAACTATGTTAGCCACATGGCTCGGTAGCTTTCTCAGCCTAGTAGCTTACATCTTGCTTCTCAGTGTTCTGGTCAGGATTGGTAGGAATGGGCTTCCTCCTTCCCAGCATTCTCCTGTTCTCTTTGCCCTACCTCTACTTCCTGTCTGGTTGACCCTCCGTTACTTCCTGCCTGGCCAATCAGCATTTATTTAAAACATCATTGACAGAATACAGACAATTCTCCCGCACCATTTATCGTAATCCTTTTGCGAGGATGGTTGAGCCGATAGTAGCTTTAAATTCGAGTCACGGGACAGCACCTTGGTGTTGCTCATCTTTTCATGAGCCACGGCTTTCGCACGTTTGCCCTTATGCAGATTATTTGAAAATCCTCAGATATTGACCTGCTGAAAGAAGACGTGAGAGAACTGTTTTAGATAGAATCCTCGCAGGCCATTAGGGCAAGTTTGGGAAACTCCATAGGTAGCTACCCATTCTCTGCATTGTTAATCTGTGCTCACAGCGCTCATTGTGCAGCTACCCTTAGAGCTTTAGCATGAGATTCAGCTAATTCCCACTGCTGATGAGTGGGTGTGGCGTGAAGAGGGCTCCCAAGGTATCTGAAGACTGGTTAAATACACTTGGAGTGTGGCTAGAAAAAGTGTGACAGAAAAGAGAGTGCTGACAGGTCAAGCAATGGGCTGGGGAGTACCTCAGATCAAAGGCACAAGGAAGAAGCATCTAGGCCTTTTCCCAAACAAGTTATTTTCACCTTACTTGAATTGGTGATGGAAGCACAGGGGACAGAGGGAAGCACACATTTCTCTTTCAAACATTGAGATATAATTTACAGTGATGATGTTTTGTGTCTTGTCTCTGTCACTTAGCATGTTTTTAATGAGTCACCCATGTCCCTGAACCTTTTATTTTATTGACAAATGATACTTTATTGTATGGATATGGCTTTCATTTATAATTTATCAATTGATGGGTAATTTTACTATCTCTGTTTTGTGACTATCATAGTGCTGTGTAATATCTGTGTGGCAGCTTTTTGTATGTATGTCAGAATATATATTTTTAAATTTTATGGTGATACACTTATGAGTGGTATGTTTGGATTGTTGATTGGCCTATGTCTTACTCTTTGAAGAACTGTTGGCAGTTTTCAAGGTGTGTGCATGCCACTTTGCATTTATTTTTTTCAGCAGTGTATGAATGTATTAATATTTATTTCCTCAATCCATACTAAAAGGTTTTCTTTTTATTTTAGCCATCCTCCTAGGTGTAAAGAATGATTTCTTTGCTGTTTTGATAGATTCCCAGATTAAGAGTGATTTTTTTCTCATGTGGTTCATATGTTCTTTGGGGAACTATTTTTATTGAGTCTTTTGCTATTTTCAAATTGGTTATTTGGTTATTTTTGTTGAATTGTAGAAACTGTTAGAGAATTCTGGTAAGAATTTTATACCAGACATGGCATTTGTGAATATTTCTGTCACTGTACAGATTTTTTAAATTGATATTTATTGAGCTCTACCTTTTTCTCTGCTCCCCTCCCTGTCTTTCCCCTCCCCTTCAACCTTCACCCAAGGTCCCCATGCTCCCAATTTACTCAGGAGATCTTGTCTTTTTCTACTTCCCATGTAGATTAGATCTATGTATGTCTCTCTCAGGGTCCTCACTGTTGTCTAGGTTCTCTGGGATTGTGATTTATTTAATTTTCTTGTTAGTATCCTTGTCCTTTCAGAGCTGGGAAGGGAACTAAAGCATTGATGGGCTCATTTATATACACCTTAGTTTCTTGTGCCTTGTTATCGCTTCTATAAACTGTTCCCTTATCCAAGGCCACAGAGATTCATTACAAGGGCTTTCACTTCAGTTTTATAGTTTTATCTGTCACGTCTTATTACAGTTTCTTGTTAGATATTTTTTTTTTGGTAAAGATTTTATTTATTTATTATGTATACAACATTCTGCCTCCATGTATGCTTGCAGGCCAGAAGAGGGCGCCAGATCTCATTACAGATGGCTGTGAGCCACCATGTGGTTGCTGGGAATTGAACTCAGAACCTCTTGAAAAGCAGTCAGTGCTCTTAACCACTGAGCCATCTCTCCAGCCCTAGACTGTTTTTTACTGGGGGGAAAGTTAGACCCCAATGAGGCATTTGTAAACGACCTGTTTCTGGTCACGCAAGCAGTGGTGGTGGAACCAGAACCTGAGTGCATTGTGCCGTGCTAGACTAGGTACTCTACCACACTTCAGTCTGGGTGATTTGCAAGAGTTTCCTCTTTTCTTCCTGCCTGCTAAAGCCAGAAAGGACTAGGTTTGCGTCGGCATAGGCATTGCCCTTGTTTAAAGAAAAAGAAAGAACAAGGTGGCTCAAGCTTGTCTCTTTCCTCCCTGCCTTCACAGGTTATTATTCAGAAAGCTAAACTTAAAAGGTCCATTGGCTGCTGTCCGACATGGATTTGAGAACACATTTATACTTGATGAAGTGGGGGAGGAGGATGAAGAGCCTTGGGATTTTGTGGGAAGTGGTGATTCTGGTCAATTCTTAGTCACCAGCTGGAACGGGGAGTGAGTGAGCCAAACTATAGTCAGTGCTTGTTTCTGTCTGTGCTTCCAGTTGACTTTGTATAAGGCTTGCTCATAACAGAGAAAGGACATTTCCTTAGTGCTCTTCCACTTCTCCTGTCTCTTAGCTAGGGAAGGCTATGTCTAAAGATGGCCCTGGGGAGACCAGAGCTGGGAAAACCCACACTGTAGCCATAACCTTTTGGAGCACTTAATGGCTGAGCTGTCAGGAAGTACATGACTTGATGGCCCTGTCTAGGACAGGCCTTCGTTAGACTCCAGCAGCAGCAGCAGCAGCAGCAGGGATACTGGAGGAGCTGAGGAGTGGCTCCCAAGGCTGAAACAGCACTGAGAGAGGAGCCAGAGCCCTGACCTTCCTGCAGCTTTCCAGAAAGACACTGGGAGAAGGGGAAACAGATCTCTTTCAGAATGTCCATCTTGGCCCCGAGGCGGTGGGGAACTTGGTTTGAAGTCCTCTGATCTGATAGGAGTCCAGCCAAGTTTGGCTCATCAATGGGACACTCAGGATCTATCTTTGGAGAAGCCAATAAATTATTACATCTCTGCTGGTAAGGGTGCGCCTCCTTGAGTTTCTTTCAAGAGGAGAATGCGAATGACTGTTCCCAGACATGAAGAATCTGCCTGCTATTAATAAAAGCTTGAAAGCCGGACTCAACATCCCCCCCTTCCTTTAAGAGTCTTGCTATGAGGATGGAAGGCCTAGAGTATCAGGTGGAGTTACAGCCATCATTCCAGAGGTGACCCCTTCTGAAAGCCCAGGGAGGGAATGCTTCTGTTTGCTGGCCTAGCACCTCTTCCTCTTCCTGGTGACTGCTCCCTCTGCATGTAACTTACAACAACTGGCTGATTTGGGTCTATGGAGAACACATATTTCGATATCTGATTCTGAACAAGATATCAGAATTACTACTAATTACTAGTATTACGAAACAGGTTCCATTTTAATTAACTCACAAAACAGTAAGACACAAGAACTCCCTTTTCAATCACCTTGAGAATCCCTAACTCCAACTGCTGTGAGATGCTTGGGTAGCTGAGAAAGAGAAGGCAGTGAGCCGCTTCTGCTGCTGCTTCTCACCAGCCTCTGGTCGGTGGTCCCATGCCTCCTGACTCTCCCAGAGTTACTGTCACTTTAGTAGAATGCTGGTGTGTCGTTTCTGCTCACAGAAACAATATATGTTCTTAGTGTTGAGCACTTTATGTCTTTACCAAATTTCTAATTCTTTTTGTTTGTTTGTTTGTTTTTTTTTTCTCTGTAGCTTTAGAGCCTGTCCTGGAGCTACCTCTTGCAGGCAGAGCAGACTGGCCTTGAACTCACAGAGATTTGCCCGACTCTGCCTCCCAA